>NC_067152.1:21120262-21475262 GCF_903995435.1 Acomys russatus
CTCTATCTGTGTTTTTCCAACTCTCTGCTCCCTAGCGCTAACATCTTATGTTAGCTTCGCTTTGGATGACCTATGCTTTCCTTATTACCGTTAAGGGAATTTGCCCTTGGCATCTGGCCTAATCTTCCCTCCGCTGTGGCCGTGCAGTATGGTGGTTTGCCTGGCGTGCCCAGTTCATATCTCGGCTCCATTGCTCAACAGCCGAATGCCCTTGGCAAGTTAACTAACTAACCTTTGTGTCTAGATTGCTTCATTTATAACATGGCGTTCGTGGTCCCCATCCTCATACACCTCTGAGTATTTAAAATCATAATGTCAGATGCTTGGGGAGGTAGTGAATATGCCAATAGGTGTAGCTAGTCTTCTCCCATCTGCGTGATACAGAAGTTTCTTAGGTGGTCTTGACTTTACTCTTAGGACCTTCTGAGATTTAGACAGTTCAGGTGGGCCTAGGATCCCTTAACTGAATGCTCCCCACCTTTCTCACTCTCAGGAAGGTGGCCAGCTACCTGAAACCCATTTCTTCCAGGCATGTGATCATTATAGCATTTACCTTAGGGGTGGGTCAGTTCTGCAGAGCCCCTGTAGTCTTGGACACCACTGCAAAGTAGTGACAGGCTATGAGGGCCTTGTTTTCAAGTTGCTGTTCCTTGGCCCGACCCCTGCCCTCCCCCTACAGAAGGCACTCAGTGCCTATACATATTGGTAGATGGATGACCCACTAAGTAGATAAAACTGTAGAGCCTTATTAGACCCAGTTCCTGCCCTGAAACCTAATGACGGGCCAGTAGAGAAAAATTTTCAAGTGCCCCTGGGGGTTTTTGAGGGATCAGTTTTCTGTTGGACACGCTATGGTCAAGCCTCTCCTTTGCCAGACTTCCCTAGATATTAGTTGACTGGCTTTTTTCTTCTTATCCCCAAGAACATTTGCTTTCATCCTTTTTTTCTCCCCTCCTCAGGATCTTAACTATGAATTCAAGGCTAGTCTCTAACTTGATATCCTCTTGTGTTCTGAATACTGGGATTACAGGCATGCTGTGTGTGTGTGTGTGTGTGTGTGTGTGTGTGTGTGTGTGTGTGTATTTTTAAAGGTTTTTGCTAGTTGTGGGAACATTTCTCTGGAAAATGCTTCATTGGCAGATGTCACCAAATCATTCCAGGTGTTGGCTTGACACGCTTTTCTCACCTCTCTTTGTAGGCTGCACTCCCAAAGGCCACCGTATTGGATCTGTCCTGCAATAAACTGAGTACTCTACCGGTAAGACTGGCAAACAGCACTGAGTCCTGGAGCCCCTGAGTTGCTCTTCCTGTTGCCGGGGCAAGAGGTGACATAAAGTGTAATTTCAGTGTAGGTCTATAGACAGGGCCCAGCTAAATCTGAAGATGTTGGTGGGGACAGGTGGAAGATGGAAGTACATTCTTTAGACCAGCAGGAGAGTCAGGCCACTGAAAAGTGAAGTCAGCAAGGTGCTGGCTAAAACACTTGCTGGGCTCTCTCTTTTCTGCTTTATTTTAGTCTTTTGACAAAAGTGGTTTGCCTCTCTTGTGTAAGGGAGATAGAAGCCATTGTGTCAGTTTGCTCTGCGTCCATGCCTAGCATCTTGTTTTGTTTTGTGACGAGGTCTTAGGTAGCCCAGGCTGGTCTCGAAACTCCTGATCTTGCTGCTTCCATACCCTGAGTGTTGGGACTATTGGTGTGTACCACCACACCTGGCTGCTTTTGTGGTGTGTTTTTGCTTTGAGATTTTGTAAACTGTGTGGACCAGGCTGGCTTCAAACCTGTGGCTTCAAACCTCTTGTGTTAGCTTCCCAAGAGCTGCGACTCAGGCCTGAGTCACCACCCTGGGTCCTACACCTCTTTAAATGAGGAACAAGAAAGACTGTGGTTTGATGGGCCTATCCTGTCTTTATCTCCCCAAACAAGAACTCAGAATTACTTGAGATTTGCTCTTGTTATGGGGCCTACCCAATGTGTATCAAGTCCTTTTGATATAGTTTGGATTTTAGAATCTTCTTTTCTTTTTCCTTTTTTTAAGTATAAAAAATAATGTCATTATAACATTTTTGCTCATATGTAATTGTATCTTGCTCCTGTGCATGCTTCCCCATCCTTCCTCTCAGAGAACTTTTCTCTGGAGACAGGGTCTCACTGTGCATCCCAGGCTGGCCTCAGAGTCCTGAGTGCTGTGATTACAGGTGTGATAGCACCCATCTGTTAGTTCACCTGTGTATGCATTGGCTCTCGTCAGACTCGAGACCCCTCATCTGTAGCGGTGCTCCTTCATCGGCAAGCCCTTCCTTGTTGTCAGTGTTGCCTCTTGCATCCTGTACTGTGGCCAGCCAGGCCTTGCTGGATTCCAAGGTAGCCTCCTTTGGGCTCAGTCTCGGGGCGGAGTTCAGAAGTTAGCAGTTTCTTCATTAGCTCATTAGTCCATCCCTCTTGGTGTTCTCCTGGGCTTCTCTTCTTGTCAACAGCAGCTCATTAAAAATGGTTTCAGGAGGTATTCTGTGTCTAATTAAGGAAGGGCAGCAACTCCTTGCATCTTCACACCTGCTGTCCACGGTGCCCAGTAGTCACTCAGCACCCCTTAAGTGCACTTTCTGATCTGAGACTGTTCTGGTCTCTGTCCTAACTTCTTTCCTTTACTGTGTAGCACAGACCCACCAGTGTTTATGGACAGTGCCTCATTAGCTGAGTTGTATTGTCACTGTCAGGTGGCTGCTTAGCAAAGGTTAGTATCAGGGAAGTTTTGCTCTGTGCTAAGAATGAGCCTGGTTGCAGAGGCAGGAGGATTGATGTGAGTCTGAGGCCAGTCTGGTCTACAGTGTGAATCCAGGACAGCCAGGCTACACAGAGAAACCCTGTCTTGAAAAACAAAAAAACAAAACAAAACAAAAAAAAAGGAGCCTGGCTTGAGTAGCATAGACCCTAGGCCTTTAGTTACTTATCCTAACTCTCATTGAGCACCTGCACAAAGTCCTGTGCTAGGTGCCACAAAAAACAGAGACTTAAATTTAGTGCTCATGTACTGGTCCTTTTTATAAAAGCATCATATGTGTTTTTCTTTCCTTTTGATTGGGTGTTGGGGGCAGGAATTGAACCTAGGGCCTCAGGGATACACACAGTTTCTGTGTGTATGGTGCTAGGAATTGACCTTTGGCCTTTGTGTGTGCTGGCCAAGCACTCCACCGCTGGGCTACACCCACATTCCCATTTGTTGTTGTTTGAGATGAGGTTTCGTGATTCTGCCCAGGCGAGCCTCCGACTGCACCAGCCTCCCAAGTAGCTAGGAGTACAAGTGTGTCTCACCATGGCCAATGTGAAATCTCCTGAAGGATGGAGGCAGGACACTGGGAGGGCAGGAAAGGCCCCGAGTCACACCAGGAGCGGTGTGGAGGATGAGTGAGAATAAGAGGAAGGTTGGACACTTTTTCCCTCCTGGTTTTTCGAGATGGTTTTTCTGTGTAACCTCCCTGACTGCCCTGGAACTTAGGTTATAGACCAGACTGATCTCGAACTCACAAAGATCCTCCTGCCTCTGCCTCCCAAGGGGATTGTGTGCATTTCTAACACTGATTTTGTGCTAAGCTGCCTTGCAAGCTTGTCTTGGTTAATACCACCAGGAACAGCAAGTGCTCTCTCCATTGTTATTTGAAGAGAAGTAGCTAGCAAAAGTGGCGCTGGGATTTACACACAGGTACTCTTGCCATGGGGTTCCCTGCACCTTTATACCACAGTGCGTGAGCCCTGGGCCTAAGGCTTCTTTTCCCTCGGTCCTAGTCGGATTTCTGTGGCCTCACACACCTGGTGAAGCTGGACCTCAGTAAGAACAAGCTGCAGCAGCTGCCCGCAGACTTTGGCCGCCTGGTCAACCTTCAGCATTTGGATCTCCTCAACAACAGGCTGGTCACCTTGCCTGTCAGCTTTGCCCAGCTCAAGGTAATACTCACCAGGGTAGCACAACCAAGTGTGGCCAAGGGCATAGGGACTGTGGGAGCATAACCCTAGGCAGGAGTGGGGGGCGGGGATGGTGAAGCAGGACCAGAAATGCCACCTCAATGGCCCTGTCTCAGCTGGCTGTTGGCTTAGGAGGAACACAGTTTTCTCCTGGCTCCTTTTGTTCTGTCTTGAGGGACTGTGTGTAAACCCAGGCTTAGCCGGCCTCTCTTTCATCTCTATAGAATCTGAAGTGGCTGGATCTGAAGGACAATCCCCTGGACCCTGTGCTGGCCAAGGTGGCCGGTGACTGCTTGGATGAGAAGCAATGCAAGCAGTGTGCAAACAAGGTAAGCGTGAGGCTCCCAGGGGTCTTGCTCACATTCTCCCCTGGGACTTGCCTCTCCCTCTTCTTGTTTATTCTCCCAGGGTGCCAATAGCTCCATGTTATTAAAGCGCCCATGTGTTGAGGAAGTGAGCCGACAGGGAGAGGTCTGCGTTGCTTTGCTTACTTAGTTTTTATTGTTACTTAAGAAGATTCATGTACGTGTGCCTGCATGCATTTGTGTGTACCATATACACACATATCATAGGTCATAGGAGAGCATTGGATTCCCGGGACCTAGAATTATAAGCTATTGTGAGCTGCCTGATATGGGTGCTGGGAATTGAACCCAGCTCCTCGCCAAGAGCCACAAGTGTGGGCTGGAGAGATGGCTCAGAGGTTAAGCACACTGACTACTCTTCTGGAGGTCCTGAGTTCAATTCCCAGCAACCACATAGTAGCTCACAACCGTCTATAATGTGATCTGGCCTGATGTACATGCAGACAGAGCACTGTACACATAATAATAAATAAATAAATCTTAAAAAAAAAAAAAGAACTACAAGTGCTTTTAACCCTGAGTCAGCCCTGGTGCATTTATTTTACAAGTAGCACACTGTCTTCTTTACTGCATTCTTCCTTTCTTCAGAAACCACTCGTGCTCCAATCTGGCATTATGTTAACAGTTTTATTTATTAGTTTATTTGTTAAAGGATTTGTTTATTTTTGTTTTATGTGTCCATGTTTTTACCTGCATGTATATGCACCATATGCAGGCCTGGTGCCTGAAAAGCCAGAAGATGTTGGATCCCCTAGAATTAGACTTAAAGCCAGCTGTAAGCTGCCTGATGGATGCTGGGAAGTGAGCCTAGCTCCTCTACAAGAGCAGCAAGTGCTCTTAACTACTAAGCCATTTCTCCAGCGTGGCGGCCAGAGGAAAACAATTGCTTCCTGAGGAATGCACTTCACATCTTTTGAAACAGGATCCATCATTGACCAGTCAGGCTAGATTGGCTGGCCAGTGAGACCCAGAGTTCCTCTTGTTCCCACCTCAGGAGCCCTGGCATTACAAGTGTGTGCGTTGCCCAGTGATTGTACATGGGTGCTGGGGCTTGAACTCAGGTCCTCCTGCTTACAGGCAAGTTCTTTTATCAGCTAAACTATCCCTTAGCCCTCAATAGTTGTTTTACCAGGACAGGAGTTAAAGCTATGACCTTTCTAGGCAGCAGTTTGGCCAGTAAAAATGTTAAGATTGAAAACTAACAAGTCGGTCAGTGCGTAAAGGCACTTACCGTCAGGCCTGATGACCCGGATCCCATCCCCAGGGAAAGAACTGACTCAACATGCACACCGCCTTGGCACAGCCACCTTGGCACAGCCACGTCTCCTTTCCTCCCTCACAGAATAAATAACCCCTTTAAAAAAGGGTTAAGAGGCTAGAGAAGTGACTGAGAGAACTAAGCAGTTATGAGCACATGCTGTTTTCTCAGAGCACCCAAGTTTGATTTTTCAGAACCCACAGAAGCTGCTCAAGGGGGATCTGACAACTTTGGCCCCCTCAGACACCTATACACACACACACACACCTTGCTTATTAAGTGTAGCACTTCCCCCAATAACTCCCACCCCAGCACTGGAACATATTGCTGCTGCTTTAGCCAAGCTGGAGTGGCTTACTGGACTATGTCTGGGGGTTTTGTGAACAAGATAGACTTAGTTTTACTGTAGGCTAAATATGTGTGAGAGGTCTCCTCCGTGAACCTCAAAAGCAATGCCCTCCCCCCATCTACTCAGAGCTTATATAATTTCACTATCAGTAGTGCTCTTGGTTACAAGAAACCAAGCTCAAAGGTAGCATGGCCAACCAGAGAAGGCAACATAGGAGCCCAGGCTCACATGGTCCATGAAATCCTATTGCCCAAAACCTGGCATTAATGAGCAGTCTCAATTCTGAAGACTCACATGGTGGCCACTACTTCCTCTGCCATACATGCTTTTAGGGTATCTTGTTGTCATTATGATCCCGGGAAGTAGGTGTTTTCCTTTTTGCCAACCTGTGGAGTCTCAGTATACATGTGCCTCTTCTCTCTCCATTGAGCAGATAATGTTGGACTGTATGGAAGTGACCTATTGAGGGGAGAATGTGGTAGAGTGCTTGCCTAATGTGCATCGAGCTCTAGGTTTGAGATTTCTTGGACAGCATAAAACCAAGTTCAATGGTGCAAGGCCACAATCCCAGCACTTCTTGGCTACAGAATGTGTTTGAATCCAGCGTGGCCTCCATTGACACCCACTGATATTTCATAGCTTATGACTATAGAAGTCATTTGTACTTAGTGTAGAGGCCTGAGACTTTGGGGTGCTGGGTGCTGATTACAAGTGGGTAGAGTTTGGGCCTTTCTCTTTGAGCTCTCTTCTGCTCAGAGGGCCTTTGCTCAGGTCCCAGTTGTGCCCTGGGCACACCACTCTGTCTTGACTTCGTCCTTTTGTAATAGAAATCCAGCCAGTTAGTTGTGTGCTCGGTGCCTGCAACCAGTCACACCTAGCCACTTACCTATGAACTAGACAGTCCCTGCTTCTGAAAGAACCTGCAGTGGCAGTGGCTTAGCTGGTGTGCTGGCTCATGCCTGTCAGGACTGCTACAAATGCAAGGCCACCCTTGGATACCGATCACGATTTTATCTCAAGAGACACAAACCAACAACAAACCAGAGGGGAATTTACAGTGTGTGAACAGGAGCGGAAGGAGAAGGGCCTATCTAGCCAAGGGAGAGGGGTCAGGAGAGCGTGCTGGAAGGAATGCTGTCTCCCTGGGGGTAACAGATTATGTGAAATCATCACTATAAGGGTGATGTGAGCGACAGAACTTTTCAAAGATTCTAGGTGGTTTTGTGTTTTACAGGAAGCTTTATTTCTGACAATGTTAATGAACAGACTCTGGTGTCTCTTCTGCAATGAAGGGTGTAATTTAAGATACAAAGACGGAGTGATTGCTGTTGGCTCCGTCCCACCTTCAGAGCCCCTGGTAGTCCAGCCTCCTGAAGTGAACGGTCTCCTGAGCAAATATGGGCTGTGAAGACTGCTACCTGAGTAGCTTAGAGCCTCCCTTTTCCCTTGCAGGTGTTACAGCACATGAAGGCCGTGCAGGCGGATCAGGAACGGGAGCGGCAGCGCCGACTGGAAGTGGAGCGAGGTGGGTGACCATTCTTGTAGTCATCTGCCTGTCCTTCATCAGTCAGCAGTGCTAGGCTTCAGGAGAAGGACCTCTAGGCAGGTGCTGACGAGCAGAGAGCTGGGTCATAGGCAGCACAGTGGCATCTCTGCTATCTGATGCCCTTCTCCATCCAGGCTTCTCCACAGGGCTCCACAGCCGACAAGCAACCGCTTCTCACCTCTCTCTCTGAGGTGGCCATCCTCTGGTGGTCAAACGGCACCTTCAGCATAGCTGGTGCCAGACATGTGGGCGCATACTCCAGTGTCTCTGTGAATTCAAGGATAGCTGGGCTACACAACAAGACCCTTATCTCAGAACACAAAAACTAAAATAAAACAAAAACCCAACTAAACCCCCAAAACAAAACAGATGACTGGAGCAGACCCACCCCCCCTTTCAAGTCCCCACCCCCCACCCCCTCGCCACTCCTTCCATAGGAAACCACCGTCCTTGGAGTTTTCAAGCCTGGGGTAGGCCAGCTGGCTGTGGTTCTTTTGCTGTTTTCTGTCTGTTAGCTAGTTCTCTGTGTGACTCTCCACCATCCTGTGGAGCCACAGCACCTGCTGGCTTGTCTTCACAGTTGTGCCATCTCCACAGCTGCTTCTGCCCCTCTGCTCGGGGTCTTGCTATGTCATGGCTGCCAAGACAACTGACTTTGCTGCTTTTGTCTACTCCTTGCCAGCACCAGGTCCCTAGAGGGTGGGCGTGGCCTGTTTTTGGCAGTCTCTGCCCTGCTGGAACACTGATGTTTGCTGGGAAAGGAGTAAGGGAAGCCACTGTCTTGATGGTGCAACTGTTCAGCTCAGTTATAGATCACCGTAGGCTCTTAAGCCCCAAAAGGGCATTTAACCATCATTGTGTGGTGTTCTGACATGGAAACATGTTGTCAGACTTGTAAATGGAAAATACACTTTTAGAACCCAATAATTTGATAGTTGGATGCTTCGTGTAAACATGAATGAGCTGTAGGCCAGCCTGAGCAGACCCTGTGCTAGGTAGCTGCTTCCTCAGCTAAGGTGGTGTGGCTTTGTAGAAAAGCATTGCCCTGACTGTAACCAGTCCCCTCCCTCCCTGTTCCGAGTTCATCCCATAGAATTGGCCCCTCCACTGTCTCTTCCCTTTATAACTGAGTTCTAGGAGGTTCTGCCTTCTGCGCGCTTTTGTTCGCGCGCGCGCGTGTGTGTGTGTGTGTGTGTGTGTGTGTGTGTGTGTGTGTGTCTGTGTGTGTGTGTGTGTGTGTGTGTGATGTTTCCATGGCTGGTTTCAAACTCCTAGGCTTATGGTCTCCCACCCTCAGCCTCCTATTTAATCATTTACTGTGTGTGCCCATAGTACACATGTGGAGGTAAGAGAACAGTCTGTGGGTATCTGTCTCTCCTATATGGGACCTAAGGATAAAACTCAGGTCATCAGGCTTGGTGGCAGACACCTTTCCCCAATGAGCCATCTTGCCAGACCACTATACCTCTCTTGGGCTCTCTTTGTATTATACCCATATCCAGAAATAAATCAATCTACTTCTCTCTCTCTACCCATATCCAGAAATAAATCAATCTACTTCTCTCTCTCTCTCTCTCTCTCTCTCTCTCTCTCTCTCTCTCTCTCTCTCTCTCTCTCTCTCTCGGTTTCTCTGTGTAGCCTTGGCTGTCCTGGACTCTTGTAGACCAGGCTAGCCTTGAATTCACAGAGAGCTGTCTGCCTCTGCCTCCCAAGTGCTGTGATTACAGCACTCAATCTCTTAATAAGAATTAATCCCAGCACTTGAGAGGCAGAGGCAGGTGGATCACTGTGAGTTCGAGGCCAGCCTGGCCAACAGAGTGAGTTTAGGACAGCCAAGGCTACACAGAGAAACCCTGTCTCAAAAAACTAAAAAGAAAGAAAAAAAAAAAAGAATAAGCCCCAAGAGAAACCTTTTTCTGGGGGGGTGTTTTTTGACAGAGTTTCTCTGTGTAGCCTTGGTGCTCCTGGACTCACTTTGTAGACCAGGCTGACCTCGAACTCACTGAGATCTGCCTCCTTCCCAAGTGCTGGGATTAAGGTGTATGTCACCAGGCTCTGCCGAGAAACCTTTTTTTTTTTTTAAAAGGGAAACTTACTTGGTCCAGGCTGCCCATCCCCTCACTGTGTAGCTGAGGGAAGCCTGGAGCATGCGATCCTTTGCCTCAGCTTCCTGAGTGTTGGGAGTACACTTTTTATACAGATTCTCCCTATGTAGCCCAGTCTAGCCTCAAACTCATAATCCTACACACCCCTTAACAACTCTTGCACCCTCGGTGCTACCTGGATCATCTTCAGTTCCTGTGTGGCCTGAGGCATGAAGGAGAAAGCAGGTGGCTCCACACCTTAACCAGGCAGGCACCGAGCTGCTGGGGGCTGTGTGAGAGGAGTCATGTTTTGCATACTGTGCTGTAGAGGCGGAGAAGAAGCGAGAGGCCAAGCAGCAAGCTAAGGAAGCGAAGGAGCGCGAGCTGCGGAAGCGGGAGAAGGCGGAGGAGAAGGAGCGTCGGCGAAAGGAGTATGATGCCCAGAAAGCTTCCAAGAAGGAGCAGGAGAAGAAGCCCAAGAAGGAAACAAATCAGGCCCCAAGTAGGTTTGCTTTCCGTTTTCAGGGTGCCGCAGGGGTGGAATGGTGGTCTGTGTCTCTGTGCCCTTAATGTCACCACGACCTGTCGTTGAAGATGGGGTTACACTTACCAGCAAGTGAAGAGAAGGTGGGAAAACATTTAGATAGTTTTTGTCTAAACTGGGCCTGGTGGTGCTTGGGAGGTAGAGACAGGAAGATCAAAGCATCCAAGGCCAGCTTGGTCTTTATAGTAAGTTCCAGGACAGCTGGAGAGACAAGTAAGACATTGTTTCCAAAGCAAGCAAAAATCAATTCTCACTGTAGTTTTTTGCCTAAAACTCTCAAAGGTTTGTGCCATGTGGGGGACACTGGGTGGTAGTGGGGCACATCTTTAATCCTAGCACTGGGAGGTAGAGGCAGGCAGATCTCAGTGAGTGCAAGGCCAGCCTGGTCTACAGAGAGATTTCTAGGACAGCCAGGGCTACACAGAGAAACTCTATCTGAAAAACCAAAGAAACACATAAAATTAAATGCAGTGTGGAAAGCTGGGCATGTTGGCATGGTCCTAACTTTGAAGTAGAGGCAGGAAGGTTATAGGTTTGAGGCCAGGCTGGGCTGCAGTGAGAACCTATCTCAAAAAAGGAGAGGAGAGGGAAGTTAAAGTGTGTTCATTGTGGGGGGGTAAGGGTGAGGGGGTGGGGATATGTGGGGGGGTAGGGGTGGGGGTGGTCTTCGACACAGCAGCCACCTGTGCTTGTCCTTGTCCCTGGTAGTAGTTGCATGTATGGTGTGGTGTGCCTTTAGCTGCTGAGTTTGTTTTTTGAGAAAAGGTCTTGAAGTAAAGCCTAGGCAAGCTTAGAGTTTGTGATCTTCCTGACTCCAAAGTGTTGGGATTACAGGCATGAACTACCACATCTGGCAGATTTTTTTCTTTCTTTAGAGACTGACATTATTTTGTCACAGACTATGTTTGTACATTTTTTTCTTTGCACTAGAGCCCAGACTACCCTCAGACTTCTTGTGATGCTTATACCTCTATATAATAGTGACATTTGTGATGTTAGTGGTTTGGACCCATCTCCTTAAGTGGGTGGCAATCTATCCCTTTTGGACACCCCTGATAGCACCTCCTGTGTCTCTGAGGGCCCCAGTCTTCTCCCTGGTACCAAAGAGAATGGAAGGCTACAGAAGACAAGCAGAGTGAATCCTATTTTCTTTCTTTTTCCCCTTAAGACAGGGTTTCTCTATGTAGCCTTACCTGGCCTGGAACTCACTCTACTGTAGGCCAGGCTGGCCTCAAACTCCTGCCTGCCTCTGCCTTCAAGCACTGGGACTAAATGCCTGAGCCAGCAGGCCCGGCTGTGGCTTTATTTCTTGATCAGTGGAACTCCATCCCATCTAAGACCTACAGGTGTGTGCTGACTAGGCCTCTGATCACAACTGTGCCTCGGGCCATGACAGTGCAGACTTAGTGGAGGATGTTTTCAGTATGTGCTCATAAGCTTTAGTATGTATTATACTTCTCAGAGTATCCTGTCAAAATGCAGTGAGTCAGTAGGTCCAAGACTCTCTATTCCTAACACACTCCCAGAATACGTCAGCGTGGCCAGTCCAAGGACTGTCCTTAGAGACCTGGGGAACACTGCATTTCCGCCTCTGAGTAGCAGGGGATTTAGCTCTCATTTAGATGTTCCTAAAATGTCTACTCAGGACTTGAGAAGAGGAGTATAGATCTATATGGATTGTAGAGCTGCTGTCCACAAATTGACTTCTTTTGTCTCTCCAGAATCTAAGTCTGGCTCTCGCCCTCGCAAGCCACCACCCCGAAAACACACTCGCTCCTGGGCTGTGCTGAAGGTGCTGCTGCTGCTGCTGCTGCTTTGTGTGGCAGGAGGGCTGGTTGCATGCCGGCTGACAGGGCTGCAGCAGCAGCCCCTCTGCACCAGTGTGAACACCGTCTACGACAATGCCGTCCAGGGCCTGCGTCACCATGAGATCCTCCAGTGGGTCCTCCAGACCGACTCCCAGCAGTGAGCCCGTCCTCAGCACCGCTGCCTCCCAGCCTTGGAGCTTGGATTCCTATGGAATTGGGTTCTGCTGGACACAACCTCTTTTTAGCGTCAGACCTACCTGCCACCATCCAATGGCTGCTGACTGGTACCTGAGATCTCCCCTTTGTAGGACTTCTCTGTTCCTTGGGGCTCCCTGGTGGAATGAGGAGAAATGGAGAGGGGGGAAGAGTTACCTGCATGCCTAAAGGAATAGGCTTAGGGGCGGGGGAGAGAGAAGACATGGGCTTTTCTAGTTACACAAAGCTGGGCAAGACAAGGTTCCTTTCTACTAAATGGTCAGCTGTCACTACATTTATACTTTTGTATGTCATGAACCCTTTCTTTCATTCCTCCCCAGGACAGACTGGAGGGCAATGTGACACTGGGGATTAGGGGAGGAGGAATACTTGGGTAAATCCAGCCTAAGGTGGGGAGGGTAGAGTAATATGCATCCTTAAAGATCTCGGACATTCGAGCGCTTTAGCAGTGTACAGAATGTCTGGCTATGAACGTAACTTCTCTGCCATTGGTCCAGTGTGATGCTTTGGGGCAGGAACCTGTCCTTGACTTGTCTACAGAATTCTGGCTAGTCTAAGGCAGAACCCAGCTCTCACTCCAGTTTTCTTCCTTTTCTTGATGTCATTTGGCCTTCTTTGTAATACCCAAAAGGACAAACTCACACCAGACCTGTCTCAGCCAAACTGAGTCTGTTGTAATAGACAGTCTTGCCACACATCAATAGATCTCAGACCGTCGGGGGCCTGGGAA
This sequence comes from Acomys russatus, assembly GCF_903995435.1. Classification (NCBI taxonomy): domain Eukaryota; kingdom Metazoa; phylum Chordata; class Mammalia; order Rodentia; family Muridae; genus Acomys; species Acomys russatus. The sequence goes on from NC_067152.1 coordinate 21,133,121, forward strand.
GCGCCTGTGGTCCTCTGCCTCAACCGAAATGGCTTCTACACAATGGCAGCAGGCTGGGTTTCCTGCCTCAGTTTAGAGCATAACGCCCCTATGGCCCGGAAGCCCAGAGGCAGGTTTCTGCAGAGCTGCATCTGGACAGCTCCGCTAGCACTGGGTGTGATGAAACCCCTCAAAGGCAGCCTGGAAATGAGATGTCAAAGAAGCAGCTTAGCGTTGATTCTGGACCTGTAACAGAAGGGAAGGAAGGAAAGGAACACTGGCAGCCAAAAGCAAACAGTCACATGATGGCGCTGCAGAGTGGTACCTAACTGAACATTAGCACAAACAGGGCAGCACTGCCTGCCTTTCTGCTGCTCCAGAAAACATGCTTGCCCCCTTTCTTTGTTCACAACAGCTGGATGAAGGGATTAGAAACAACTGTGCCTCGGTGCTTATTCGCTCAAAACTCCCAACTGCAAGCTCCTTCCCTAAGGGAGCAAGGACTTGTCATAGTTTAGACAGTGTAGCCCTAGTGGCCCATCTGGATAGCTGTGCCACTCAAAACTGTCCTGACACTGGAAGAAAGACCTTTGTTTCCCCCCCCCCCCCCCCCCAGTTCTGCCATGTAGGTCCACACCTTACTCAGAATCACTACACATTCCTATAGTCTTCCTCCAAGCTCCAGAGCCATTGGTACAAATGCTTTATTGAGACAAAATACATACTACATATGGTGACATCATGAAAACAGAAGTCAGCCTAGTCATAGTCCCCTGGCTGGTTGAGGCAGCTCAGTGGCTGAGCCTAGTCCGCAGGCAAGAGTTCACTCTGACTTCGAGATTTGATGCTTATTCTTTTGATTTCTACAATTATTAAATCCGTGTCTGAGTGGTCTGCCTTTCTCCTTTGTGTTGTGATGGTCAACTGGGGCAGTGTGGGATGACTGACTGGCATCTGGTGTGCTGAGAATGGAACAGTAAGGTGGCAGTAGATCCAAGCGTTTCAGCTTTCTCTGTTCCCAAAGATGGAGATTCACACCCTAGGAGGTACAGTTCCAGCATCTCTGCCAGGTGCCAAGGTTGGAAAAGCTTTCCTCTTGGAGCTGTGAGGTGTCAGTCAACACTGTCTAAGATGAGATCTGGTTGCATTGTGGTCATCTGAAGGTAGATCCGCCTGGATAGTTCTGGCCCAACACGACGGGAGGTGGATGTTACACCTTCCCCACGGCGTACCTGTATGTCAGCCAGCAAATTCTGGCGTTCTTGCTCGGACAAACAGCGTTGATAAGCCTGGAAGTCATAAATCATGCCTTAATACCATACCACCCGTTCGTGGCCATCCCTTGGTTCAGGAGCCAGGATAGGAGGGTATTAAGGTCAGGTTGAGGCAGGAGAACCTGTGCTTTCTCAGGCCAGCCACACTGCTGACCTACATTCCTGGCCCCTCACTAAAACTTCCCTCGAGGATGTTTGGAGAGCAGAGTCACCCCTAGCAGCATACCTGCACCAGGAGCCATGGCGAGGGATAGGCGCCCACGATAGCGCTGGCCATTTCCAAGCTGACTCTGTTGAGCTGCTGAATCTGCCGCCTCCAGATGAGTGCAAGTCCCCTACCAGCTCGGTCCACTTTCTGCCCTCCAGCCCAGTCTTTCTCCAGGTAGAAGGAAAAGCTGGTTTGATCCCGGAGCTTCCTGCAGGGATACCATTGAGGACCTGAGTTCCTCTCCTACTTACTCGTCCCCTACTGTGGACTGAAAGGTTCTCCAGTGACCTGGAGGTAGACTCATGTGTCACATTGGGCCAGTTTAAGTCTCTCTTTGTTCTCCAGCATAGTGTTGGGGACGAGTTCCCTTAAAAATTGCATTTAGTGGGGCTGAAGAGGTGATGACTCCGCAGTTAGGACCCCTGACTGCTCTTCAAGAGTACCAGATTTGATTCCTGGTGCTCACATGGCAGCTCACTACCATGTGACTGCAGTTCCAGAGGATCCAATGTCCTTTCCTGCCCTCCTTGGGCACCACACACCTAGTGTGCACAAACACATGCCGGCTAAACACCCATACACATAAAAAGAAAAAACTGCATCTGGGTCCTGGGGGAATAAATGAGTGGGTAAAGTGCTTGCTGCATCTGTAACCCCAACCTACAGGGAGATGGGATATGGAGACAGTCTCTGCAATCACAGGCTGCTATCCCTACGCAGTGGCAAAGGAGTTCTTGAATCCTTCCATAAGAACCTGTGCCTCAGGTCACTGCCTCGTGCATACACACATATACACACAAGATTAAAAATACAGCCCTTGCATCTTGCCCTTTTTATGAAAGAAGGCATGGGGTGTTTTGTTTTGCTTTGTTTCCTTCTGTTGAGATGGGATTGTGCTATCCAGGAGTAGGCAGGCACGGGGGACTGTTGGGTCGGGGCAATTTGGAGTCTATTTCAGGTTCTCACTTGCTCAGAGCAAATGAGTTGTTTAAACAACTCAATCCCAGGTCTCGGTTCTCACAATATAAAGTAAAGCACTGGGACAGGGTCTCTTAGTTTTCAGTTCTTTCTAAGATCACTCAAGATTTGGCCTGAATGAGCCCTGGTAATCCAGTATCAACCTATAGAGTACACTTCATCTAAGAATATTTTTATAAAGGGCTGGATTTGAGGTCTTTCCTCTTTTTATAGATGTATTTTTATTTTATGTTTATGGGTGTTTGCCTCCATGTATATATGTGCATCGCTTACTGCCTGGTATCCTTGCAGGCCAGAAGAGAGTTTCTATACCTTGGAACTGGAGTCACAGACAGTTGTGAGCTGCCATGTGGGTGCTGGGAACAGTCTGGGACCTGTGCAAGGGCAGCAAGTGTTCTTAACCACTGGGCCATCTCTCCAGCCCCCCAGATTTGAGGCTCTTGCCAAGAATCTCTAGCGTAAGATTAGCTTCTGCCTCATGACATATCCTGGGCTGGTGACAGAGGTTAGGAGAAAAGCACATTTTCTTTTTGGTTTTTCAAGACAGGGTTTCTCTGTGTAGCCTTGGCTGTCCTGGACTTGCTTTATAGACCAGGCTGGCCTTGAACTCACAGCGATTCACCTGCCTCTGCCTCCCGAGTGCTGGAATTAAAGGCGTGCGCCACCACCGCCCAGCGAAAAGCACATTTTCTTGGGCCGCAAGAACCAAGGGAAAAGCTAGACCTGGTGTGGAGGGGCCATTTGTCAGGTCACTCACTTGAAGGGCGCTTCAGCCACAGCCTTTGTAAACGCACAGGCAAAGTCAGCCAGCTCTTTCCAGCCTTGCACGATCCGAGCCTGGGCTTCTGTATACAGCTGCAGCTCCACCAATGCCTAGAAACCCAAAGGCAAAAGCAGACTTGAAGACTGGAGAGACTGGTTGGAAGTCGTCTTCTCAATGCTCACCGAAGCTACACTCAACCTCTTGGCTCCATTTATCCCTCTATCTTACTCAGTCCATGGTTGAAAGCAGTGCGAGTGTGCCTTTTATTCGGTCTCAGTTGGAAACCTGGCTGGATACCCAGTGAGCGCTCACTTGGCCCACGCAACAGGAGGTCCTTACCTCTTCCATGTCTACCCTGGACACCATGAGCCTTGTGCTAGACTCTTGGCTCTGCTGCTGCTTCTCTTTGGCCCGGTTATTTGCCATTCCCGATTTCCTTCTCCTCGATGGATTCTGAGCTCTGGAGTAGAGGAAATTAGAACAGCCAGCCCCACACTGAGCCCAGGCAGAAGTGTTACAGGGCAATCAGCATAGCCTTCGGCTTGTCAGGGACACCATCTTGGAGAATGCCTTGTGGCCAGGGTGAACAAGCTCCCCTTGAAAACCCATGAGCTGCCCCTTTAAGGGGGACATATCCATACCTGAAGCATTTCTCCTGGTCCACAATCACCAGTGACAGTGCTTTCCCTGTCCTTGCTGTGACATCGGTTACAAAGCCCTGAAGTGTCTCCTTCCCTTTCTCAGTGCTGACAAGACTTCCCTGCATGAAGTGGTAGAAAGGGCATTAACACTGGCTCCTCAGGGAGAGGCTGGCACTGGTCCATGCCTCAGTCCTACCACCTGGCCCCGCACACCTGCTTTAAGTTGTAGACCATGGTCATGAAGGCTTCTGCCAGGAGCAACACTAGGATCGTCGGCTCTTCCACCCACTCTTCTCCATCCTGCCAAAGACCCCAGAACACAGCACAGGGAAGGTCAGCGGGTGGTGGGGGTGGGTGAATGGCCCTATGTAATAGCCTTTCCTTCTTGAATGAAGTCATGGTGGCAAAAAAACCCCACCTGTGATCCTGTCCCTGCCCCCTCAACTGATGGTCCAGCGCCGGCCCACTGCATCTCAGAGACAGAATATGAACAGGATGGGTAAGATGCTTCAGTGGCTAAAAGTACTTGCCACACAAGCCTGCTGTCCAGAGTTTGATGCCTGGGTCTGATGTAAAGGTGGAAGGAGGAAAATGCACGAAGTTGTCCTCTGACGTCCACACATGCACCATGGTGTGAACACACACACACACATATATACAACAATGATACATTTTTTTTAAAGCTAGGAGGTGGTGGCACACACTTTTAATCCAAGCTCTCAGGAGGCAGAGCTAGGCAGATCTCTACATTCAAGGCCAGCCTGGATGACAGAGCATTCCAGGGCAACCAGGGCTACATTGAGACCCCTGGATGGATGGGTGGATGAATGGATGGATGGATAGCTTCCATAGATAGAAAAGACAATTAAGAAAAGCATGGTGGTGAACATCTTTGTTTTGTTTTGTTTTTCAAGACAGGGTTTCCCTGTGTAGCCTTGGCTGTCCTGAACTCCCTTTGTAGACCAGGCTGGCCTTTAACTCACAGCAATCCACCTGCCTCTGCCTCCTGAGTGCTGGAATTAAAGGCATGCCCCACCATCGCCCCGCTCGTGGTGAACACCTTGAATCTCAGCACTTGGGAGGCAGAGGCAGGTGGATCTGAGTTTGAGAACAGCCAGGGCTATATAGAGAGACTCTGTCTGAGATGAAAAGAAAGAGAAAAAGGAAGGAAGGAAGGAAAAGAAATCGCTGGTGCTAGAGATGCAGCTCAGCAGTGTTTGTCTAGCATACGTGAGGCCCTGGGATCCGATCCCAGCACCACAAGGGGAAAAAGATAAGAAAATCATCAGAGCAAGGGCTCGGTCAAGCGATGGTGGCTTCAGGGCCAACCACCCACAACAATGGAGTTCTGAAGAGTGACTTGGAGTGACATTTGTGCCATTTTCCATGGTCACTACAACCCTATGAAGACTCCTAACACAAGGGTGCAGGTGGAGGAGCTCCAGGGTCAAGTTCCAGCTGTGACCCTGAACTAAGCATATTTGACTTCTCTGATCCTCTTCTTGACTTGTGAAGTGTGGAGGGATCACTCTTCAGGGCGGCTGTGGCAGGAACGCAAGAGAACGTGCAGTGCCTTCAAAAATAAGCCACTCTAAGGATATAAGGGGTTCCGCTGTCTGTTTGAGACGGGCTCTCATTATAATCTGTCTCTTTATATAAGCCACGCTGTTTCCAAACTCACAGAGATGCACCTGCTTCTGCCTCCCACCTGCTGGGATTAAAAGCATGCCCAGCCATGAGTATAGCTTTGCTCATAACACAATTTAACTGTGTAGGTGACTGTCCTAAGTTATTGAGAAAGTTACAAGGTCCAAAAGAGAGGAAAACAAGTATCTCAATGTTTCGTTTCCAAACTCATGAAGGGTGGAGTGTCTGGACTCACAGACAGAAGGAACGGTGGGGACAGTTAGTATAGTAATGCGGGGAGCCCAGGCTGAAGGATGGATCTGTGCCGTGAGCCCACTAGATGCTAGTGCCAGATTACCTCATTTAGACCCTCCCAACAGGGGAGAGAGATGATGTTACCTATGTCCTCGCTCTACAGCAGACGACCGAAGCACAAAGGCGCCCAGTGACCTGCAGAGCCCAGCACTCAAGCCACGGAGCCAGGACTCAAACACGGCTGCTCCATCCCAGAGCCCAGTTAAAAGAACTAGGAGTTTCACACACATTCTCTTCCCCTAGCCGGGCATGGTGGCGCATGCCTGTAATCCCAGCACTTGGGAGGCAGAGGCTGGCAGATCACTGTGAGTTCGAGGCCAGCCTGGTCTACAAAGTGAGTCCAGGACAGCCAAGACTAACACAGAGAGACCGTGTCTTGAAAAACCAAGAAAAAAAAAAAAAAAAAAGACAAAAACAACTAGGAATTTTACACTAATTCTCTTCCCCTAGCTGGGCTCGGTGGCGCATGCCTGTAATCCCAGCACTTGGGAGGCAGAAGCAGGTGGATCTCTGTGAGTTCAAGGCCAGCCTGGTCTACAAAGCGAGTCCAGGACAGCCAAGGCTACACAGAGAAACTGTCTTGGGGGGAAAAAAATTTCTTCCCTGTCCCACTTTGCCTAGATATTGCTTGATTCCTCCAGGCTCTTGGGCTCCCAGCTAGGAACCTGAGTAGTACACTGGTGACCCTGGAGGGTAAGAAAATAAGCTCAGAGTGATTAATTCCCAGGACTGCCCATTCTAGTGTCACCAGGTGTCCACTATACCTGCACCCTTCTATGACAGATCACACTTCTCTGAAGTTGTCCCTCTTCTCTATTCTTCTGGATTCTGCTAACTGCTTCCTGTCCTCATCCCTCCACACTTGGGGACAGTAACAGCTATGCCACCGAATCTCAGCCAGGGGCAACGCAGCACTTTATCCTGCAATGCTAAGGGGTGGAGGGAGGGGAAGGAGAGCCTTTGGCCAGAAGCTCTTACCTCTACCAGCTCTGTCCTCCTCCTCCTCCAAGTGATACTTTGAGGTACGGCCTGGGCTTCAATCACACACCTGCACTCCATGGACTGCAATGCTCCCAGGAGCTGGCCCCCACCTTCCATCTGTAAAAGCACTGCAATAGATTGGAAAGGGCTGGTCACGGAGGAGTCCAGGACACAGACATCTAGGCTCAGGGGGAAGCTGGAAGCTGGAAGGACCTGGGTCCAGCACCACGACGATGTGTTTCATGCATTCCTCCGGCCTCTGGGCTTTCAGCTTGTTGACCATGGATGCTTCTTTGTTCCTTTCGTGCTGTTTTTGGGTGTTTTCCTTCCTGGCTGTTTGTCTGGGCTGCCGGCATCCCTGAGAGCCTCCTCTCTGGACTTTCTGACTCTGCTTGGTTCTCTTCTTGGGTAGAGGGACGTCGGGATTTGTTTTGGTTACCAACAACTCACCGCAGGTCGACCGGTAGGCTGGAAGCTGGGGGCACTGATGGTCTAAGGTAGAGCTCTCATCATTGGCTGGACTGTTGTCCTCTAAAGCATCGCAGAGAGGAGCGTCAGGGATCCTCGGCGACGGTTGCTTTTTCCACTCACAAGGTATGCCTGCATTATTTTGATGATCGAAAAGAGTTTTAAGCGGGGAGCTGGAGCGCTCAGGGCTCAGCTGCTTGTTCGTCAAAAACTTCCATGAGATCCTCTCAGCCAGGGGGGCAAGTAGGTCTTCATCCTCACTGTCACTGCTTAGCACTCTGACTGGCCCTGCTCCTGCGGGGGCGTCGTCAGCTGCATCTGGGCCAGACGGTGGATGTCTCAAGGCTGGTGATGGAGGGCAGGAGGCCTCAGAATCTGACGTGACAACCACTACGTTCTTCTCCTTCTGAGGCTGATTGCTGCCAGCTGAAGACGGCTCCTTCTTCAGAAAGGCAAAGGTGGGTAATTCCTCAGAATCGCTCTCCGTGGAAAGCAGAGAGAGGGATAAGTTTCTCAGAGCCATCCACACATTAGAGCTATCAAATTAGTTGCCTAAACAGAGAGATGAGACACACATGAGACCATTCAAGCTGGCCCACTAGAGGTGTTCATGAGGCCTTCTGAAGATAAACGCGTTAAGAGAATCAGAAAGATGGGACATGCTGCAACACAGTGAGTCTGGAACTCACAATGGCCACACTGGTACACTAACAGAATCCTTGCTTCAAAACCTTGCTAGGTCATGGTGGGTTATATTCAAAATACAGTTTCTATTAGAAAGCTTTAATAGAATACTTACAGAACTCAATATTAACCCCTTGCTGATCTCTACATTTGATATAGTTTTCTGTTTGTTTTGTTTTTTGAGACAGGGTTTCTCTGTATCCTTGGCTGTCCTTCACTCACTTTATAGACTAGGCTGGCCTCGAATTCACAGCGATCCACCTGCCTCTGCCTCCCAAGTGCTGGGGTTAAAGGCGTGCACCACCACACCCAGCATAGTTTTCTGTTTTGTCTTTTTGAGACAGTCTCATGTAACACAGGCTGGCCTTGAATTCATTTAGCTGAGAATGACCGTGAACTCCTGATCCCTCTGCCTCACACTTACACATGCTGGGAGTACAAGTGTGCTCAGTGATTCCAGATTTGACATTTAACAGTGCTGGGCGTGGTGGACCATGCCTGTAATCCCAGCATTTAGGGAGGAAGAGGCAGGCAGATCTCTGTGAGTTCGAGGCCAGCCTGGTCTACAAAGCAAGTCCAGAACAGCCAAGGCTACACAGAGAAACCTTGTCTCCAAAACAAAACAAAACAAAACAAAAACATAAAAACCCAAAGAAATTTAAAATAATTTTTATCATTTAGTGATCAATTTTTTTAATTTAAAAATATTTGTGTGGGGCTGGAGAGATGGCTCAGAGGTTAAGAGCACTGACTGCTCCTCCAGAGGTACTGAGTTCAATTCCCAGCAACCACATGGTGGCTCACAACCATCTATAATGGGATCTGATGCCCTCTTCTGGCCTGCAGGTGTACTGGCAGGCAGAGCACTGTATACATGATAAATAAATAAATCTAAAAAAAAAAAAAATTTAAAAAAAATTTTGTGTATGTGTGTGGGCATATACAAACCCAAGCTATATGTGGCAATCAAAGGATTACTTTTAGAGAGTTGGTTCTTTCCTTCCACAATGTAAGCCTGAAGATTGACCCCAGGTCATCAGGCCTGGCAGCAAACACCTTTATCCTTTGAATCGTCTCATTGGCCCCTAACATGAAGATCTTTCAAAAACAAAACAAAAAACGTGCTGGTGCTGGAGACAGCTCAGCAGTTAGGAGTTTATACTCCTCTTATGGAGGGCCAAGCCCAGTTGCCAATACCCACGTTGGGCAGCTCTCACAAGCACCTGTAATTCCAGCTCCTGGAGATCCAATGCCATCTTCCACATGCATATATAATAAAAATAAATAAATTAAAACACAGGCTAAATAAGATGGCTCAGCAAGCAATGATAATGTCACCTAGTGTGATGAGTTCAGTTCCCAGAACCTACATAGTGGAAGGAGAACTGGCCTCCAAAAGTTGGCTTCTTACCTCCACATGCGTGCCTGTGCACACGAGCACATTTGAGTGTGCATGTACATACACAGTGGGGAAAAAATCCTTGTAATTCACACAAATAGTATATACTATTTAAAAATACAGTTTAGAACTTGGAATAGTAGTTCAGTAGTAGAGTGCTTGCTTAGGATGTAGAGCCACGAATGAATTGAATCCCCAGCATTACAATTAATAGATAAAGAAATAGGCCACTCATATACAGATGAATGGGGCTTAGTATATTTGTGTTGTGTAAGCAGAACCATCACCTAATTACAGAATGTTCCATTGCCACAAAAAGAAATCTTTTATAAACTGGGCATGCTGGTGCACAGCTGCAATCCTACCTCTTGGGAGGCAGATACAGGATATTTTGAATTGAAGACCAGCCAACATGACATAGCGAGACTGTCTCAAAAGCAAGAGAAACTCTATAACCATAAAAACAAAACAAAACAAAACAAAACAAACAAAAAAAAAAACCACAGAGACCTTGTCTCAAAAAAACAAAACCAGAAGCCATTGTCCATTCTTTTCCTCTCCCAGCACCTAACAACCGAAATAAAATCTGTTCTCCATGGACCTCTGTATTCTGTATATTTCATATAAGCACACAGCATGTGTCTCTAGTGACTGGTCTTTCCCGTTCATGCTTTGAAGGTTCCTCTGTAGCAGTGCTATGCACCAGTACTGCCTCCCTTTTTAGAGCTGATTAATATTCCACTGTGTGGCCATGCCACATTTTGTTTAGGCATTTATTGCTTGATGGATAGTTAGCTCGCTTCCCTTTCTTGGCTATTATGAATAATCCTGCTACATTTACGAACAAATGTTTTGAATGGGTATGTTTTCACATATCTCTTCTATGTACATTGAAGCCTGCCTGGAATTGCTAGGCTACATGCAAGAGTCATTCTTTCTTTTTGTTTTTGTTTTTCGAGACAAGGTTTCTGTGTAGCCTAGGCTGTCCTAGACTTGCTTTGTAGACCGGGCCCTTCTGTCTTGGCCTGAGTGCTGGGATTAACGGCGTGTGCCACAGCACCGGGCAAGAGTCATTCTTTCCACAGGATAATCCTTGCAACCTTCCTGGATCTCAGTTTCTTTACCATAATACCAATAATTTAGGTCTGTCGGAATTAATGAAAGAGTGCATCTAGAACCAGTTTAGCCCAGAATCTAGCTGAGCCTCATCCTGGGTCTCTTTCTAGGCTTCGGGTGACTCCTGCAGAGAGACGAATGTCCGTACCGACCACGCTCCCCAACTCTGAGGCCCGCGATCCATTGCAGAAGCCCTCAGAGGTCCCAGCCACAACCCTCAGCAGATCCGCGCTCACCTACTGCTGCTCCCGCCACTCTTTGACTTGTACGCCGGACCCGGAAGTAGATATCCCGGTAGCGGAAGCCGATTTCCCAGCCAGGAAGCGAATGCGGAGCAAACATGGCGTCGGCCGTTCTTTCGCTGAGTACGCGGGCAGCAGGTAGCTCAGCACTGTGGCTGTTGCGGGGTGAACTAGCGGGGAGGCTGGGAGATGGAGACCAGATCCCAAAGTAAACCCTGGCTGCTGGGGCAAAAGTGTCGGACTCGCGACCTTTGTGGGGCGACTGTCCGCGGTCACGTGACACGTAGTGGGCGGCGCTGCAAGGAAGGTGGGAGTGTAGGCTGAGAGCATGCCTTGTCCCCTCTGGGTTTAAGTGGATCCCTTCGTATATGGGGAAGACTTAAGTTTTAAAAAGTTAGTGGAGCCATTCAGCAGATTTTCAGGACTTAGCGTTTTCCCCTTCCTCACTTTTGAGGTAGGTTCTTTCTGTGTATTTTGCCGTCTTAGTTCTGGAATACCAGGCTTATATGATCATGCCCCACGCTTAGGTCTGCTGAGACAGTTAGGAGTATGAGCATAAACATCATTTCTAACCCCTTGTAAGTTAAGCCAATAAACAGGTGAGTAACTTAGTTGTAATTGTGAGTAGTGCTGTGAAGAGGCTTAGTCTAGGGGGTCAAGGAAATCTCCCAAAGACATAACAATCAAGACCTAAAAAAAAAAAAAAAGACAGACCTAGGGGCAGGAGAGATGGCTCAGAGGTTAAGAGCACTAGCTGCTCTTCCAAAGGTCCTGAGTTCAATTCCCATCAACCACATGGTAGCTCACAACCAGCGGTACTGAGATCTTCTGGTGTGGAGGTATACATGCAGGCAAAACATTATAAACATAACAAATAAATAAATCTTTTTTAAAAAAGGAAAGAAAAGAAAAGAAAAATACAGACCTAACCCTGTGTAGAGAGAAGGCAAGAAAGTGACTTGATTCAGTTTTATATTTTTGAGGGGCAAATTAAGAGGAGGCGGGCTGGAGGCAAGTTAATAAACGGTAGTGAGAATAAACCCAGGTGGGACCAGGAATACTGGTGCCTGTAAGCCCTGCACTTGGAAGCCGACGCAGGAGGGTTGCCTCGAGTCCAAGGCCAGCCTGGGTCACAGTCTCAAAAACCATAACTAAAATAACCAGTACAGCAAACCAGCTGGAAAACTGGAATAGTAGCCCTATTAGTGGTGATGGCAGTGGACTTGGAAGGTAGTGGATGAATACGACATCTGCTCTGAAGAGGATTCCACAGGTCTTACTGGTCTGTAAGATGAAGGAAGAGGGGCTGGAGAGATGGCTCAGTGGTTAAGAGCACTGTCTGTACTTCCAGGGGTCCTGAGTTCAATTCCCAGCAACCACATGGTGGCTCATAACCATCTATAATGAGATCTAGTATCCTCTTCTGATGTACAGGTGTATATGGAGTCAGAACACTGTGTATGTGATAAGTAAATATTTATTTAAAAAAAAACAAAGGAAGAAAAGTTAACTTGCAAGCTCTCTTTGTTTCTCACAAGAGCAAAGAGTTATGAATGAAATAGTGTAGATGAGGCAAAACCTCGGTCGCTCGTAAGTCAGTGAATGAAGCCAGGTAGTGCATGCCTGTAATCTCAGTTGATTTGGAAGGTAGAGGCCTGAGGATTGGTAAATTCAAGGCCTGCCTGGGCTATCGAGGAGAGACGGGGAGGAGTAGAATGTTTAGAGTTAGAAGATTCCAAGCCGGGCATGGTGGCGCACGCCTTTAATCCCTCACTCAGCACTCAGGAGGCAGAGGCAGGCGGATCACTATGAGTTCAAGGCCAGCCTGGTCTACAAAGTGAGTCCAGGATAGCCAAAGCTACACAGAGAAACCCTGTCCCGAAAAATAAAAAGACAAAAAACAAAAACAAAGTTAGAAGATTCCGTTGTTGGAGTTTAACATGTCTCCGTAAGTTCTTTGTGGTTCTTTTGTTTGTGCTTTTGCGTGGTTTGTGTGTGTGTGTGTGTGTGTTTGAGACAGGGTCTCACTATGTATCCCTGCCTCTGCTTTTTGTTTTTGTTTTTTTTGAGACAGGGTTTCTCTGTGGAGCCTTGGCTGTCCCAGATTCATTTTGTAGACCAGGTTGGCCCTGAACTCACAGCAATCCACCTGCCTCTGCCTCCCGAGTTCTGGGATTAAAGGCGGGTGCCACCACGCCTGCCTCTGCCTCTGCCTCTTAAGTGCTGGGATCACAGATGTGCATGTGCCACCATGTCCAGCCTGCTCTGCGAGTTATCCCAGCCGGTGCTATGAGCTTATGCTCCAAACACCCATAAAGTGTCTCTAAATATGCTGACATGATCCTATAACTTTGTCTAGAGACCTAAAAACAGACCCTAACTGCCCATGATAGCCTGACTTTATATGTATGAATGCTGGCTTGTGTGTATGTATGTGCACCACTCCATTTACTTGGTAGCAACAGAGATCAGAAAAGGCCATTGGATCCCCTGGAACTGGAGTCACAGCTGCCTGTGAACCATTACACGAGTGCTAGAAATTGAACTGACTCCTCTGCAAGAACAGCCAGTGCTGTTAACCCCTGAGCCATCTCTCTAGCCCCGTTAGAATGCATTTTAGATAATGTTCTTCTTTAAATGTATTTTTATTTATTTCTTGAGAACTTTATTGATGTATACAGTGTAGTTTGGCCATCTCTACCCCCTTCAACTCCTCCCACATCATTTCCCCATTTAAAGTAACTGTTTTGGAGCACTTCAGGATGAGTAGAGAGGTCAGATTAATGCTGGTCTTGGTTGGACATCGGCTTATGGGCTCTGGGAAGAAAGGACTGTTCTGAAATGCCAGCTGCCTGTGGGAGCCACCCTCTGACGGGCTGCCCTGACTGGCGTTCAGTGGGTGAATGAATAGCTAAGAAAGCCGTAAGAGGCCTCCTTGCATGCCCATGGCCTGTCCCTTCCCGTGGGCATGAGACTGTGAATCTTGAAGCAGGCAGCTCTCTGGTGTCCACTTTATCTGTTTCCATGCTGTCTGTTTCTGCTCAGCTGGACTGAATGCGTCAGGAGCCAAAACACATGATGTTTACTTTATTTCCCTATTTATGCCCACTACCTGCTCTTCCTGACACACACACACACACACACACACACACACACACACTAAACACTAAATACCACACACTTAGCATTTCTGTTCCCTTCATGCATCTTTCATTTTTCTCATTTCCCTAAGCTACTTTTCAGCTTAGCAAATGGTCCACAGAGGCAAAGAAAGTGCATCCTAGTTGGGAGCCTCTCTGAACAGTGCTTTTGCTTTCTCTGCACTGACAGCCCTCCTGAGTCCCACGGCACCCGCAGCTCTCGCTGTCAGATACGCATCCAAGAAGACAGGCGGCAGCTCTAAGAACCTTGGTGGCAAATCACGAGGCAAACACTATGGCATCAAGAAAATGGAAGGTGAGGGTGTGCCTTCATTTCTATTCCAGCTGCATCTTAAGGTGCTGCCCTGCCCTTTCTTAGGGGAGCTGTCACTCAAGTGCCTCGCCCTGTACTCTCCACAGTTCACGATAGCACTTGGTTCCACATCAAGGGGGTATGTGAGATCTAGGGAGGTGTAGGGGGCCCCAGTGAATTCTAGTTTTAGCTGTGTAACCAAAGAGGCTGCTGGGTAGGAGTCAGACCCTATTTATCTAGGACCATCTTGGAGGTGTTTTCCAGGAGCAGGCTTGGGTGATGGTGGTGACCCTTGGCCTGTCACGATTTCTCAGCATCTTGCTGTGCTTCTGTGAACACTGGGGCAGAGTCAGCTCACCTGTGGGCTTCTCTTTTAGGTCACTACGTTCATGCTGGCAACATCCTTGGGACTCAGCGTCAGTTTAGATGGCACCCAGGCGCCCATGTGAGTTGCTCTTGTTCTCTGCCGTTTTCTTTCCTGGGGCAGCCTTTTCATGCCCATGTCTTGTGTCCTTAGCCCATCCCTGTGAGGTGGGTGTCATCTCTACTCTATGGCTGAAATGCCAGAGGCTCGAAGAGGAGTGGAACCCTAGTTAAAGTGAAATTTGTAGGGTTAGATCATAGCACGCCCTGGGTCTCATTTTTCTCTTCTATAGAAAATGAACGTGGGTTCTATAAAATGGCATATGAGGCATCTGCAGCTGCCTGAGGACCTAGAAATAATATGCTTAAAATACACTTATCTTCTGAAAGTGGTGTACTTCTTACTGATACAGGTTTTGCAGTATTTTTTATCAGTTTATAATTTTAATAGACATCTTCCCTTTCTATGACTCAAAAGGAAGAAATACTTTTATTCTACTAGAATCAGATTCAATAAATACTTTTCTAGGTGGGCGTGGTGGCACATGCCTTTAATCCCAGCACTTGGGAGGCAGAGGCAGGCAGATCGCTGTGAGTTCGAGGCTGGCCTGATCTACAAAGCGAGTCTAGGACAGTCAGGGATCCAGAGAAACCCTCTCTCGAAAAACCAAAAAACAAACAAACAAAAATTTTTCCTTCAGTTAAAAACAACATCAAGGGCTGGAGAGATGGCTCAGAGGTTAAGAGCACTGGCTTGGCTTCTCTTCCAGAGGTCCTGAGTTCAATTGCCAGCAACCACATGGTGGCTTACAACCATCTATAGAGAGATCTGGTGCCCTCTTCTGGCAGGCAGGCATACATGCAGGCAGAACATTGTACACATAATAAATAAATCTTTTAAAACAAACAAATACCATCAGATGGGCATGGTGGCACATGCCTTTAACCCTAGCACTCAGTAGGCAAGGGCAGGTGGATCGCTGTGAGTTCAAGGCCAGCTTGGTCTACAGAGCAAGTTCCAGGAGAGTCAGGGCTATACAGAGAAACCCTGTCTAGACCGACCCCACCCCCCACCCCAAAATCAAAAGGGTTAGGAGAAGGCTCAGCAGTAAGCACCTGGGTTCAATTCCTAGCACCCACATGATAGTTCACAAATACATTATTCCAGTTCTATGGGATCTGACATCCTCTTCTGTTCTTGGTGGTAGCAGGCATGAAAGTGGTACACAGACATGCATCCAGGCAAAACCCCTATATACATACAATAAAAATTGTAAACGTCAAAGGCAAGCATGATAGTCACTCAGAAGTCAGAGGCAGGCAGATCTTTGAGTTCAAGGCCAGCTCAGTCAACATACTGAGATGGAGTCCAGCCAGGACTATGTAGTGAGACACTGTCTCCCACCCAACTCTCACCCTACCTCCTACCAAAAAAAGACATTGAATTCCTTACTAAAATAATAATAATAGAAGCACTGGCTGCTCTTCCAAAGGTCCTGAGTTCAGTTCCTAGCAACCACATGGTGGCTCACAACCATTCATAATGAGATCTGGTGCCCTCTTCTTGCCTGTGGGTGTACATGCAGGTAGAACATTGTATACATAATACATAAATGAGAGAGAGAGAGAGAGAGAGATCTGTATCCTGTGTCTGTGGATGTCCCAAGAGGCCAGAAATGAGTGTTGGATTGTCGGGAGCTGGAGTTTTAGTAATTGTGAGCTGCCATGTTGGTGCTGGACCCAACTTGGAGTCTCTCGAAGAACAGAAAGTGCTTCTAGCCACTGACTCATCTCTCCAGCCCCTTGAGTTTTGCTGTATATCTATTTTGAAGTTGTTTTAAAAAAGCATAGGCAAATTTAAAATTTATATTAAATATACTACTTATTAAAACATTTTGTATTATCATCTAAAAAATGGGTGTGGTGGCACATGCCTTTAATCCCAGCACTTGGAAGGCAGAGGCAAGTGGATCTCTGTGAGTTTGTAGACCAGCCTGGTCTACAAAGTGAGTCTAGGACAGCCAAGGGTACACAGAGAAACCCTGTCTAAAACAGAAAGAAAGAAAGAAAAGGAAGAAAAGAAGAAGAAAAATGGGGCTGGAAATACGTCTATCTAGTGCACCAGGTAAGAAATGAGTTATCTGTGTAAAGGTGTGAAACAGTTCTTTACCTCAGGACTTAGCTGTGACTGCTCACTGTATAAGCACTTTGTGTCAGTGTTATTTTACTAGCATATGCAGTACCCATACAGTCTTGATCCTTAGGTTCCATGGAGCCTAAACTTTAAAGTGTAAACAAAGCATGCTCTCAGGAGCAATGATTTGTGGCCCCTTTGTGATCCCGGCCTGAGGACCTGTCGACTGTAGCTTCTGATGAGCTGTGTTGACATTACTGCTGTTGCCAGTATCTAGGATTCTTTTCTTTTCCCTGCTCTCATGGAGTTGGTGAAGGAGCAGAGGTAAAGAAGTGCCAAGCAATGGAAAAGAGAAACCTGGGAGAGACCTCTCAGAGTCCACCCTTCTGCTCCAGGCTTCACTCTGACGAAGAAACTTGGCCTGTGGCCTGAGGCCTCGGGGAAGACCTCCTGACTTCTTAAAGCTGACCTGGTCTGTGTTGCAGGTGGGGCTTGGGAAGAACAAATGTCTCTACGCCCTGGAAGAAGGGATAGTCCGCTACACCAAAGAGGTCTACGTGCCCAGTCCCAAAAACTCAGAGGCTGTGGAACTGGTCACCAGTCTTCCCAAGGGGGCTGTGCTCTACAAGACTTTTGTCCACGTGGTTCCTGCCAAGCCTGAGGGCACCTTCAAACTGGTGGCCATGCTTTGAAGGCCTGCTGAGACCACTGGATGGAGACTGGAGCCCAGGTCACAGGAGCAAGTGAGAACAGAGGTCAAGGGTCAGGGTGAGGACAAGGTCTCCACGGAAGAGGCCTGTTGGATGGTGACTCTGCAGGAGTCTTTGTGCTGTGACTACTGGAAACTCTTTGTGGCACGAGCATCAATAAAGCTGGCTGGCCAGGACAGCCAAGGCTACACAGAGAAACCCTGTCTTGAAAAACCAAAAATAAATAAATAAAGCTAGCTGGAGCCCTGCATCTGCCATTTGGAGACAAACTCTGAATGGGGCTGCTTCTGCTCTGGTTCCAGCCATGCTTGTGCATGTACACTGCAGGAAAGGAAAGAAGAGACTGACCTGAGCGAGGAGCTGAGGAAGGGCCCGGTTTTTAGATTTCATTAGCACTATCCCTTAGAGGGAGTAAAGATGGCGCATGCTCTAGAGCAGTGGTTCTCAACCCTTCGGGGGTTGAATGACTTTCCCAGGGGTCACCCAAGACCATCCTGCATATCAGATTTGTATATTACGGTTCAGAACAGTAGTAAAATTAGTTATGAAGTAGCAACAAAGTAATTTTATGGTTGGGGATTACCACAACATGAGGAACTATATTAAAGGGTAGCAGCGTTAGGAAGGTTGAGAACCACTGCTCTAGAGTGTCATTGGTGCTTCCTCCTTGGCCATGGCTCTGAAAAGTTCAGGGGCCTGGCCCCAGAGGTGGGAGGGTAGCAGGAGCAGCTAGCCCTGTGATTGACCTGCTGCCACAGATAGAGGGAGCCAGCTACAACCTAAGAGATGGCAACATGGCAGCTCTCCTCCTACAGTGCCTCTGCAGGGTCAGAGCAGAAGCTTGTGGGACAGTAGGCTCAGCCATGTCCCTCCTGCCCTGGAAGAGAAGATTCCTTCCAATGGTGAAGCAAGTTAGATTGCAGTGAGCTTCTTCTAGCCCACCAAATACACTGAGCCCACATTATCTTCTGGTTCTTGATGTATTTCAAAATAGAAACAGCAGCAAAGAGTCTGGTTTTGGGGTACTCACGGAGGGCCCTGGCAGGCCTCTATCAGCCCAGCCTTAACCTCAGAGGTCTGGCCTCCAGGAGAGGGCCAGGAAGGAAATCACAGCAGGTAGGATGGTGGGAGACAGGTACTAGTAGCTGCAGCCCTAGAAAAGGAAGTGTAAAGTCCAGGGGCTACAGGGGTAGGGGTGGGAGGATAGTTTAGGCCTGTCTCAAGAGAATCAAAGCTGTCCTTTCCAGGTCCCTTAAGAGATGGGAAGGGGCAGGACAGGTGGCCACTTCCTGAGTGATAAGCAAGCCATGGTGGAATGGGAGTGCAGGCAGTGCCCTGAGGCCTCTCATAGCCTGGTGGCAGTTGAAAGAATTAAGAGGGCAAAGGTAGCCGGGCGTGGTGGCGCACGCCTTTAATCCCAGCACTTGGGAGGCAGAGGCAGGCGGATCGCTGTGAGTTCAAGACCAGCCTGGTCTACAAAGTGAGTCCAGGATGGCCAAGGCTACACAGAGAAACCCTGTCTCGAAAAACCAAAAAAAAAAAAAAAAAGAGGGCAAAGGTTTTAGCCATCTCTTTGTCTTCCCCCATGTATGTACACACCTTTTACACTGCTGCTTCAGTGTCACCCCTTCTAGACACCCTGTTGCCTGTCCCTTCTGGGCTTTCCTGGCCTGGGGTCTGTCCACAGATGCAAAGTGGGGCTTTTAAGTACCGGGGACTTTGTAGCCTTTTCCTTGTCCTGCCCAATGGGGACTGAGTAGACACCAGGTAAGGGTAATATGGGAAAAGCTGAGTTCTACAGGGCACCCATGGCTTAGAGGGCTGGATGGTTCAGGACCCCAAGTACTATGCAGTCAGCTGGGGAAATGTGCCCTGGTTGTTTCGTCCAACCGTTGGGCACACAGACTGACTGCCACAGGGTTTAGATAGATCCTGGGCAGCCTCATGCAGGCTCTGTCTGGGGACACCATTATGGCCAAGAAAAACACTGGGAGCAAGGGAGTCACGCACCACTGTTAGCCAGCTTCCCTTGCTGTCTGGCTGATGAGGCTATGGCCCAGGGCAGTGTTCCTGCCTCTACAAGCCTCTGACACCTTTCCCTCCACTGCGTTCTAGCCCCATCAGACAAGTACAAGGGACCTCATCTGCATGTCTGCTCCTTTCTCTGGCTGGACCTCTGCAGGTGGCCCATGGTACAGTTAGGGAGGAGCTAGGGCTCAGGATCCAAGGCAAGCCTGGGATACAAGGTTAGCCTGCAAGAGAGCAGAGTCCTAACACTGTCCTAGTATACATCTGGCCATTCCTGTTTCTGCTAAGTCCAGGCCCTCAGCATGTCTGGGAAACACTTAGAGGAGGAAGAGAGTCCATTCCTCTCTGGCCACTGGCTCCTTCTGCCCCTCTGTCAGCTCCGATGGCCTTCCAAAGGTCAATCCGAACAGTACGATCTGTCATCTGTTGTCACCCCTTCATCCTGGATCTGGTGCTGAGTTGGGAGTTGAGAGCTTAGGGCTACTGCTCAAATGCATTTGCTCCCTACATAGCTGCTGTGTGCTGTCCTGTCCCTAAGGAGGGGCCTGGAAGTGCTGGAGTTGCCTCCTCCTGCCCACAGGAAGAAACCTGCTCCTGCTTTCCTCCCTGGAGCTAGGAAGGGACCTCTGTCTTCACTGCTTACCAGTGGTGGGGGAGGGGCCTGGCCAGGATGCTGTAAACTCTTCCTACTGCTGCTCTGAGCTAGAGGGAACCTGGGCTAGGGGATGCATTGCTCAGCAGATCTCAAAGGCCCCTTCCCTAAGGAACAGTTGCCTGTTAAGCTAAAAACAAACAAACAAAAAACAAAAACAGGGCCCTTTGGTCAGCAAGCCTAACGCAGCTTTGTGCACCTGTAACCCCAATTCAGTAAGCCAGACAGAAGGATCCCTGAGGCTTATGGGCAGGCCAGCCCAGCTGAAAAAACTCCAAGCTCCAGGTTCAGTAAGAGATCTTGTCTCAAAGGACAAGGCAGAAACTGGCAGGGATATCTGGCATTGTCCTCTGACCTACACATGTGTGCACATTGGTGTATGGAGCCCCCCAACACATACATACACATGTATCTTTAAAAAACAAAGCCCACTGCTCTTGGGACTACTATGCTGGTTAACTGGTCCTGGCTGTGGGCTCTAGGATGCAGACCACCTTGAAAGCTTGATTTACTGCCTGGGCCTCAGGCTGAATCCAGTTGGTAATTTTTCTGTACCGGACAGAGTTGATATTAAAACAAAATGCCAGGGGAGAGGTGGAGAGATGGCTCAGTGGTTAAAAGGCACTGCCTGCTTTTCCAAAGGTCCTGAGTTCAATTGCCAACAACCACATGGTGGCTCACAACCATCTGTAATGGGATCTGATGCCCTTTGCTGATGGGCAGACAAACATGCAGACAGAGCACTCATTTTAAAAAGCCCTCCAGGTGGTGTTGATGCATACCTTTAATCCCAATACTTGGGAGGTAGAGGCACGCACATCTCTTGAGTTTGAGGCCAGGGCTATCTTTAAAAATCAAAATAAATGCCGAGTGTAATGGCACATGCCTTTAATCCCAGCACTTGGGAGTTCGAGGCCAGCCTGGTCTACAGTGAGTCTAGGACAGCCAAGGCTACACAGAGAAACCCTGTCTCAAAAAACAAACCAAAAAGGAGGAGGAGGAGAAAAAACCAAAATAATAAAACAAAAAAAGCCACCCTCACCATCTGGAGAGCTAGAATACAGCATCAAATATTCATTCAAGTGGGAGTCAGACAAACCACCATTCTCTGTGTGCTCCTGCCCTTAGCACTTCCTGACTGGCCAGCCACACCCTGTGAGAACAGCCGAGTGGTGCTGGAGGCCTCCACCCTCTCTGGAGAACGCCTCACCGTCTGGAGCTTTGTCCCTGGGCTCATGCTTCGGCTCAGTCTTTTTGCTAACTTGCTACCTGAAGGTTGGAAGTACCCACCGCCAACTACCCACCTGCTGCTGCACTCTCTTCTGGCAACTGGGAAAATGCTGCAGCCTGGGCAGCAACCAGCCAACTTCCTCCCTAAGCTAAGCTGAGCTTTGCCCAGTGTGGCTGCTGATGAAGTGATTTTAGAGGTCCAGAAACCTTCGTTCGGACTCCCACATTATGTGAGGCATGAAGAACTAATACTGCGCCCTTACTGGCAACAGGCGGAGAATCAGGTGGGAAGGCAGAGTTCGAAAAAGGTAAAGCAAGTAACTTGGCCATTCCCTCGGGTCCTACGGCAGTGGTTCAGTCCCTGGCCCTGGCCATAAAGGGGCAAACTACAGAACCAAACAGTAGGCCATAACCACAATAACTGTTATTGAGCAGGCTACAAAGGCAGGGCTTGTGTAGGAAGAAAGATGAAGCTCTGGGGATGGGCTTGTTATGCTAAAGGCCCCTAAGGCATCCTGGCCCAGTGGTGGTGGTAGAGTGCCAGGTGGGGTGGTTTAGAGCTAAATGCCACCGATGCTGGGTAGTGAATAGGAATCTAAGCCTCCTAGGGCCCATTTTCTCAAAGAAAGAAGGCTACACCCAAAAGCTGTCTGGCTTCTGGGTGGATTTTCAATTGCTCCCGCTGCAGGGACTGTTACTATTTCAAGACTATCCAAGAACCAGCCAAGACTTCTAGAAAGCCCAGGGATCAGCCACAATTTCCTCATATGCAGGAGAAAACGCGGAGCTTCAGTGTGCTGGCTAATTTGTCAGTTTGACCCAAGCCAGGATCATCTGGGAGGTAAGGCACCTCAGCAGAGAATGCCTCCATTAATGACTGATGTGGGAAGGTCCCACCACTGTGGGTCGTTAAGTCCTGGGCAGGTGGTCCTGGCGGGGCATAAGAAAGATCATGAACCTAGAGAACAAGCCCATAAACATTTTCCCGTGGCCTGCGTTTAATGCCTGCTTCCAAATTCCTGACCTGGCTTCCCTTTATGAAGGACTGTAAGCTGTAAGGTGAAATAAACCCTTCCCTCCCCATGTGTCAGTCACGGTCTTTATCATAGCAGTAGAAAGCAAAGGAGGACATTCAGCTTGGAGAGATAGAGATATATTTCCTCTGTTGCATATTTCAGACTTCACACTGAGCTTCAGGCACGACGCGCGACTCCTCTGAGCGCTCTGACAGTCTCCCTGCGATGCCAGCGGGGCTGCCTCCTCCTCCAGGGCACACCTGGGACCCTGCATGGACCTCAGCAGGCCCTGATGCCCTGCATTTTCTAGGGCAGGGTGTGCTGGAAAGCCTGAGAGCCAGCCCCACCCCTGCTCTAGGGTCCCCTGGCTACCAGAGGGAGAGGCCATCTCACGGCTTCA
Source organism: Acomys russatus (assembly GCF_903995435.1). Lineage (NCBI taxonomy): Eukaryota > Metazoa > Chordata > Mammalia > Rodentia > Muridae > Acomys > Acomys russatus. Next base: position 21,155,781 of record NC_067152.1, read on the forward strand.
CAGTAGCCCCCCTCCCCAGGTCATGTGGAGCGGCGGGGCAGGCACCTAAGAGCCTCAGCTGTGAGCTGCACAGGCCCAGGCTGGGAATGGAGGCTCTGGAGGGTGCAGCAGCAGATGTGCTCTGTGATGCTCCCCATGGCTATGGCCCACTTCCTGGGCCTGCTCTGAGCCCTATTGCACATCTTCCTCCCTCTGCCATTCGCCTTAAATTTTTTTTAAAAAAAAGTACAAACTAGAGAAGAGCAGAGGAAGAGACTCCTTGTGGTTGCGGTGGACCTCTGGTCCCTTGCAGCGCCATTAGCAGTAGTGAACACGGCACCACCTTCCTTGCCCTCAGTGCACGTTCCTGATGGCTCAAACAGGCACACTGCCTGGGCCTCCGGTTCTTGCCTGTGGGAGAGGTGTCCCTCCGCTGTCTGTAAGGTGCAATTCCCCGGTTCCACCGGGTTGTGCCGGCTGGGGCCCTGCTACCTGAGTCGCCCATCAGCTTTGACAGGCCCCAGCTCTGATTTGGGGTCAGGAGACAGAGAGCTCCAGCTGGTCAGTCTGCAGAGCTCCAGGGAAGGACAAGCAGAAGGGCCTATGGCACACAATCCTGCGACAGACCAGAAACTGCTCAACTCCCCGTCCGTCCAGGCCTCAAGAGCAGGCCCCGTGAGCTCTGTGTGCTTCCGGGCAGCCTCCTCCAGGGCCTCTGGCTGAGGGAGGTTCAGGATGCCACTTAGGCCCTGAAAACTCTGCTCCATGTATTCGTTGTGGGGTGGTCCCGCGTGCAGCCAGCTGGCATCATCTGGGGACAGAGAACAAGCAGTTAAGCATGCCCTTGTCCCATGGAGGCCAGACCTCAGGAGTCAGGGCTGAACACAGCAGTTCCCACCCTCACCTTACCATGGGGTCTCATTTACAGAGCAGACTGGGGCTAATCCAAGGGATTTTCTGTGCCTATAAAATCATCAGCTGTATAAAACCCTAGTGGTAACTGTCGTGGTGACTCACACTTGTAACTCTTAACAAATGGGAGGCAAGAGGACTGCAAGAGTTCAAAGCCAGAACGGGCTATACAGTGAGTTCCAGGTAGCCTGGGCTCCATTGTAAGTGTCTCAGTATATAAATTAGCAAAATTAGAAAGTGTAATTCTAAATTCCCAATGTTAGGATTTTTTTTGGGGGGGAGGGGGCAGAGTTTGGAGACAGGGTTTCTCTGTGTAGCCTTGGCTGTCCTGGACTCACTTTGTAGACCACGCTGGCCTCGAACTCACAGTGATCCATCTGCCTCTGCCTCCCTGAGTGCTGGGATTAAAGCTGTGGGCCACCATTGTCCAGCTCCATTTTTTTTTTTTTTTTTTTTTTAAAGCTGAGGTCAGAACCCAGGGCTTTACTAGGCTCAATCCCCAACCCCCCTCCCCCACTTTCGAATTATGTTAAACAAGGTTAAACAAGGCACCTTAGGAAGTAAGACTGCACTCTGGCTGTTACCATCCCCACCCCTTCTTGAGTACCACAGGAGCCCCCAGACCCCGTGGCAGCCCGTTCTCTCCATTGGGCTGGCTTGTCTTGCCAGCTTCCTTCTCACCATCTTCTGTACCTTACTCCCCTCCACTCTGTCCTCTCGCGCAGACATGTACCACATCGTCAGCTGGCGCAGAACATGTTCTACCTTTTTGTCTTTTGAGGTGTAGTCTCAGGCCTGCCTGCTGAGCCTTCTGCTGCCTCCTTCAGCCAATGGGGAAGTGGCTTGCCTGCGCCGCATCTGCCCCAGCCCCTCATACTTATCTCTTTAGGTTATGCCTGCTCTTCCCCACCACAGTGGTGCTGTCCTTACCTAACAAATGAAAAGGCTGAGTAATTTATTCTCAAAGCTCAGGGCCCGGTTATAAGGGCAGAGCCACACTGCGGTCTGCCTGACTCCCCAGGCTTCCCTTTCCCCACTACCACATTGCAGGGATGGAAAACCAGAGCCCCGCCTACCTCCCTTGTCCACACTCAGCCCTGGGTCAGCACCCTGGAAAATCCTGCTCTGTCCGAGTCACAGGCAGCATTCGGGTACTACATGCATCCTTACCTTTCCTGAGAGGTAGTTTGCGGTTGAAGGTCAATGGCAGCACGAGGAAGCGGGTCTCACCCATGGGTTCCCAGAACTGAAGCAATCGAACAGTCCAGGCTCCTGGCCTCAGTGGCCGGCTCAGTGGGGGCTTGTACTGCGTGACTTCAGTGTCCGCATCTACCGTGATGTCGTATGATGTGGCCACGACATAGGTTGGGTCAATCCAGACCACTGTGGCTGTGAGGTTGGGGCCCCGGGCCCAGCGCTGCATGGCTACAGGCTCATCCAGTGGTCCCAGCAAGCCCCCAAAGTTCCGGAAGAGACGTTCTTTCGGGTCCCATTCAGTGCCAACCTGTAGGGAGGGAGGCAGCTGGGTAGAAGCCTGGAAGAAGTCCTTTTATCTGCTCTCATGCCGTGACCTTAGGCTAGTCACTGCTTCTTTCAGGGCCTCAGTTTCCCTATCTCCAAATTGAAGGGGTGAGTCTAGAATTGAAATATCTCTCCCAGCTCTGAGGTTTATTCTAGGCTGCCAAACTGTTCTGTGATCGTGGGGCCCATAAAGGTAGACCACCCCCCATAAAGCCGGAGCCTCCAGGAAAGTACACTCAAAGCTCATCTGGACTATCTTTGCACTTTAGATTAGAACCGACAGCTCCATCCCTGCTCCCTATGTCATCTGAGAGGGCCCTTCAGTGTATGCCTGTGAGGGTGACGTAGACATGTATGTGTGGCATTACTGAGGTTGCCATTATTTGGAAAGCAGAGCCCGGAGAGCCCCGCCCATAAAGGTCTGATGGAGTCCTTACCCCTCCCTTGGTGTCTGTCCCTCTCTTCCCACTCCCTGCGTCTTGCTGGGGGTCAGGAGAAAGCAAGGGGGAGGACCTGTCCCACCTCCAGACTCTGGAGCCGGCTGGCCTGGTCACTGTGCCCCAACAGCTTCAGCGACCTCTGGGGCATCAGCCACATCTCAAGTGTCTCTGCTGGCCCCTGGGCTGAGGGCTGCACCGCCTGCGTCACCAGGTAGCCCTGGAAATGGTCGTCATAGAAATACAGGTGCACGCTGGATGGCAACCCCCTGGGCTCAAACCTAGGAAGGTTTCGGCAGGGAGAAAGGGAGATGCCATCAGCACACCTGATACCACCTGGAGTCCCAGGGAAGGGGCACTGGGGAGCCCCAGGCATTTCTTCAGCCCCATATCTCACACGCCCCACATGGTCCTGGCTGGCTCTTTCCTTCTTTACCTCCTTTAATTTATTTATTTATTTTTTTCCCTCCTGCCTAAGACTGGGGGACTCTGGGCATGGGTTGTCTCTGATCTGCTCCACCTAAGGCACCATATGCTAAAAGCCTACTCTATGTCAGAAGAGGGAGTCTCACCTACAGAGTGCAGTGGCCGGTGGGGGTATAGCAGTGACGGCGTGATGCAGGCTGAGACGGGCAAAGGCTGTGTAAGCGGTGAGTAGGACATCACTGAGTCCAGTAGGGCCATCGGCCACGTCATAGGTGTTCTCCCAGTAGGCCTTGAGAGCTGGTGTGCTGGGTGGGTAGCTGCCATACAGGTGGAAGTCCAAAATTTCCAGGACTTCCTGGTTCACAGTTGACTCAAACTTCCGGGCAAAGAAAGTGGGTCTGGAGACTTGCTGGGGAGGAAGAGACAAAGAAGATGAAGGGCACCTGCAAACCCCAGAACACAGCAGGGGCTGCCCCTCTCAACACTGTGTACGTTGGTCTCCTTGACTTCACCTGCTGCTGCTGCTGCTGCCCAGACCCAAGGGGGCTGCTCCAGGTGGAAACCCACCCTGCCTTTCTGACACAGAAAGCTTGTGGAGTGCAGGCTTCTTGGGGCCAAGGGAGAGCACCTGAAGCCGCAGGAAGTCCTGTGGCTTGAAGTCATTGGGGGAGCAGCCACACCAGTCCACGATGTGCTTGTACTGGCATTTGCAGCCCAGCTTACGGTTCCAGTTGGTGACTCGCAAGTTGTTGTCCACAAGGCTCTCACAGGCCGGGCTGTTCTCCAGCACTGTGTGGAAGAACGACTGCAGATGGCGGAAGAAGGTGAAGGGTGAACCACGGGCCATTCAACCGGTGCCCTCCCTGGACTTTGTGCCTACCCGGTCACCCACCTCGGCTGGAAGCAATGTATAGGTATAGAACTGGCGAAGCTGAGCCACAAGGGGGTCGTCTGTATACACCACGTATTCCACAAAGCTGCGTGTCAGCACGAACCAGTCAGAGCCACCATCCACCACGATGCCTCCAGGGATCTGCCGTTCACCCAGGCGCCACATGTGGGAATCACACTCATGGAAAAGCCGGTCCAGGCCTTGCTTCTTGATGAACCTGAAGGAGGCAGAAAGGCCACAACTGAAGATGCCACAGAGTGGAGCCCACGCCTTCTTTCTACCCGGTGACCAGCGTGCCTCCACCTGTGACTGGTTTAAGGGCTGTACAGCCCAGCAGGGGCCATCAGGTGCCCTTGTGTGGGAGGCATCATCGTGTGAGACCTCCTTCCCCACCCCTCTCACCTGGAATTGTCTCGCCCATGTGACTTAAGGAAATTCTTGTCCCGGTTCTTGGATAAGAATGCTACCAGCTCCTCGTTGGTCCTGGTGAGGGAAGGGAACGTGTGCAGCAGGTTGCTCCGTCTCTGTCCCAGAGCAGATGCCCTCTAGCATGAATGACCTTCATTTCTTGGACGTTCCTATTAGACACTATTAGACATGTGTCTGACCCTTGTCTGATACTCTGGGGCAATGGTACCTGAGGGACCCAAAGAGGACCCCATCCTTCCTCTACTTTTTCTATCTGACCTAGCACTGTGGGCAAAAGCATCTGGCTCTTATCATTCCCAGGCATCAGAACCACCTTTTACCAGCTTCACACCCCAACCCATGCCTGGGGCCAATGGGCCATATCTAGGCTGTTGGAGACCTTAGACTGAGACGTGGCAGACAAAATGGACCCACCAACCCTGACGCCACAGGTGGGACTCCATTCCCACCCATCCCCACACCTGGTTGGATAGTCGGTGGCACTCAGGTTGATGAAGAAGTCCCAGGTCCACCCAGGAATTTCCAGCAGGTCCTTCATGCTCTGCAGGTACATCCTCAGAAGGCTAGCCCCGCCCCAGATGGTGACCATGCGCCAAGGCGTCACCCGCACATTACCATAGTGCTGGGCCAGCTCCACCACCTCCCGGTACAGGTAGTTGGAACGCTGAGGGAGAAGGGATGCTCAGTAGATGGAGGTGGGCACTGTGGTTGTAGCCCCCACCCACGTGAGGACACAGCACAAGAGACACAGACAGGAGAGAGCAGACTCCGTCTCCTAAAAGGCTGTGCCACCTTATACGTGGCCATTCTGGACCTCAGCTTGCCTTCTCCAGGTATTCTAGCCAACCTTCTAGACTACCTGTCTACAACCTTCAGCCTCTGATTTGTTCAGCCAGCCAGATTCTCTGGGGGCTTCCGGGCTCACAGTACCTTGTCCACGTGGATATAGAAGAAGTGCTGTTCATGGTAGACAGCCTTGAGAAGGCGCTTCAGCTGGCGGACAGCACGGCCATGAACCACCAACATGTAGGCGATGCGGACTGGAGGCCCACCAACAGGCTGCTGGGCCCGAATCTCTTCCCATTGGATGCCAGGGCTTATCTTGCCTGAGTGGGGTGGACAGGGACATTAGTGAGATGGAGAAAAGGCTGCCTGCTTGTCTCCTAACAGAAGAAGCCTAGATGTGGAGCCCTAGTCCCGGCTCCCCCCTCTGCCAACTGGTACATTTATCACAACTTTGGACAAGGAGGGCCAACTGGGAAAGTAGCATGAAAGCATCACCTCTCGCCCATTTCTGGGAAGGACCAGAGTACCCTAGTCCCTTACCAGCCAGCTGGCAGTGCCGGGGCACAGTCTTGGGCATGAGACTCCCAGCTTGGTGCAGGCACACCACATTGGCAATCTCCTGTTGGCACTGCTTGGTGCTGGCCCGGGCCAGTGCTGACAGTGCATCCTTGCCCAGAATCTCACACTTTGGAGTGAAGCTGTTGTCCGTGGGCTGAGGGGCACCTTCCACACTCCCTGTGTCTCCATGTTGCGGGAAGCCACCGGCCCCTATCAGTGCTTCTCCAGCTGCTGCTCCGCTCAGGTTCTGTCGGCCTGGGGCCTCTGGAGGTGGGGCAGGGGGCACCCGTCGGCTGGCTCTTTGCCGGCTGGTTACCGCCCGCACCACCTTGGCCACAGGCACACCTGGGCTCTCAGCTCGGCCCCGCCAGCGCCCATGCCTTCTACCAGCACTGCCCCTACGCCCTGCGGAGCTGTCTGTGTCCTTGGAGCCCTCGCCAGGGTCTAGTGGTCGTGGCTTCCTCTGCCTTCCTTTCTGTAAAAGGCAAGCAGATCTTGGTTAGTCACCTCCTTCCCTTCTGCAAGTTCCATCTTGGCCAAGGTTACCTTGAACTCTAGAAGCTCCTTTCAACCCTCTAGCTATAAAAGTCCTACTCGCTAAATAGTTCTATACAAACAGTGACGTGCCAGGGCCAGCTGACTGAGGTAGTAGCTTCTATCGTTTCCATCTCGCTCCATTGCACCTCACATGCCCCCTCCAGATCTCAGGTCACATGGCACTGGACTTCCTTTTCCTGCTCACGGCTCGTACCGCTTTCTCTTTCAACATTCATCCCCATCCATGCCTTCTCCAAGAGAAGAGTGTCTGGACGCTACAGAGGGTGCAGGAGTGCCCCTGATGAGACCCATGCCTCCTACCAGGGACTGGCTGGGAGGGCATGGCGCTAACCTCCACCTGCATCGGTTGCACTAAAGCTTTTCATGTGGGAGAACTGAGGCTACAACAGGGCAGTAGCTCAGGAGAGAGGAGTAGAAACGGAGCCTGAGATGCTAATGTGGGCTGGGACTCCCAGGAAGCTGAGGCAAGGTGCTGTGCTGAAGGACCCAAGCAGGAGCTGGCAGAGGAAGGCTTCAAGTACAAAGTACGTGTGACAGGCAAGCCTGAAGAGGAGCAGGAAGCTCCATACCCCCCTAGCCCCAAAAGCAGCCCTGAGGTGAGGTCAGCTCAATGGGCTCTCCTACCCCAGGACCGCCTGTGGCCAGCAATCACAACAGCAATCAGTCCCTGGCTAGAAACCTGAGGTCCAGGGCTAGGTCCACAGCTGGAGGCTGCCAACCTCTGTACTTGTGACAGGATCTCTCAAGGGGACTCAGAAGCCCTCCATGCTGCCTGATGCCCCAAACTCCCTGTCTAGTTCAACTTACCCTCCTCCATGCTCCCCACTTCTCTTCTTCACTTAGCCCACCTATCCTTTAAGATCAGCTCAAGTCCCCACGTGGACAACCATTAGGGTGCACTGAGCTCAGAGCCCCTGGAAACCATGGCTGACGGATGGAAGAGCTGGCACACGAGGGACAGAAGACACAAGGGGTGCTCCCTGAGTGCTCTGGCCAACTCTGCTACCTCGCCAGCAGCCACTGACCCTCTCTGACCATGGTCCCTCAGCTCTGAGAGTGAGGATCAAATGAGACATCAACACTGACACTGTAGCGGGAGAGGCCATCTCTCCTGGTCGTCCCTTTCCTTTCTCCATCCTGTCAGTCCCCTGCCTCTTGCACTCTGCGCTCTTGTTCTTCACGCTTGCTCAAGTGCTCTCTCTCTATAATCACCCTTCCTGCATGGCTTGCGGGAGGTACTTGGGTCCTCCCATCTGCTGCCACTCCATGTCAGTCTCCTGGCTCCCAAGACAGATGCTGGGGCCTGTCTTTAGGCTCCAGCCTTTGTTTCCTGGTGAGCCCATTCAGTCTCTCACTCTCTGTGGACCAGCCTTATTCCATCCATATCCCAGATTTATGTCTCTGGTCTGGGAAGTTCCCCTGAAACAAACAGCCTCCTTGCCACCTTCCTTGGGAACTTAACCACCTCAGAACTCAAAGTGCAAATGGCTACTATCCTCCCCTCCCCTCCCCTCCCACTCCTTCAGTCTTCACATCTCAGTAAGAGGGCAACCTTTTGCAGCGCCAATTCCAATTTTCCCTTTGGAGGGGATGGGTGGCACTGACGATGAGGTAAAGAACCTCAGGATGCTAAGCAAGAGCTCTAGGGGCTCCAGCCCCACGCCCTGGACTCGGCTCTGATTCTTCTCTTTCTTTCCCTTATGCTCCACATCCAACCTGTTGTAAATGCATGAAAACACACAGAATTTCACTGTTTCCCCACTTCCCTCAGCCTGGATCCCCTGATGTCCTGGCTTATACTTGTGTCCCTTATAGTCTCTTCTCATCACAGCCACCAGTGTTCCTGTTAGAACTTTTTGGATTTTTGAGACAAAGTTTCTCTGTGTAGCTCTGATTGTCCTGGACTCACTTTGTAGACCAGGCTGGCCTCGAACTCACAGAGATCTAACTGCCTCTGCCTCATGAGTGCTGGGATTAAGGGCATGCGCCACCATGCCCGGCTCTCTTTTAGAACTTTTTAAACTATTTATTTATTATTTTTATGTGTATGGATGTTTTATCTGCATATATGGCTGTGTACCACAGATGTGCAATGCACAGCAGAGGCCAGAAGAGGGCATCAGATTACCCTGGGATTGGAGATACAGACAGTTATGAGTAGCTATGTGGGTGCTGGGAATTGAAACCCCAGTTTTCTGGAAAAGCAGCCAGGTGCTCTTAACTGCTGAGCAATCTCTCCAGCCCCTCTTTTTAGAACTTACATTCCCATGACCAGATGGCCAGTGGCCTCTCCTCTTAGCTATCCCTCCCACCACCCTGCCCCTGACCCCACGGTCTATGCAGTGTCTTTCCACTCCTCCTGGCATGCCTGGTTCTGTATTGGCTATGCCCTCACTCCAGGGGCGCTCTCTGGACATCCCATAGCTCATCCCTTGCCTCTTCAACTCTTTGCTTAGGTGGTGTTTCTCAGCCAGGCCTGCCCTGCAAACTCTAGCCTTCCTCAGCCTCTGTTCTACTTTCTCCAGATATGATGATCTTGGGCCAGGAAGAAGGCTCAGCAGGTAAAGGCACTTACTGCCAAGTCTGACAACCTGAGTTGGATCTGTGGGGCTCAGGTCATGTAAGGAGAGAAATGACTCCCACAAACTGCCCTCTGCCCTCCATATGCATGCCAAGGCCCAAGTGTACCCACCCACACCCACATATCCATACCTAATACAATAACATATTTTCTTAAGAAGTGTGCTGCTGCTCTCTTCCGCCATCCTAACCAGAATTTATTTCATGCTCTTCGGTCTGCCATGCACACGGTTGTCAACACTGCTAGCGGGTGTTTAGCTTGTTTGTTCATGGGCATCTTCCCAGAGTCCAGAAGAGTGTGTCACTATGATAAGCAGTTGACTTATGCTCAAATGAATGACTGTAAAGGTCTTGTGTAGGTATGGTATTCACAAAGGTTGCCATCTTTCCGTTATTACTGGGGACTGAGATAGAAATCATCAGCATGAGGCCAAGAGTCAGGCTGTCAAGCATGGCAGACTCCAGGTGGAGTCCAGTGTTAGGCTCCCCCTGCCCTTTTCCATAGGAACACAGGAGGAATGTGGGAGCCACCTTCAGGCAACAGTTCTATCTGTACCCCACAGTACCCAGGCCCTGTGTTTAGTACCCAGATGGCTTTCTGGTGCCTTCAGAGGTACCCAGTAAGAGTAGGGGTGTCCCTCTTTATCTGAGACACTGGAGAGTAGTCAGGAGACTCCCTGTCACGCTCATATTGGGGAGGGCAGTCCGGGCTGGCCAACCTACAGAATAGTGGCACCTGACCAGCCACACTGTACACTCAAGAAGATGCCCCCCCAACATTAGGTGGGTAGTGATGGCAAAGAGGTACAAGCCCTAGGGCTCAATGCCTGTACCAGTGCAGCAGGGAGCTGGTCAGAAGTGTAGGGCATGAGGGCACAGAGCCAGGCTGGCTGTGGTGGGGGACAGGATGTGGGAGGAACTAGGCATGTTGGTGGCCCGCACTGCATCAGGGAGCTGGCTGACCCTGAGAAGGACAATCCCAAAGGAGTCTAGGGACCAGAAGACAGCAATAAGGAAACAGGCCCCGCTGGGTAGCCAGCCCCAACTCCTTTCCCCCTTTCAGCTAGGTTCCAGAGCCTAAAGTTATGTCTCTTGACAGGCTGCCCTCAATAGCCTCAGGGCGGTTCTCTGGCTGGATGCCCTCTGGTCTCAGAGCCCCCCCTCCCCCCCAGCAAGGAGGCATAGAAAGTTCTCTGCCACTTCCTAACTCTGAGAATCCTTGAATCCTCCCTGAGCCACAAAGACAGGGAACACAGAAATGCTCACCCCTCCCAGGCCTGCCCACACCGCCCCGCCCCCTCAAGACTTCTTGGACTGCATTTAAAACAAGCAGTGAAAGGGTATTTGTGAAAGCTTTGAATACCATCAAGTAGCCCTTTGGGGGTTAGTGATCATCCCAGGTATCCATTCTCACCCCTCCACAGGCAGCAGAGTGCTTTCCTTAACTGCTCACTGGCCTCTGTTGCGGAGCTTTCCCACTGCACTTACGGTAAAACCCACTCAAGTCCCTTCCTGTGGTCTCTCTGGCCATAAGGGATGGAACCATCTTTGGGGAAAGTGCCCTACCCTCTATCCATTCCCTAAGGATTTCCCCAGTTCGGCCCACTCTCCAGAAAACCGTCTGCTCAGACACCCCTGCCCACCTCTTCCTGGAGGGGAAGTCTTCCCCAGCCTCCTGAACTGAGCCAGCCCCCTTGTTATTCTAGCTTCCCTTGGCTGCCTCTCCTGACAGACTGTCTGCCCTGTAGGCCAGGACCTCATCTAGTCTTTATTTCTGTATTCCCAGTATGAGCTCAGTGCCTGATAGGTGAGAACTTAGCTGGTGCTGACTGACTGGACTGGGTGAATGAATGGATGTATGTCCCACGGTGCAATGCTGAGACAGTGTATTATGTTCTGACAGCTTAGCAGGTGTGGAGAATTCCTGTACGGATTCACAGGTGCTGTTCGACTTCACTGTTTTCATTGTCACCACCACCAGCCCCACTCCCCAAAATCGGTGCTACTACTACCCCAACAGAAGTGGTGCCTGGAGGTGGTCTACTCGATAGCAGAACCAGGACAAGGTCTCACTTGCCTGCTAACTTCCTACAGCATTATACTGTGCTGTTTCACAACTCCGGTCTGAGGAGGTGGCTGCCAGAACGCCACAATATTTAGGACACTGGGGACCTTTCTCCATTCTCATCTAGAATCCCTTTCTCAGCTTTAGCCAGGTGTGTGTTTGTGTGTGTGTGCACTGGGTGGGGGAGACCCCAAATTCTCTCACCTCACCAGTTCTCCAGCCCTGGCTGTAGGCAGAGCAGCAGGGGGCTCAGCCCATTTAATGATTCAAACCACCAGCCACTGGGCCATCTACTTCTGAGAAGACTCAGATTCTGACACGCTCCTCCCCTAGTCGTCAGCAGCCTGCCCCCTCACAAAGACCAGGGTCAGAGGGCCACCCACTCACCTCTGCCAGCCCACTCCATCTGACATGTCCCAGTTGCCCAAACATCTGACTGAAACTCTCTCCTCTCTTTTCCCAGCGAATCAATTCTCCCAGTCTCCCCACCAGGTCTTTGACGTTCACCAGGTGCAGGGCAGAAAGGCTCCCAGGCTTCATGCCTTCATCCTGCCAAGCTAAAGCCCCAAAGCCTTGGAAACACTGGACAAAGGGGCAGAAGCAAGAGTTCCTGACCTCTGGCCGTTGCTTAAGACTTTGATTTGGCTAATCCTCTCCACCTTTCCAGAACGGACTTAGACCCCACTGGACCCCTCCAAACCACACTACCAGGAAGGTGTACCTGAGCCTGCAACTAAAAGCACCAGTCAAGATTAAGAAAACGCCTGGGGTCAGGGTCTGGGGCTCACAGCTGCTGTTCCATTAGCCAGACATGGCTCCCTCCTCCTCTGATGTCCTAAGGCCAACTCAACAGATCACCTTCTATTCTATCCCCTCTAAAGATCCACCCGGGTTCTTCCCTAGCTGAGAAAGCCACGCCTAGAGGACACTTCAGTGTTTTTCCCTTGGGGTCACTCCTGTTCACTCTACTCCCGGGTATACACTTTGTCACAGGCCATAATTCCATCCCCCCCGAGCTCCACTTCACCACCAGTCGCTGCTTCTCAGGCGCAGCTGAACACGGATGCCCGGGGTCCCCTCTGCCCCCACTCCTCCGCCCACGACGCGTACACCCCCGCCCCCTCCCAACTTCAGAAAGTTTGGCCTGAGGCTCCCCACCTCCGAGCAGACTGGGGCCCAGCCGCTCCTCCCAGCCCCGATCCCCGTGCCTGACCTTCATCGCTTCCCGGGACGGAGACCACCCCACCATGACCCGCTTTTCCCTCCGTGGCCCCCAGTCCGCCAGCCGCCCCGGCCTCCGGGTCACGCACCGCTCCTGCACGCAGCCAGCCAGGCCCTTCTTTCTGGGAAGGGAGCACTGGGGGCCGGAGGCCGGGCTCCAGTAGGCTGCCTGCACCCTGCATGCACGCGGCCCGTGCCCCACTTGCCTGGCCGGGGCCGCCCGCAGCCCCGCCAGGACCCCGCGCGCCCCCGCGCCCGGCCTGCCCGCCCGCACGGCCGTCGGAGCACCTCGCCCGGCTCGTCCTCCTCCAGGCCGCTGAAGCTCCACACCACCAGGCCCTGCAGCAGCAGGATGGCCAGCGCGGTGGCGATCGCCAGCTTGTAGCGCCGCACCAGCTTCTGCACCCGCGCGCTCGCCACCATCTTCCTGCCCCGGACGCGGGGCGCGCGTCCGGCCCTGCAAACCGGCCGCGGGCTTGCGCACCGGCGCGGAGACGAAAACCCCTCCACACTCCGCCCAGAGAGGCGGGCCGGGGCGGGACCAGAGGCTCCACCCTCTCGCGGGCTGGGCGTGGGGCAGTGGGCTGGCCTTCCGCTCTTGTCTCATAGGAAGGGTCTTGGTGCTCTGGGTCCTTTCCACGTCTCAATGCACGTCTGAGTGTAGGAGAATCACCTCATGGCCGCAAAAGCATTGTCCTGGGATGCGGAGGATCTGCAGCCTGACAACTCTAGTGTCGCAGGTCATGGGAGGCGGGGAGACGCTCTGCGGGCCCCGATCCCTGGGAAACGCTGGCATGCCAGGTGTGTAAGTACCAGCCGCCCTGTCTAAAACCTGAAGGCGGCCCCTGAGGACAAAGCAAAACTCTTTAACTGGCTCCGAAATTGTCTTGCCACTCTTCCCTTCTCATCCAAGGCATCCTCAGGCCTCTGCTTGAGTCGTGATTCTCAACTTCTAGTTTTTGTCAGAACCTCCTGGAAAATGATTTTTAAAAACAGAGCGCTAATTCCCACTCCTGGAGTTTAGAACACCTGAGAATTAAAAATTTCAACAAGTTCCCCTGCTGCTGCAGCTGCTGCTGTCGCCGCCGCCGCCGCCGCCGCCACCGCTGTCGCTGCTCCGGGACCACGCTTGGAGACCCACCAATCCTTAGCATATGCTGTTCTCTCTCCTGGCAGCCATGCCTTTCTCCACCCCACCCCCATCAATGGCATCTTCGCTTGTGCTTCCTCTCGCGCCGTTTAAGTTAAGCATCTGGCGGTGATTTCTCCGCGATCGTGCCTTATTCGCCTTTGAAGCCTTGGTCCCCAGCTTTAAAGCTCAGGAAATGTTAAGAAGGAAGCTGAGAAAGCCCAACACTTGACCATGCTTCTTTCTGGTATGTTCCAAAAGCAGTGCTCGATATGAACTAAACACTTGGGCCTTACCTGAATCCAGAAGAGAAGGTAACCGGGGCACATGCCGCGCACAAGAGAAGGTAAAGCGCTGCCCGCCAGAGCAAGGTGACTGGAGGCAGCAAAACCCACAGAAGAAATGCTTCACATTTTAAGTAAACACATAAGCGAGATGTTTGACCCAGCTGTTTTTCTGTGCTCCCCAGCCTGGTCCCCTGCTTTACACTAGGGGCCATAACCTGCTTGTAAAATGTTTATTATCTACAACAGTCTTTGATTCTTGGCTCTCCTACTTTTTTTTCCTCCTAAGTGCAAAACAGAAGTTGGGTTTTATTGTTTGTTTGTTTGTGATAGCGTCTCATGTACCTCAGGCTAGCCTTGGACTCAAAATATAGCTGAGGATGACTTTGAATTTTTGATCCTTCGGCCTCCACTTCCAGAGTGCTAGGATTACAGGCCCAAGGCATCATAAAGGATTTATACAATCCTGGGATGGAAGGATGATCGGGTTATAAGGAAGATTTTCAGAACCACTGTAAGAGATGGCTCCCTGAGGACGCCAGTCCAATCCCCAGCACCCACACGAAAATCCTGAAGTAGTGATATTTCATTGTAAACCCAGCACTCAGGAGGTAGACAGGTGGATCTCGGGATGGATAGGATGGCCAGCCAACCTGGAATTCATCCTAAAATCACAAAGTGGCAGGCTCCTGAGACTAATGTTGACTTTTGATCTGCATACAGAGCTGCACATATGACCCCACCTCTACACACACACACACACACACACACACACACACATTAAAAATAATCATATAAATTAAATTAATTTTTAAAAACACAATCAACAGGCCTGGAAAAAGAGTTTATTTCAAAAGAAAAAGAAAGTCCAAAAAAATGTAGAGACAGGCATAGTTTAAAAAAAAAAAAAGCCTTTAATCCCAGCACTCAGGAAGCATAAAGGCAGAGGGCTCTCTGAGTCCCAGGCCAGCCTGGTCTACATAGTGAGTTCCAAGACAGCCTGGGCTACACAGAGAAACCTTGTTTCAAAAAGAAACAATAATAACAAACAAATTAAAACAAGGCAGAGTGGTACCAGGGATTGCCAGAAGTGGGGGTGTAACAGCTCAGTCATTTGATGGACCCCAGTAAACTTCCTTTAATCCTCTCCCAGTTTGCACATTGTTAAAAGGGAAAATTGTGCCAGGATGGGGTGGGGGGTGGCGCACACCTTTAATCCCAGCACTGGGGAGGCAGAGGCAGGTGGATCACTGTGAGTTCAAGGCCAGCGTGGTCTACAAAGTGAGTCCAGGACAGTCAAGTCTACACAGAGAAACCCTGTCTCAAAAAGCCAAATAAATAAATAAATAAACAAATTGTAAACAGTGTTTCAGATGACACTTTGACTACTTAGGAGATTTAAGGCCTCAAGGACTGAGAAAACATCAGTTGACAAGCCAACAATTGATATGTTAATTAAATATCGACCTGTGTGTTCATTAAACCAGATCCTAGAGACTGCTACCTGCCGATACTTTTCCCCTAGGAAGAAAGCAGCTTTTTCTTTCCCATAGAAACAGTATATAGTCACAGGACCTTTTACTGTCAAAAGTAAAAATCACTTGCAATCCCCAAAGTAATTACCATTCAAATTAGGCCATCCTGACTCCGAGAGCCTGCACACCTGGCTTTGTTTTTGTTGCATCTTTCCTGAGACAAGGTTTCCTGAAGCCCAGGCTGGCCTCAAACACCCTATGTAGCCCAGGATAACCTTGCACTTTTGATTCTTCTGCCTCCACCTCCCAAGTGCCAGAATTACAAATATGTTATATCACAGACAGATTTTGTTTTTATTTTTTGAAGGAGTCATTATTTTTATTTGAAGAGAGGTGTTATTTTTTTAAGGCTATTTTTGCTTTCTTTCCTTAATGTAAATACATAGAGACTCTCTTCTTACTTGTGTAGAACAGATTAACTAATTCTTTTTTTTTTTTTTTTTCCTTACATTTCTGAGAATCTAATTCAGGGTCTTGTGCCCCACACATTCATACATGCAAGGAAAGGGGGGTGTACCACCAAGCTAGAGCTCTCCCTATTTCATTCTTTTTTTTTTTTTTTTTTTGGTTTTTCAAGACAGGGTTGGTTTCTCTGTGTAGCGTTGACCAACCTGGACTCACTTTGTAGACCAGGCTGGCCTCGAACTCACAGCGATCCGCCTGCCTCTGCCTCCCAAGTGCTGGGATTAAAGGCGTGCGCCATCATGCCCGGCTTCATTCTTTTTTTTTTTTAATGACCTCAAAATAGTCTAGTCCCTGGAGCATTATGTAGGTTCCCAGGTCTCTCCAGTGCCACAAGGCTGTAATAAGTTTAATAAGTGTGTTTCCAGGTCTGTCCCTATGACTTATGCTTTTATTTCTATGCTTTCATTTCCTGGGAATGAGATTACTAGAGGAACAGGAAAAAAATTATATAGGGTTTCTCAGTATAACCCTGGCTGTCCTGGAACTCACTCTCTAGACCAGACTGGCATTGAGCTAAAAGATCCGCCTGCCCCTGCCTCCCAAATGCTGGGATTAAAGGGGTGTGCCATTGTGCCCAGCTGACTAAATATTTCTATTACCAGGTTTGGGATGTAGTTTAGTGGTATGGTACTTGCCTAGCACATTTAAGGCCCTAGGTTCCATCCCCCAGGACTTAAAAAAAAAAATGGCATTTATATTTTGAGGGGCTGGATAGATGGTTGAGCAGTTAAGAAGGCAATATGAATCAAAATACCCTTGCAGATGGCCAGTGTTCAGTTTCTAGAACCGATAGGATGGCTAATGTCCATCTGTAACTCCTGCTCCAGGAGATCTGATCCCTTCTTCCGGCCTCCTTGGGCACTGCACACATGTGGTAAACTTACATACAGGCAAAACACTCATACACATCAAAACAAAACAAAAACAAAAAGATCTGCAAAGGACATTAAAAACACTGCCACACTATATGTATTACAGTTGTACATATAGAACTTTAAGCAAATCATGAGCACACAGCTTGATAAATATATATTATAAAATGAACACATCCATGTAACAGCTTTTAGGTTATAAAATGGAACATTACCAGCACTATAGAGGCCCTTCCTAGTCTCATCCAAAGCTAAGGAAGCCTGAGAAAAAAAGCATAAAGTATGGATCCACTTATATAAAGCTCAAAACCAGACAGGCCTGGCTAATGACAAAATCAAGCTGTGATAGTTACTTACTTTGGGAAAAGGAGAAAGTAGGGGGAAAGTGAGTGATTTGTGACAACATATGCATTTGTGTCACAAATATGTCATATATGTTCCATTTCAGTGAAGAGACACTATGACCAAGGCAATTCTTACAAATGAAAGCATTTAATTTGGGCTCACAATTCAAGAGTGTTATGGCAAGAAATAGGCATGGTGCTGGAGCAGTAGCTGAGAGCTTTACATCCTGATCAGCAGGCAGGAGAGAGAGACAGACAGAGAGACAGACAGAGAGAGAGACAGAGACAGACAGAGACAGAATGAGAATGAATCTGGGCCTGTCATGGGCTTTTGAAACCGCCAAGCCCACCCCCAGCTACACACCTCCTCCAACAAGGACACATCTCTTTTTTTTTTTAGATTTATTTATTTATTTATTTATTTATTATGTATACAGTGCTCTGCCTGCATGTATACCTGCAGGCCAGGAGAGGGCATCATATCACATTGTAGATGGTTGTGAGCCACCATGTGGTTCCTGGAAATTGAACTCAGGACCTCTGGAAGAGCAGTCAGTGCTCTTAACCTCTCAGCCATCTCTCCAGGGCCAAGACCACATCTCTTAATCCTTCCCAAGCAGTTACACTAACTAGTGACCAAGCATTCAAACATGTGACTGTTTGGGTACCATTCTCCTCCAAACCACTAAAGGATGTGAGCTTTGTCTATTTTGAACCTCATCTAAATGGCATCTAGGCTGGCTGCCTAGCTTTCTGCCCCCTGCAGTGTACTAGGTATGTGTGTGTGGGAGGGGGGACAGCATATAACATATATGAACATGCATGTTGAAACCTATTAGTTAGTATTCTAGATGATGATGATATCATTACATTTGGTGTTAGACCGCAAGGTATGTGCTTGCTTGTATCTGAGGAATAGGTGGGTACCTCTATATTGTATCCATCATGGCTTTTTTAGGGAAAGAAATTTTATGTTTTGATACATATTGCCAGATTGCTTGCCTAAAATTAAATGACACATTTAACAGTGTCTGAGAGCATTATTTTCCTGCCTCCCCTCCAGCAGCAGGGGTTATTCTGTTTTTAATTTTAGCTAATCTGATAGGTGAGAAGTGACCTCATTGCTTTTAATTTACAGTTATCTTCTGGACACTGTATTTAATTGGTTCTGCCCCTCTTAGAACTGGTTATTTTTAGAATTGCTTCATTCCTATTGTATTCTTTGTCTTTTCCTATTAATTTTTTTTGAGACAGGGTGTTGTGTGTCCCAGGTTGACCTCAAACCCACTCTATGTGGAAGATGACCTTGGAGTTCTGGTTTCCCTGCCTCTGTCTCTCAGGTGCTGGCGTTGAAGGTGTGCCTCACCATGCCCGGTTTGATTCAGTACTGGGATGGAGTCCAGGGCTTTGTACATGCTGGGCAAGTATTCTGCCCACTGAGATTGACCATTGGGGCTGGAGAGATGGCTCAGAGGTTAAGAGCACTGGCTGCTCTTCCAAAGGTCCTGAGTTCAATTCCCAGCAACCACATGGTGGCTCACAACCATCTACAGTGCAATCAGCTGCCCTTTCCTGGCATCAGGGGTACATGCATGCAAAACACTGTGTATGTAATGAGAGAGAGAGAGAGAGAGAGAGAGAGAGAGAGAGAGAGAGAGAGAGATTTTGACCATTTAAATTTTATTTTCTCTCAAATCAACCATGGCGCTTTGAATTTTCAAGCCCAACACAAAGACTGCAAGGAGTATGCTTCTAGCTGCCCAGGTCTCTGCCCTTTGCAATGTACTAGGTAGCAGAGAGGGGAACAACATATAACAACGTATGTAAAGATGCTATATTGAAGCCTATTACTTTTGTTTTCTAAATAATAATAGTAAATCATTATTTGTGGTGCTGAGGCTTGAAGTCAAACATGCTAAGCACACGGTCTGCCATAAAGCTGGTTTCCCAGGCCTGATTTCTTTTTCTAACAGGGCCTGACTATCTGGCCTGTCACTCACACTCTCCCCTGCTGCCTCAGTTTCCCTGCTGGGCCCTGGGATTACAGGCCTGTGTCCCTGTCTCTTTCTATTGCAGTGTAAGTTGAATTGGATTTGAGCATTCATTTCTTTTAAGCATTTTAATTTCATTTCTTACATTTATTAATTCAGTGTGTGCAACGTGAAGGTCAGAGACCAACCTGTGGGCATGAGTTTTCTCCTTTACCTCCTCAAACTCAGGCCATCAGCTGAGGAAGTGCCTTCCCTCCAGAACTGGTTTGTGAATATCTTAATTAGGGTTTTTCCCTCCATGTTTATAGTGGAGCTATTCCATAGGCTGTGGACCGGTGACCAGTGAGACAATGTGGTTTGTGTGACACGATTTGGGGCATCGAAATTCAATTCCTAAAGAAGAGGCCCTCGCTGGGCGGTGGTGGCACACGCTTTTAATCCCAGCACTCGGGAGGCAGAGGCAGGCGGAGCTCTGTGAGTTCGAGGCCAGCCTGGTCTACAAAGTGAGTCCAGGACAGCCAAGGCTTCACAGAGAAACCTTGTCTCGAAAAACAAAATAACAACAACAACAACAAACAAACAAGAAGAGGCTCCAGTCCTTCCACATCCCATCTTCTCATAGTCAATCAAAGGCACCCATTATGTCACTTTCTGGCTTTTAATGACACTTGACTCTATTCTTGGGGTCTATGGTTTTCTCCCTTCATTTTTTTTTTCCTTAAGCAGAGGGACTTGAGGCAGTTTTATTCTATAAGGCAGGTTGTCTGGGAACTCACTATGTAACCCAGGTTAGCCTTGAATTTGCAGCAATCCTTCTGCCTCAAAATTCTTAGATTACAAGCATGAAGTGTCATGCCTGATTACTTCACTTCCTAAAAGACTTTTGTTGTTGTTTTTGTTTTGAGACAGGGTTTCTCTGTATAGCCCTGGCTGTCTTGGAACTCACTCTATCAACCAGGCTGGCTTCAAAATTCACAGAAACCTGCCTGCCTCTGCCTCCCGAGTACTGGGATTAAAGGCCTACTATGCCTGAAAAGTCTTTTTAAAAACTGTTAGGGGTGGCTTGTGCATACTAGGTAAGTACCCTACCACTTAGCTGTACCCCAGCCCTTTTAGTTCTTGTTTATTTGTTTGTTTTATTTATGTTTTTTAGAGACAGGGTTTCTCTGTGTAACCTTGGCTGTCCTGGACTCGCTTTGTAGACCAGGCTGGCCTCAAACTCACAGTGATCCACCTACCTCTGCCTCCCGAGTGCTGGGATTAAAGGTGTGCGCCACCACCACCCGGCTTGCATCTCTGGTTTTTATTCTGCAGTTATTTTGTGTGTGCTGTTCTAAAAAAAATGAAAGGATGGCAGTTTTTCCATTCTGTCATTTAGCTGAGAACCTACATGGATATATTAGCCTTCATTTTGGTCCTCTGTGTGTCTCTCTCTGTTGCTCTGTCTCAGTCTCTCATTCTGTGTCCCTGTGTCTCTCTCTGTCTCTCTCTCTCTCTCTCTCTCTCTCTCTCTCTCTCTCTCTCTGTATGTATGTATCTTTCCCTTCTTCCATCTCTCCACCGGTTTCTGCATTGTCTAGCCAGATATAGTGGCTCATGCCTGTAATGCCAGCACTCAGAATCTGAGGCAGAAGGATTGTTGTGAGTTTAAGACTAGCTTGGGCTATATAGTGAGTTCTAAGCCAGCCTGCACTATATACAGAGTGAGACCCCATCTAAAAATAAATAAACAAGCCACTGGTGGGTAGATAAAGTTGACAAGAGTCTGTAAACAGAACACTGGAGTGGAATATTCTATGCCTGTGTGCCAGTTTGCTGTTATTGAGTCACTACAAGAAGCTGGTCCATAATTAAAAGTCCCCTGAGTGTCATTCCCATCAGTGGACAGCCTGCAAAGCCCATCCATGTCTGTTACTGGGACTGGCAGCCTTGGGGTCTCCTTCCGCTAGTATGTTTCCACTGTGAAAGACAGACACTTTGTCTCAAAATGACTTAACCATTAATGAGAGAAAGGTTGGAAGATTGCTAATACACTCCCTTGGCATCAGCTGCTTTTCCTGTCCCTGTGATAAACTCCTGACAAGAAGCAACCTCAATGAGGAAGGGTTTCTTTCTGACTTGGCAGAGAAGGCCGGTCAGAGGAATGGAGACAGCTGGTGCCATCACATCCAGTCAGGAAGCAGAGAGGGGGTAACGCTGGTACTCTGCTCTACTTTGCCTTTTCATTGGGTCCAGAACCCCTTTTCTTTCTTTTCTTTTCTTCCTTTCTTTTTTAAGATTTATTTATTTATTTATTTAATGTATATGAGTGCTTTACACCTGCAGGCCAGAAGAGGGCACCAGATCACATTATAGATGGTTGTGAGCCACCATGTGGTTGCTGGGAATTGAACTCAGGGCTCTTAACCTCTGAGCCACCTCTCCAGCCCCAGAACCCCTTTTCATTCAGTCCAGAACCCCAGCCTCTGGGATAGTGCCACCTACACCCAGAGTGGATCTTTCCTGCCTCCATGGGCACACGCAGAGCTGTGTTCACCTGATGATTCTAAATCATATCACACCAACAAGGAAGATTAATTCTCTTCATGTTGCCAGCGCATAATAATGGGAGATAAAGTTTCCAAAGTATGGATGCCAACAGAAAACAAAAACAAGTCGAGTCACTGGATACACACCTGGTAGACATAAAGAACTCGAAAACAAAGTGATGAGCAAAGCCAAACCCTGTGGGCTGATGGGAGCTAAAATGTCACCCCGGGGAATAGGGAGAAGGGGCTGGTAGTGTGGCCATTCACTGTGGGGAAAGCTAAATACAGAACTGAAGGGAAAGGCCTGGAAGCTGAGCTGACTCGTAGCTATGGCTGAAGCTGTTGGCTGAGGGATGTGGGAGGGCAGAATCGGCTTCCTAACTGGTGCTTTGAAAGACAGTGGCTCCCATGGCCTCACATGTTTGAATACTTGGTCACAAGTTCGAGAACTGTTTGGGAAGAATTAGGAGATGTGGCCTCATTGCAGGAAGTGTGTCATTGGGAGTGGACTTTGAGGTTCAAATGCAGACCCATTTCCAGTCCGTTCTCTCTCTCTCTCTCTCTCTCTCTCTCTCTCTCTCTCTCTCTCTCTCTCTCTCTCTCCTAACTGCCCCAGCGCCATGCCTACTGCCACGCTCCCTCCCATGATGGTCATAGACTCTAACCCTAAATGTTTTCTTCTCCAAGTAGCCTTGTCATGGTGTTTCTTCAAAGCACTAGGAAAGTAACTATGACACTAACCAAAAATGGCCCAAGCATCTCTTTAGCTGTGACACCAGGTCTGCAGTCCTCCAGTGTAAGGAAAGAGCACATGGCAAGTTCCGTGCTAGTATAGCCACAGAAGCAGGAAACTAAACCCACCGGACAAAAAAGAAGGGAAAGAGAAAACAGCACAGTGCAAAGCCCAAAATGCCCATCCCAAACGAGCCTGAGAACCCAGAGCCCAAGACATGTGAAGAAAAGGAATACTAAAAAGTTTAAAAACAAACACATACAGCCCCAACCTATTAATAGTTTGTGGACTTGTCTGCCAAAGACTTGAAATTAAGAATCTTTAGAGATAAATGAAGAAATAATTTATCAAACAACAAACTATGGATTTTTGTTGTTGTTGTTCTATTTGATTTTTGTTTTGTTTTGTGGTGCTGGGGATAGAATCCAGGTATTTGTGCAAACAAAACAAATACTGTATCACTTAGCCCCCCCCACACACAGTTCCATCCCCAAAGAAACGATAAAAGTGGCATGAACATAGAGATGTGAAATATAAAGTTATAAGTCTTGTGGGGGGAGTGTGTATGTATGTGTATATCTACATGTGCGTGTGTATATATCTACATGTGTGTATGTATGTGTATATATACATGTGTGTATGTATGTGTATGTATACATGTGCATATGTATGTGTATATCTACATGTGCGTATGTATGTGTATATCTACATGTGCGTATGTGTATATATACATGTGCGTGTGTATGTGTATGTATACATGTGCGTATGTATGTGTATATCTACATGTGTGTATGTGTATATATACATGTGCGTGTGTATGTGTATATACATGTGTGTGTATGTGTATATCTACATGTGCGTATGTGTGTGTATATATATGTGCGTGTGTAGATGTGTGTGTATGCATGTATGTATGTGTGTGTATATATATATGTGTGTGTGTGTGTGTATGTGTATGTATGTATGTTGTATGTCAGCAAGATGGCTCAGTGTGTAAAGGTGCTTGCTACCAAGGCTGACAACCTGAAATTTATGCCCAAACCCCACATAGTGACAGGAGAAAACCCACTGCTGCATACATACACATGCACTGAATAAGTAAATATATAAATAGCTGATAAATAAATATTTAAAGATGTTAAAAGATTTGATCAAGGTATAGTGGATGTAGTTAAATAAAATCTGCAAGTTGGAAGATAGAATGGAGCCCACAGGCCACTGCAGCCAGGACAGCAGGCAGTCTAACTGCCAGTCCTCACCTCTCCCTCCTCTCCTCCAAATCTACTCCCCAAGTCTCATGCCCAGTTCTGAAGCAGACTCTCTGTTCTGGCCTCTCCTCTCTCTCTGCTCTTAACCCCAGGGCACTAGGCAGGTCCTGGTAGAACACCCTGCTTTCTTCCCTCCTGGGGAGCCTCCCCACACACACTCTCCTAGCCCATGGCCATTCCTAAGTGTCAGTACCTAATACCTAGAAACATATTTTACCCAGAACCCCCAGTGACCACACATGACAGGATCCTACACCAGGCAACACACAGCCTCCACACTTACCTAAGAACCAGTCAAGGCAGCAGAAACCAAGGAGCAAAACACCTGCCCAACAAAGACAAGACCAGATATCGACACCTAGAATTACAATCATCCCAAACCCAGATACATAGACTCCAGAGTAAAAACACAACCAATAACAGCCAGGATAATATGTCTCCCCTACAGCTTAGCAACACTATTACAGAGAATTGCAACATAGTTGAATCACAAGACAAAGACCTTAAAATAGCCTTCATGAATGTGGTAGAAGTACTTAAAGAGGAAATGAATACAACTTTTAAGGAAATGTATGAAAATACACACAGTGGAAGGAAATAAGTAAAACACTCAAGACCTGAAAATGAATCAATAAAGAAAATCTGAGCTGGGTGGTGGTGGCGCATGCCTTTAATGCCAGCACTTGGGAGGCAGAGGCAGGTGGATCTCTGTGAGTTCGAGGCCAGCCTGGTCTACAAAGCGAGTCCAGGACAGTCAAGGCTACACAGAGAAACCCTGTCTTGAAAAACAGACAAACAACAACAACAACAACAACAACAAACAAACACAAAAACAAAAAAAGGAAGAAAGCCCAACCTGAGGGAAATCTGGAACCAAAAAATGTAGGCACTTGAACAGGAACCTCAGAGGTAAGCCACACCAACAGAATGCATGAGATTGAAGAGAGTATCTCAGGCACTGAAGACATGGTAGAAGAAATAATTACCTCAGTCAAATAAAATATTTTTAAAAAAAGTCCTGGCATAAAACATCCAAGAAATCTGGGGCACTAAGAAAGGCCAAGTCTAAGAGTAATAGGAATAGAGGAAGGAAAAGAATCCCAGGTCAAAGGCACAAAAGATATTTTCAATAAAATCATGGAAGAAAAGTTTCCTAATCTAAAGAAAGAGATGCCTATCAAGGTATAAGAAGTATACAGAACACCAAATAGACTGGGCCAGAAAAGAAATTCCCATAGGCACAAAATAATCAAACGCAGGCTGGAGAGATGGCTCAGAGGTTAAGAGAACTGACTGTTCTTCCAGAGGTCCTGAGTTCAATTCCCAGCAACCACATAGTAGCTCATCACCATCTAAAAAATGAGATCTGGTGCCTTCTTCTGGCCTATTGGCTCAGATGCAGGCAGAATACTGTATAAATAATAAATCTTAAAAAAAAAAAAAACAATCAGGGCCAGGTGGTGGTGGCACACGCCTTTAATCCCAGCATTCAAGAGGCAGAGGTACGTGGATCGCTGTGAGTTTGAGGCCAGCCTGGTCTACAAAGTGAGTCCAGGACAGCCAGGACTACACAGAGAAACCCTATCTCAGAAAAAAAGAAAAGAAAGGGACATCAAAGAAGTATTTTTTTAAAATACTCAAAGGAAAAAAAGATATATAAAAAGAGTAAAATCTCTTTCCTCAGGCTGGAGAGATGGCTCAGAGGTTAAGAGCACTGAGTGCTCTTCTAGAGGTCCTGAGTTCAATTCCCAGCAACCACATGGTGGCTCACAACCATCTATAATGTGATCTGATGCCCTTTTTTGGCCTACAGGTGTACATGCAAGCAGAGCACTGCATACACAATAATAAATAAATAAATCTTTTTAAAAAATCTCCTTCCTCAAAAAAAAAAAAAAATCTCCTTCCTCTAATGTCTTGTTCTAAGTGTGTGTGTGTGTGTGTGTGTCTATGCATGTGTGTGTGTTTATGTGTCTGTGTCTGTTTATATGTGTGTATATATATATGGGAATTGAAACCAAGGCTTTATCTTTTTTGTTGTTTTTTACTTGTTTGTTTTGTGCTTTTGAGACTGGGTTTCTCTGTGTAGCTTTGGCTATCTTGGAACTCACTCTATAGACAGACAGACCGGCCTAGAACTCAGATATCCTTCTGCCTCTGGCTCCTGAATGCCGAGATTAAGTGTTCACCGCCACCACCACCCAGCACCTGTGTCTTTCTTAACTGTTTGTTTTAACATTTCATGTGTTCCAGCACACAAGTGGTTGTCTTTCCACAGTCAGTTCTTTTCTCTTATTATGTGGGTCCAGGGGTTGAACTCATGTGGTTAGGCTTGGCAACAAGCACCTTTATTTACCCTCTGAGTTATCTCATTAGTCCCTTGGTTAGAGTGGCTTTGTTTGTTTGCTTGTTTGTTTGTTTTGATTTTCATTTTTGTTTGAATGTTTATGGATATTTTCTCTGCATGTATGTCTGTGCACCTCATGCTTGCAATCCCTATAGTGGGCAGAAGAGGGCACTGGATCCCCTAGAGCTGGAATTACAAATTTTGCGGGGAGCTGCTATGTAGGTGCTATGGGCAGAACACTGGTCCTCTCTTAACTGCTGAGCCATTTCTCTGGCCCTTCAGACTGGTTTGTGTGTGTGTGTGTGTGTGTTGTTGTTGTTTGTTTTGTTTTTTTGTTTGTTTGTTTTTTGGAGACAAGGTTTCTCTCTGGAGACTCGCTTAGTAGACCAGGCTGGCCTCGAACTCACAGCGACCCACCTGCCTCTGCCTCCTGAGTGCTGGTATTAAAGGCATGCGCCACCACCGCCCGGCTGGTTTGTGCTTTTGAGACAAGGGTTCACTCTGTATGTATGTAACCCAGGCTGTCATGTCACTCACTAGACAGTCAAGGCTGGCTGCAGTCATGAGATAATCCTCCTGCCTCAGCTTCTCAAGTGCTGGGATTATAGGCAAGTGTCCCGATGTCCAACTGCTCAACCGTTTGCCTTTGAGAATTCATCACAGTATGTGTCAGTGTGGGTCCTTTCTATCAGCTTTGCTTGGAAGCCAGACCGGAAAGCCAGCCTCTTCCATCCTTTGAGTGCTCTTTCCCCATATCTGCTCTGCCCCCACCCCCCACCCCACCCCCACCAAATCCCTTCTCCTCCAATCTGCACACCCTGCATCTGATCCCATGCCTTTTCTTTTTCTCTTTGGGTCGTTTCTCACTTGACTGTGACAATTTTCTCAGGTATCTTGGATGCTATATTTACAGCCTACATCCTGGCCTCGTGACCCGGCAATTGTGGTTTCTGCTGTGCTTCTGGCTCTCAGGTGCGAGTGTCTCACCACCGCAGCCCCTCTAGATCTTTATAGCACCCCGTGGAGGCTTTTGTGAATTTGAATCGGATATTCAGGTACAAAAATAAAAAAATAAAAAAAACCTTGTACTGCAGGAAGTCTTTGTGTTGTCACCCCCAACCTCCCAACATCCCCCCCCCCCATTTTGCAGAAATGCACCTCTTCTAGCAGAGGAGTCTGGTGCCAGATGCTGGATCTTTTTTTTTTTTTTTTTTTTTTTTTTTCTTTCTGAGATAGGGTCTCTCTGTGTAGCCTTGGCTGTCCTGGACTCACGCTGTAGACCAGGCTGGCCTCGAATTCACAGCAATCCACCTGCCTCTGCTTCCTGAGTGCTGGGATTAAAGCCCTGCGCCACCACCTCTGGCTCGCATGCTGGATCTTACCAACCCTGTCCTTTAGGAGAAGGGAGCTGATGACCATGGCGCTGTGATCACCTTCCCACCCTGGGGTGAGATGAGGAGGTTGAGGTCGCAGAGACTGTGGGGACCTTTCCTCAGAGCCCTGTGTCCTCTGACTGAACATGGGCAGCCCCTTCTCATGAAAGATGTTTGGGGGCTACCTGCTGCTGAGCGGTAAGTGGCTGGGCTCCCGTAAGCAGTGTATCAGGACTCCTGGCCCTAACTCCAAGTCTGACTGCTTCAGGTGTGACCAGTGGGAGAGTCCATCCGTCTACAGAACCAGAACCACATTCTCTACTAGAGACAAAGCTGACAGTTTGACATTCGAGAGAGGAAGAAGCCAGGAATGGTGGCACACTGTTTGTGCTTCCAGCACACAGAAGGCTGAGGCAGGAAGATGGCAGGTTCCAGACCAGTCCGGGCTACAGAGCAAAACCCTACCTTTTTACATTTTAATGTTACGGATATAAGGGTTTTGACTAAATGTAAGTCTGTGCATTACTGCGTGGCTGGAACCCACAGAGGGATCCCTTGGAACTAGACTTATGATCCTGCCTCTACTTGGGCTGGGATTACAGGCATGCCCTACCTCCTCTGGTTTATTTGGTGCTGCGGGCTGAACATAATATGGCCACGTGTGGCCCAGGCAAGCACTCTCCCAACTGAGCTACATCCCAAGCCCTTGTTACCCATCCTTTTGCCTTCCATGCTTGGGATCCTGATTTCTAGTTACCACATGACCATGTCCCAGCGATCAAAAGCCCTGGTTGCAGTAGCTTCTTCCTGCAAGTAGGTGGGGTAAGAGAGCACTTTACCGGCACAGCCTCCGAGGTTCCTGTTCAGTCTCTGACGCATCTGAAAACAGGAACTTTCGTTTAGTTTTTTCTTATTTTATTACTTAATTGTAGGTTTGGAGGCAGAGTCTCTTGTAGCCCAGATTGGTTCTGAACTTTCTTTTCTTTCTTTCTTCTTCTTTTTTTAAATATTTATTTATTTTATGTATATGAGTGCTCTATCTGCATGACAGAAGAGGGCATCAGATGCCAGTATAGATGGTTGTGAGCCACCATGTGGTTGCTGGGAATTGAACTCAGGACCTCTGGAAGAGCAGACAGTTCTCTTAACCACTGAGCCATCTCTCCAGCCCCATCTTTTTTTTTTTTTTTTTTTTTTTCCTGGTTTTTCAAGACAGGGTCTTTCTGTGTAGCCTTGGCTGTCCTGGACTCACTTTGTAGACTACGCTGGCCTCGAACTCACAGTGATATGTCAGCCTCTGCCTCCCAAGTGCTGGGATTAAAGGCATGCGCCACCTGAATTTTCTTTTTATTTTATTTTATGTGTATTGGTGCTTTGCCTGTGGGTGTGTGTACCACATGGATACAGTACCACAGAGACCAGGAGGGGGCATCAGATTCCCTAGAACTGGAGTTATAGAAATTACAGAGGGTTGTGAGCTGCCATGTAGATCCTGGGAATTGAACTCAACTCCTGTGGGAGAGCAGCCAGTGCTCTTAACTGCTGGGCCATCTTTCCAGACCCCAAATGCCATTTCTTTTTTCTTTTTATATATTTACGATTTATTTATTTTAATTTTATCTGCATGTGTGTCAACACAGCACATGCATGCAGTGTCAACGGAGCCCAGAGGACATCAAATCGCCTGCGAGTAGAGTTGCGGATTACTGTGAGCCACCCCATGGGTGCTGGGAATCAAACCAGGTCCTCTGGAAGAGCAGCCGACGCTCTTAACCACTGAGCCATCTTTCCAGCCCCTGGCCTTGAACTTCCTATGTAGCCAAGGCTTGGGTTCCTAACCCTTCTGCCTCCACCTCTAAATGTATGGTGGTGTACGTGTGCATCGCCACACGTAGAAGGACCTCATCTTTTAAATGCATCTTAAGGTCCCCTGGTTCCTTATCCTCATAGCAGAGCTGGCCACATGTGCGCCCTCCCTCCTGGTGCCCTGTGTCTATTGAAGTACTCACTCGACTTTGGGGTACGTGTTCCACTTTTGATCTGTTCTGAGTGGGTTTTGTTTGTTTTTATACAAGTCCATTCACAGTGTCACCCCGAATCCAGTATTATAGTCTTGTGTCACTGCACATGGCTTAGAGCAAGAGCAAGTGACACGAATGTCAAACAAGTCCTCCCCTCCTCTTTCCTAGAGAGGTCCCTTTGTCACCAGAATCCTAGACCACATGTGGCCTGTCACCACGTTTCCTAGGGAATGGGACCAAAGACAGCCAGTCATCCCAGAGCCCAGACTTCCCCCTGTGGTCAGGCCTGGGACTTGTAGTGCTGGTGACCCTCTCCTTGCCACCTCCTGCGCTTTTACCTCATTGTCATCTGTCTGTCCATCAGACTTCAAATACTTCAGAAGCCCCGGACTCCACCTGAAGAGCCACCTGGATTAAAACTCAGAAGAGACCCATTAGTGGTGTGTATACACTATGATTCCTTGCTATAATATAAAGTTCAGATGTGTTTGTACAGTCCAGAATATAAAAGTGTCGTTGTCTGTCCCCTATCAGCTGACATTACTGGCCTTTGGGAGTCCCCAGGTGAGATGGTTTGCTTTGTGAACTGGACTACGGTTCACAGGCTTAACAGTTTCTCAAAATGCATAGATGTGTACATATGTGTGTTCTTAATTGCTGAGCCATCTCCCCAGCCCCATATGTGTGTGCATGGTTTGCTCACACAGTCATAAGTCAGGGCTGCTGACACTCTGAGGAAACACACATACACGCACACATTCAGAGGGAATCCAGGAGAAGGACGTGAGAGAGACAGAGAATAGGGGGGTAATGATGCTTCCCAGAAAAGTCTGAGGAGAAAGTGCAGACGCTTCATGGAGACAGGTGTGAATGAACACTGTTGGGCATTGCGTCTGCACAGTGCCTTACCCCATGAGTTCAAGTGCTCGTGTGGGCGGAGCTACCTAGGGAATTCCTCTTCCTCTGTTCGCACACCTCCAGGTCTCAATGGACCACAGCTATTTTGGTGACCTGTGGGCTCTGGTGCCACCCACAGGGACCAGTTGGCCAGGACATCGCACGCGTGCTGCCCAGCTGCAGGAGCATCCGCGGTGCTTGGGCCAGGGTGGGGGCGGGGTGCTCTCTCTGAGGAGCAGATGGGAGGCAGCTGCTGGCAGAGGAAGCCCTGGTGGGTAGCCTGTCCTGGAGCACAGGCAGCCAGGTGCAGAGGCTGAGGATGTGATAACTGGGTGCCTGAAGTACTGTGAGGCTTTGCGGCTTGGCTATTTATGATCGCAGTCTCGTTTGGAGCACACATTGTTGGGGCCAAGGCCAAAGGGCCTGAGAGATGTGGGACCCCTTTCTGTCAAGCTTCTTTAAACACTCATCAAGGGGAGATGGTGAAAAACAGATGTTCTGTTAATAAAAACCTGTCTGCATATTCCCTGAGGTTAAAAATGAGGGATTTATCACGCAGACTTGTTACTCGATTTTTTTTTCATCGGAAGGCATGTTAAACTGTTTAAATATTAGACAACAAAATAAATTTCTCCTTCTGGGAGAACAGTCCTTCCCTGTGTGCTTTGGTTTTATAATTTAGGCTGGCTGCAGCTGCCGACTTGAGGCACACACCCGCACCGAGGTGGGGTTCCTGCTGGTGCCGCGCGCTCACAGCTGCCCCGTGATTCCCAGGTCTCCTGTGAAAACATTCAACAGAAGCCCTTTGGGGCCAGCAAGACGTGTTTTTAAATTTTCACCTGAGGGCATCACCACTGGATCACCTCTAGGGCAAGCGTGGGAATAATTTACACCGTGCCCCTCATGTTTGGAAGCACGGGTGGTGTGTGACCCGATCACCCATTATCAGCCACAGACTGTTCCCAAGGGTTATCAGTAGCAGTCAAGCCAGCCTGTGGGTCCAGCTGGGACATCCACTTCTGCTCAGCAGCAGAGCGGGTCCAGCTAAAAAACCCCATGTGATCTTCACCTTTTTCTTTTTCTTTTCTTGGTGTCTTAAAATGGCTGGGTACGGACCCAGTGCTTCACATTTGCTAAGCAAGCACTCTCCCACTGGGAGACAGCCTCCACCCTTACCCCTCATGTCTGAAAGGGGAGGAAGGCAACGCCTCCTCAATAGACACCATGCTCTAGGCTGAGCATTCAGAAAGGAAAAGAAAACTGTACCCTTGGGCTGAGGAGAAGGCTCGGTGGAAAAAGATACTTGCCAAGCTAGCCTGATGACCTGAGTTCAAACACCCCCCCGCCCCAGAACTCACAGAAAAAGCCACTATGTGGATTGCAGAAGTGGCTCAGCAGTTAAGAGCACTGGATGCTCTTCCAGAGGACCAATGCTCAGTTTCCAACACCCACATGGTGGCTCACAACCACCTGTAACTCTAGTTCCAGGGGATCCAGCGCCCTCTTCTGGCCTTTTTGGCACCAGGCACATACCTGATGCACAGACACACATGCAGGGAAAACACCCATGCCCATAAAACAGAACAAATGAGAAGCCAGATGACTGAAGGATCTGTGATTCCAAGTAGTCTTTCAATGAGATTGGAGATAGAGCCTCAGGAGAATCACCCAGAAGCTTGGGGACCACCTAGCCTGGAAAACACAACTCAGTGGCTATGGTGGTTTGAAAAAGAATGTCCCCATATGTTCATATATTTGAATGCTTAGTCCTCAGGGGGTGACACTATTGGGGGAAGGATTAGAAGGAGGTGTGGCCTTGTTGGAGGATGTGTGTCACTAGGAGTGAGCTTTGAGGTTTCAAAAGCCCAAGCCACCAGGAGCTCCTCTCTCTCTCTCTCTCTCTCTCTCTCTCTTTCTCTCTCTCTCCTTCTCCAGCACCTGTTTGTGTGCCACCACACTTCCTGCCATGATGATAATGGACTAAGCCTCTAAAACTGTAAGCAAGCCCACAATTAAATGTGTTTTTGTTTTTGTTTTAAATAAGACATGCTGCCGGGCAGTGCCACGTGCCTTTTATCCCAGCACTTGGGAGGCAGAGGCAGGCAGATCATTGTGAGTTCAAGGCCAGCCTGGTCTTTAGAGTGAGTCCAGGACAGGCAAGGCTACACAGAGAAACTGTGTCTCGAAAAAACAAAAAATAAAGAATTGCTTTTGTCTCGGTGTCTTGTCACAGCAATAGGGCAGATGTCGGCACTTGGAGCTAGAAGATTTCTGTGACAGGCTGGACCGTGCTGCTTGTTGGTGGAATGTGGACTTTGGGACTTTGGACTAGAAAAGCAGTTGGAAACTTTGAGCAGGGATTACAGGGCAATCCTGGTAGGACCATGAAAGACAGTGCTGAGGGTGATTTGAACTGTGGGGGCCCAGCTCAAGAAGTTTCAGAGCAAGAGAATATTAATAAATGGCCTATAGACCTTTCTTAGAATTTTTGGGGGGGGGGAGGGCAAAGAATGTGGCTGCTTTTTTGCCATTGTCCTAAAAGTCTGCCTCAAGGTAAGTGGAAACATTTTCGATTAATGGCATTGGCGGAGATTTCATGACAGCCTAGTACTGACTGTGCCTTGAGGTTATTAGTGGCCACTCCTATGCATATCTGTAATGAAAAGGAACAAGCTGAAGAAGGAGAAATGCAAAATGCACAGTTTGAGGAGAAAGAAGCACCAAGAAAAGCTTTGTTGGAGCCAAAGTCTTGAGAGAAGTGAATATGGAGCCCTGTCTCAGCGAGGTAGAACGAACTCCTAAAATGTCCTCTCATATCCGAGTGTGCTTTGTTGCTCATGAGCTTGCACACATGCACATGCCTGCTCTCTCTCTCTCTCTCTCTCTCTCTCTCTCTCTCTCTCTCTCTTCCCCCGCCACCCTGCCACCCGTGCGCACACGCGCGCGCGCGCGCGCGCACACACACACACACACACACACACACACACACACACCCCAAATTAAATTTTGCTGGGCATGGTAGAACATGCTTTTAGATTTGTCTGTTTGCTTTTTTTGTTTATTCGTTTAGACAGGCTCATGCTCCGTACCTGACTGGCTGGCTTGGCACTTGCTATGGAGCCCAGGGTGGCCTCAAACTCACAGCACTCCTCCTTCCTCTGTCTCCCAAGTGCTGGAATTATAGGCCGATGCCACCACAGCCTGCTCTGTGGAGCACACTTGTCTAATCAGGAGGCAGACGTAGGCAGGTGTCGGTAAGTTTGAACATATCCCTGTTTCCATGACGTCTGCCTGTCTGTCTCCGCCGGCATTGGGGTGCCTCCTCTCTGTCTTCTCTTTGGTCATCTGCGTTACCTTTTCAGTCCAGCTCTGCTTCAGTCTGTGGGTCATTTTGTCATCTACTTCCCTCTTCTGGGTCCTCAACTGAGTGGTTCCTTCTATATCTTTCTTTTCTTTCCTTTTTTTTTTTTTTTTTTTTTTTTTTTTTTTGAGACAGGGTCTCTCTGTGTTAGCCTTGGCTGTCCTGGACTCACTTTGTAGACCAGGCTGGCCTCAAACTCACAGCAATCCGCCTGCCTCTGCCTCTCAAGTGCTGGGATTAAAGGCGTGCGCCACCACACCCGGCTTCTTCTTTCTTTCTTTCTTTCTTTCTTCCTTTCTTTCTTTCTTTCTTTCTTTCTGTAGCAGTGGAGGTGGTTGGCCTGTCGTGGGAAAGGGCTAGCCTAGGCGTTCTATCTTCCCAACATGGTTTGTTTCTTTCTGGGTAACTTCTTCAAAGGAATCTACTATCAAACAACTTTCATTTGTCTTGTCTCATTAAAACACGTTCTTCTTGGCTGGGAGCCTGAAATGGGGCTGGAGGGTGGGGGGTGGGGCAGAGGAAGAGCCCTTTCCTACAGGGTGGGGAAGAGAAAACTGGCACATAAGGCACATTTCAAGATAGTGCCAGTGTCCTAAAAGTTGTGGGCATCTTGAAGGTAAGGGGTACCCTGTTTTGAAAGTGTCCAAGCCTAATGAGTAACTTCATAGATGAGATCGGACCTGGGGACACTTTTCTTGACTCCTTATTGGATTCATCACTGTCTTGGACATCTGTTGTTTCTGCCTCCCAGCAGGCTTTCTCCTTCTGGCCTTGGTGGGATTGGCTTCACCCCAGCTTCTGGGTGGTCCCCGTTGATCACATTAACATGAAGCACAGATATGTCCCATCCACATGCCTCTTCCTATACCCCACTTCTCCTCAACCTTCTAATGTGTCCCAAGGTCCCTGTGTCCAATGTGTCTAATGTGTTCAAGGCCACGTGACCCCCTCAGTCTATGAACATTCTATTACTTCAGGCCACTTCTTGCCTCTGCACATGAAGGGTATGGCCCAGGGACCACTTGAAGC
This sequence comes from Acomys russatus, assembly GCF_903995435.1. NCBI lineage: Eukaryota > Metazoa > Chordata > Mammalia > Rodentia > Muridae > Acomys > Acomys russatus. The sequence continues at coordinate 21,190,322 of NC_067152.1, forward strand.
TCAGCTCACAGCCAGCTCTCCTCCTGCTTTTCCAGAGCCAGTCCCAGTGGGTGACAGAAGCTCCGCTCTGTTAAAGGTTGGTCTGTTGTATTTTTATGCTAATTACCGGCTCCCAAGGTCTGCTTGTTACCTTGACCCTATGTAACCTTGCCTTCCTGTTTGACCAATAAAAAGCTGATATCTGGGCCAGTGGAAGAAGGTAGGCATGGGTGTGGGGAGAAAAGGATCTTGGGAAGGAAAGAGTGGGGTAATGGAGAAAGAGAAGGAAGGAGGCCACCACCATGGGTTAGGTGGAGAAAGAAGCACATGGCCAGTATGGATGGAGGATTTGGCCCAGATTAGCAAGAATTTGGGGGCGGGCGGTGGTGGCACACGCCTTTAATCCCAGCACTTGGGAGGCAGAGGCAGGCGGATCGCTGTGAGTTCGAGGCCAGCCTGGTCTGCAAAGCGAGTCCAGAACAGAACAATCAAGGCTACACAGAGAAACCCTGTCTCTGGGGGAAAAAGAAAAAAAAAGAAAAAGAAAAAAGAAACGGATTATGGATGGGAGGTAGCTTGATAGAAATTATTAGAAGCAGATGGTATGGGATGAGAGCAGGGAGATATGAAAGGTAGTTTAGAGGAATAATATCTGCCCTGCCCCAGGTGAAGCAAGGCTATTTTAAAATATAACAGATATTTGTGTTTTGTTTTGTTTTAAGATTTATTTATTTATTATTTATACAGGATTCTGCCCACATGTGTTTCTGCATGCCAGAAGAGGGCACCAGATCTCTATAGATGGTTTTGAGCCACCATGTGGTTGCTGGGAATTGAACTCAGGGCCTTCAGGAAAAACAGCCAGTGCTCTTAACCTCTGAGCCATCTCTCCAGCCCCGGTGTCTGTGTTTCTATTGATTGATAGCAGGTTAGAAAATACCGCCGTAAATAATTATAGGGCTAATAATCAACACGATTAGACCCCGCCTTTAAATTAACAGCAGCACAAGCCCTTCAGTGCTTTGTACCCACACGGGCTCCCGATTCATGCAGGAACCCCTACCTCTCACCCTAAAGTGGTTACAGATGGATGTGGCATGAAGGGGAAGTCGCAGTTGGTCCTGGTGGGTGACAGAGGCTTAGGACTCCTGCTCTGCTCACGCAGTTTTCGTAACCCTGTGGCCCCACCCAAGCCAATCCCGGTGTGGTAGTTTGAATGAAAATGGCCCACATAGGGCTGGAGAGATGGCTCAGCAGTTAAGAGCACCGACTGCTCTTCCTGAGGTCCTGAGTTCAATTCCCAGCAACCACATGGTGGCTCACAGTCATTTATACCCTCTAAAGCCTTCATGAAGATAGAGCACTCATATACACAAAATAAATAAATAAAATCTTAAAAGGAAAGAAAGAAAATGGCCCACACAGGCCCATAGGGAGTGGCACTATTAGTACATGTGGCTTTGCTGGAGGAAGTGTGTCACTTGGGGTGGGGGATAGGGGTGGAGGTGGGCTTTGGGGTCTCTCAGATGCTCAAGCCAGGCCTAGTGCCTCACTCTCTCCCTGCTGCCTGCAGATCCGGATGTAGAACTCTCAGCTAGCACCATGTCTGCCTGTGTGGAGCCATACTTCCCTCCGTGATGACCATGCACTGTAAGCCAGCCCCAGTTAAGTGCCTTCCTTTATAAGAGTCACCGTGGTCATGGTGTCTCTTCACAGCAATAGAAACCCTGAGACACCTGGGCACACCGCTGTCATGGAATCTTGGGTTGCTGTTAGGCCTGGCTGATTTTCGTCGTCTGGTCATCTGGAACATCTGTGTACCTCTTGAGAGCATCTCTGGTCACATGACCACTCAAAGTCCTGTGGTCTGAGGCTGTGAGGACTGATTTTATGTGTTAATCTGACTTGGCTAAGGAAGACTTGGAAGCTGGTGACGATTTTGTGGCGTGACCATGAGGGTGTTTTGGGGAGAGAAGAACTCTTGAATACTGAATGCAAAGACCCACCTCTATCAGTATGGTGGTCGCTGTCTGTACATCAAGGGCCAAACAAGAAAAAGGTACCACAAGAGTGAATTCTCTCTTCTCTTGAGCTGGGATATCCAGTTCCAGCCTGTGGACACTAAAATCTTTCTTCTAGGACGGCAGGGTGGCCTACTAGGTAAAGAGATTTGCTGCCGAGCCTGGTGGCCTAAGTCAAATTTCCTGGACCTGCATGGTAAGGAGACAATTGGCTCCTGCAAGCTGCTCTCTGGCCTATATGTATATGGCCCTTCACCCCACAAATAAAAAGTAAATAATAAAGTCATAATTTTTAAAAAAATCTGGTTCTTAGCTGGTGTAGTGGCACATGCCTTTTATGGTAGCACTAGGAGACAAGAAGCAGGTGGATCTCTGTGAGTTCAAGGCCAGCCTGGTCTACAAAGTGAGTCCGGGACAGCCAGGACTACAAGAGAAACCCTGTATCAAAAAACAAAACAAGGGCCGGGCATGGTGGCGCACGCCTGTAATCCCAGCACTCAGGAGGCAGAGGCAGGTGGATCTTTGTGAGTTCGAGGCCAGCCTGGTCTACAAAGTGAGTCCAGGACAGCCAAGGCTACATAGAGAAACTTTGTCTCAAAAAACCAGTCCCCCCCACCAAAAAAAAACCCCAAAGAAACAAACAAACAAAAATCTGGTTCTTGGTGCTTCCTGTGTTTAGACCCTTCCACTGGCAGCCCCTCTCAGCCCCAGCTCCACAGCTTTAGAGTGAAGACTACCCCCTGCCCTCCCCCACCTCCCATCACCCCACCCCCTTACCCCCATCCTGCTTGGTCCCCAAGAACTTCCCTACCATCATGGTTTCTCTACATCTTGGAAAGGTTTCTCTCCAGCCTTCTGGAGTTTTACCCAGTGTTTTCTCTTATGCACCACTTTGTCCTCTTCTGGCTTGATCAACAGGATGCCAGCAGCATAGTGCTGCACCCACGGCACTGTGCAGAGGGCTGCGGTCCCTTTGTGCTTCCTAATAACAGAGAAGTGAGCATCACCAGAGTCAGCACCCAGGGTGACCAGCCCAGGGTTGGCAATGCCCACAGTGGGCTGGGTCCTCCCACATTATCCAAATTTAAAAAGAAAATAGTACCCCAGGCTTGCCCAATCTGGTGGGAGCATTTTTCTTTTTTCTTTTTAAATATTTATTTATTTATCTATTATGTATACAGAGCTCTGCCTGCATGTATATCTGCAGGCAGAGGAGGATCACATTATAGATGGTTGTGAGCCACCATGTGGTTGCTGGGAATTGAATTCATGACCTCTGGAAGAGCAGACAGTGCTCTTAACCACTGAGCCATCTCTCCAGCCCCGTGGGGGCATTTTTCAATTGAGGTTTCCCATTCCCAAATGACCCATGTTGGTGTCAAGTTAGCATAAAACTAGCCAGCATGGTCTTCTTTCCTGATGGGGACGGGGAAGGCTGCACTGTCAGCTGAGAGGGGGCACTTTGTGTCTGAGCCAGTATTAATCTACTCTAACAAAGATAATACCCAACACAGCACTGAGGATTGAGGCCAGGGCAGGACTCAGGGTGTGGGAGTTGACTGTCATCCTCTCAGGCTGGAAGGAAAAGGGGACGGTGATGGAAATCACCACCCTAGGTTTCTCAGAGTGCCATCAATTCCTGTACTCCCCAGCCTATGCAGTATGGATTTGGACCAGCTGAGGTGGCAAGTGATTCCTATCGCTTACTCTCTTGGCTGTTACTCCAAAGGCCAAAGGACCAATGGGAGGGTTCAACTGACTTTACTCATGTCAATTCTGCTGACATATTAGACCAGGCAAATGACTGCCAGGTGGAGCTATGGACCTAGCCGACTCATTGTCAAGCCATCATGAACTAAGACATCAGGCTTGACCCTAGAAACTGTATGTGGTGGCTCACATCTTTAATTCCAGCACTCAGGAGGCAGAGGCCAGCAGATCTCTGTGAACTTGAAGCCAGCCTGGTCTACAAATCGAGTTCCAGGTCAGCCAGGGCTGTTATACAGAGAACTCCTGCCTCAACAAACAAACTTATGCTCTGAGTCCCAAAGTTCTCAGAAGGCTGAGTACTGTGGTGTTTAGAAAAAGAATGGTGGGGGGTGAGGGGTAGGGGGGTTGGGGATTTAACTCAGTGGTAAAGCACTTGCCTAGCAAGTGCAAGGCCCTGGGTTCAATCTTCAGCTCTGGGAGGGAAAAATAAAGAATGGGTCAGATGGGCAGTGGTGGCACACACCTTTAATCCCAGCACTTGGGAGGCAGAGGCAGGCAGATCAATGTGAGTTCAAGGCCAGCCTGGTCTACAGAGTGAGTTCCAAGGCAGCTAGAGCTGTTACACAGAGAAAACCTGTCTTAAAAAAAAAAAAAAAAAAAGGCACTTTTATTTATTTATTTGACTGCCTAGTCATCAGGGAGTGGCACTGTTTGAAAAGGATTACAAGGTTTAGTCTTGTTGGAGGAAGTATGTCATGGGCTGGGGGCATTGAGGTTTCAAAAGCTCGCACTAGGCCCAGTGTTCTCTACTTTCAGATCAGTATGTAGCTCTCAGTTACTGTTTAAGTGCCTTGAGTGTCATCATGATGGTAACTGACTAACCCTCTGAAACTGTAGAAAGCCAACAATTCATTGGCTTGTGCCTAATTTCCCAGTAATCATTAAGTCTGTATGGAAGAGCTAAAGCAACCTTAACCTGTCCATTTGACATATGACAGTAGATATCAAACCTAGGCCCTCGGCTGGGTGTGGTGGTGCACCCCTGTAATCCCAGCACTCGGGAGACAGAAGCAGGCAGATCTCTCTGAGTTTGAGGCCAGCCTGGTCTACAAAGCAAGTCCAGGCCAACCAAGGCTACAAAGAGAAACCCTGTCATGAAAAACCAAAACAACAACAAAAACAAACAGACAAAAAACCTAGGCCCTCATGATTGCTAAACATGCACTTTATCACTGATTTAAATTTCAGCCCTTGGGGCTGGAGAGATGGCTCAGGGCATAAGAACACTGGCTGTCCTTCCACAGGTCCTGAGTTCAAGTCCCAGAAACAGTATGGTGGCTCACAGCCATCTATAATGAGATCCAGTGTCCTCTTCTGGTGGGCAGGCACACTTGCAGGTAGACTACTGTATAAGCAACAAATAAATAAATCTTTAAAAACAACTTTAGCCCTCAGGAACACAGTGAGGCACAAAGGGGTGTGTGTGTGTGTGTGTGTGTGTGTGTGTGTGTGTGTGTGTGTGTGTTAGACAAGCTCTTGCTATAAGGCCAGGTTGGCTACAAATTCACACCACATCTGACCGTGACCAGTCTTAAGAGAGGCATACAACCTGAGTATTTCAATAATGACAAATTAAGCCTGGTCATTGATGAAAATGAAATGATGTTTAGGAGACTCAGCTATGAGCCACGGGCAGCTAAGCTAAGCTGAGCTGGAGCTTTCACCTTACAGATAGAAGCTATCAGCTCAAAGCTTGTAGCTCTGAGAATGGGTACCGGGGTCCAGAAGGGGAGGGAGAGAGGTGGGTAGTACATACCAGTGACCATGGACAAGAAGCAGAGGTTGGCCCAGCAGAAGGCAGAGGAGGGACAGATACCAGGTTCTTGGTGCTCTCCTTCAAGCTGCTGGATGAAACCTTTCCTGAAGCCGCATCTCGGCTATAATGCACAGCTAATCCCATAGGCAAGTTCTTGTTCAAGTTGTGTGCTGGGATTTCTATCAATTCCAACATCAGGACCAACCACCTATAAACCCAAGTAATAACATCAACAGTTTTATCACCTTTTTAAAAATCAGAAGTTCAGTCTGTAAGTTGGAAAAATTTATTGGTGGAAAAAATGTTTCCACATAAATGAATGATTCTTTTGTTGGCCTATACCACCACATAAATATGGAGCAGGAATTACTTATGAAAATATTTACAAGCTCATACTGCAGCATAATTGGTGTTTGAGCACTTCATTAATATTTAATTTTTCATCAACTAAATTAATATTTAATTTTTTGAACTAATTTATTGGCATATTTCCAACATTCTACCAAGGGGCATGATATAAATCATATTAATAATATATAGCATGAGAGCTTTTCATATCTCTTTTCTGAGCTATCATTTAAAAAGAATTTTCTATGACAGGAAATCCTAAATGTACTATTTATCAGATGAGCTTTTGTGATTGGCTTCAGCAACCACCAGGAAATACAGGGTGACTTTAATTATAGCTATGTCTTGGGTTTTGACACAGCACCGCTTGTGAGGTGGAACATTCCATAAAGTGTTTCAACCACCCATGACAAAACAGGCTCGCTCAGACGAGAGCTTGAAGCTACAATAAACCACAGCAGAAAGTTCATCGGATGAAACAGCACGTTCCCCTGAGGGAACCAGGGCAGGCTGTGTTTGTCGGAGTGGCAAAGACCCCAGTTCTTCCCGTGATGATGTTTCTGGTGTCACATTGTCAGACTTCATTTGTCGCCTGAAAACACACAAATGACTCTTTAAACAAGTGGCCTTTACCGATAAGTAATTCAAAAGTTTTACCTTTTGTTTTTTGCTATGTTATTTTATATTTGAGATAGGATCTTACTATGTAGCCCAGGCTAACTTTTTTTTTTTTTTTTTTGAGAAAGGGTTTCTTTGTGTAGCCCTGGCTGTCTTGGAACTCTCACTCTGTAGACCAGGCTGGCCTCAAACTCACAGAGATCTGCCTGCCTATACCTCCCCGCATGCTGGGATTACAGGCATGTGCCACCACTCCCAGCGGCCATTCACTTTTTAAAAGGTTTTATATATGAGAAAGAGAAAATATGATTAGTTGCCAAGAGCCTAGCTTTCCAGGTCCATTTTAAGTTAGAACAGCAGAATTTTGACCAAAACAAACAAACAGAACAGAACAAAAGCACGACCTTTTGGGTTTGTCTTCGATTTAGTTTTTTGTTTTGGTTTGGTTTTTCGAGACATGGTTTCTGTGTGTATCCTCAGTTGTCCTGGACTCACTTTGTAAACCAGGCTGTCCTCAAACTCATAGCGATTCTCCTGCCTCTGCTCACCCCCCACCCCCCACCCCTGAGTGCTGGGGTTACTAGACTGGGACACCATGCCTGGTTATAAAGCACCACCTTTTAAAATACTTTAAAGTGGGCCGGGCGTGGTGGTGCAAGCCTGTAATATCAGCACTTGGGAGGCAGAGGCAGGTGGATCACTGTGAGTTCGAGGCCAGCCTGGTCTACAAAGCGAGTCCAGGACAGCCAAGGCTATATAGAGAAACCCTGTCTCACAACAACAACAACAAACACACAAATAAATAAAATACTTTAAAGTTCTACCAAAATACCATGCTAAAGCACACAGGGTGGATGCTAAAGTTAAAGACAAAACAGCCCTGCTTTCCTCTGCCTCTCCTCTGAGAACACTCAGGGTTTGTTTGATTCCAAGCCAGAGAATGTAGCATAGAAGGCAGCCAGCGTTGGAATACCCAAACAATGTCTGTTTAGTTACAAAGTAAGAAAGAGCATTCTTCCTTCCCTGCATCCCACTGCCAGTCCACAGGGACTCCTGAGGCAGGGGTAACCCCAGGCTTCCTGTGCCCTTTCTTGGCAGCAGTTCCTTTTCCCTTGGAGCAAGCTTACCCACTACCAGCTGTCTTGGGGGTGCTGTCAGTTGCTGCCCCACTTCTGTTCCAGAGTCAACATGACATGTGACTCTCTCTGTCTCTTGTCTCTGTCTCTGTCTCTGTCTGTCTGTCTGTCTGTCTGTCTGTCTGTCTGTCTGTCTGTCTCTCTCTCTCTCTCTCTCTCTCTCTCTCTCTCTGTCCATTGCTTGAATTGGCTAAGTCGAAGCTGCTTTTGAAGCCAGAAAAAGCAGCAGACCCCACAAAGCTCCTCCCTCTCCTGCTTAGCCAGCTCTGGGTGAAGAACAGCTTGGCCCCACAGGGCCATCTGAGGGGCCGCTCCTGCTCCCTCCCCATCTCTCTAAACGCACCCCACCATCTGCCGGATGACTCACACCCTGCTGGATACAAAGTCGGGCTCCATTTGGGTCTTTGGATTCGAGATCATTCTGAAATCAAAGGTGTCATGAGCTTTGTCTGACAAGCCTGGTGGCCTCAACAGCTTAGCCTCGTTTTGGGGAATGAACATGACGCTTTGCCCCTTTCCACCTCTGACGTGCTTTACAGTTCCCTAAAAATACGAAGCAACTTGAGAAGTTCCCAGGATGAGCCCCCCCCCCCCCGCCCTCCCTCTGGGGCTGTGTATCGGTGGAGCAGATGGGGCACTCCTGGATGGCTCCTGTTCACACCACTTTTCTCATTTCCAGAGCAAGGGGAGGGGCATTCTTCCCTTCTTTTCCACCACTTCTTTTCATTCCCCCATGTACTCCACTCAGATGAGCAATCTGAGTTCATTATGTGCCTTAGTTAATAGTACTGTAACTGCCATAGCCTGCCCAGATCTCGCTCAGATGTGTAATTATTCCCTTTTATCTATGTACTTTATTCCCAGGAACCTCCCCCTCCCCACCGTGCTCGTGTGAATAACGGCTTCTATAGGCTCATATATTTGAATGCTTGGTCCCCAGTTTGTGGGACTGTTTGGGAAGGATCAGGAGGCGTGGTCTTGTTGGAGTAGGTGTGGCCTTGTTAAAGCAACTAGGGGTGGGCTTCAAGGTTTCAAAAGCCCACGCCAGGCCCAGGCTGCCTGTTGCCTGCAGAAAGGATGTAACAACCTTTGCTATTGCTCCAGCGTCTTGCCTGTCTGCTTCCTGCCACAAAGATGATGAACTAGCCCTGGAAAACTGCAAGCAAGTCCCCACTTCAAGATGAGGTTACCTTGGTCACGTTGTCTCTTTACAGCAATAGAACTGAGCCATTGCTAGACACATGTCCTGTTAGGTGAGTCTTTTGTGTGAATGTGCCCTTATAAAGAGGCTTGCCCACCCTGTAACAGACTTGTGTGGACGGAAGCTAGCTCCTGACCACCACCAGTGTTTGCAGAAAAATGCCCTCAGTCTCCCTCCTCAGTTCCAGTCTTTTGGGGTTTGAAGCATGCTCCCCTAGTTCTATAGGCTGCAGTAGAGGCTTTCCCATCCTTCCTTCCCTTCCTCCCTCCCTCCCTTCTCTTCCCTCCCTCCTCTCTCTCCCTTACTGATGGCAGAACCTGAGACCTTTCACACTAGTTTCAATGGTTGCATCATGATCCTTACAGGGCCTTAAGCCAGCCAGCTCTCTCTGCTCCCCCTTGCCCTGCTCTAAGCCAGTCTTCCTACTTTTTATCACCCTGAGCTTTCCTCTCTGAGACACTACCGGGTTGTGCAAGATGCGGGTGGCAGGTGGCAATACAGTGAGCTTCATCTTATTGGAAGGCTGAATGGATGGTCCTGAGACAGAATATTTTCTGTGCCAAGGGATGAAATCAGCTTCAAATATGTTCCAAGTCACCAGGGCATAGAGACAGGGAGCACCACTCTAGAGCCTTCATACTTTCTGTCTTCTGTCTCTGTCTTTGACTATACAGGAACATCTGGGAGAAGAAGAGGGGTCAGGTGAAGGGCCTGGGTGTGTCTCTAGGGTTGACTCCTTTGTAAGAAGGTGCCGAGGTGGAGTGGGCCATGGGAACTGACACAGCACTTTACTAAGACAAGGAGAGTGGCTCTACCGTGTGGCAGGGGTGATGAGGTGATGCCTCTGAGCAGGTCTCGTTATGTGGTAGACTTCGACATATCTGAAATCCAGTGAGTTTATTTGATCATTCAGTGCTTAGGAATCAAGCAACACCAGACAGGAAGTGTTCCGGCTCCCTGGAGCAGATGGGTTTTAGAGGAAGGTTTTAGAGGGGATTTATGGAAACAAGACAAAGCATATATTTGATTGATTTAAGTGGAAAATCCCTTAGTTACAAGTTAGTTGGCGTGTCCTGATGGGCCAAATTTACATTTGTATTGCATTGGGTTTCTGTCTGCTGACATAGGAATCTAAGACATTGTAAATGTTGCAGCTACATGCTCCTCCAAGTGGCTTTTTGTTTGTTTGTTTGTTTGTTTTTTGTTTTTTCAAGACAAGGTTTCTCTGTGTAGCCTTAGCTGTCCTGGACTCACTTTGTAGACCAGGCTAGCCTTGAACTCACAGCAATCTACCTGGCTCTGCCTCCCGAATAGAGTGCTGGGATTAAAGGCATGCCCCACCATGCCCAGCCAAGTAGCTTTTTTAAAAAACATCTAAAATGTCTAGTTCTTCAATCTCCATTCTGCTCCCCCCCCGACCCCCACCCCCGCCCCGCCTCTGCAAAAGAACCCTTTCTTCTGTCCTTGGATATATGCCCCATGAAATGAGAGGTGGTCTGGGCTGAGACAGCTCCCTCAAAAAGATGGCAGCACTCATAGGAGCTGGGATGGGTCCTTGCTCGTATAGTTTTGGAGACATAACAGGACAGAAGAAAGAGAGAGAGAAAAAAAGTAGGAGTCTCAAGGAGTCAAAACTCATGGGAAGGCAAGTAGATTCCAGAGAAGGAATTTAGGGACACTTTCTGCATAGATCCTCTGGGCTGGGAAGGGCCTGGAGTTATGCCTGATGATCAGCTTCCATTTTTCCAGGCAGGGGGTGGGGTGGGGATGGGAGGGGGAATAGGACCTTTGCCAATTAATTTGTGTCCAGAGCTAGAGATAAATCTCGCTTGGTAGAGGACTGTACAAAGCCCTGGGTTTGATCCCCGGCACTTGGCCTGGTGGCACATGCCTGTAACACCAACCCAGGGTAGAGGCAGGAGGACCTGGAGTTCACAGTCATCCCTGGCTACAGCGATTTGAGCCAGCTTAGATTAATGAGAGACTGTCTCTAGACAAACAACAAACAAATAAATATGCTGCCAATAGGCAAGCAGGGGGCGCAGGAAACGGTTCTTGGACTGGCACATCTCATCTTATTGAACCTCTCAGGTTCTATGGTGGTTTCCTGTTTTGTCTTGTCCCCTTCTCCTCTCGCCCCCCATAAATTAGAAGGTTAACAGTACCCTGGATGGGTGTCTGTTGCTGCCATCTTTCCAACCCCAGGTGTTCTCTTCAGGTCTTGGTGACTCTCACAGAGTTTCGGAACTTTCCATTATTGCTGCATTTGTCCCGCTGATCTGTAATCAGTGACATTTGAAGCTACAATAGTTGCTTTGGGGTGCTTCGGACTGTGCTCACATCAAGGCGGAGGAGTTAATGGCTAATGGCTGTGTGTGGGCTCTGATGGCTCCATCTACTGGCTGCCTCCCCCTCCCCGTCCCCACCCCACACCCTGTGCCAGACACAACAAAGTTGAAATGAGGTCGATTAATAACCCTACGGTGGCCTCCAAATGCTCAAGGGAAAGGAAAAGCCACGCGTCTGTCACTTCAAATATAAAACTGGGAGCGATTAGGCTTAGCGAGGAAAGCACACTGACAGTTCAGATACACCGAAAGCCAGGCCTCTTATGCAAACAGCCTAGTTATGGACACAAAGGAAAAGTTTTGAGGAAAATTAAGAATGCTTTCCCGGTAAACGTGGCGATGATAAGAAAGTGTGACAGCCTTCTTGCTGATGGGTGAAAGCTTTAGTGGTCAGGGTGGGAGATTAAATGTGCCAGAACATTCCCTCAGTGTTCAAGCCTGATCCAGATCAAAGCCCTTCCTCTCATCGGTTCCCCTGACAGCTGGCAGAGGTCAGGAAGCTGCAGAAGAAAAAGCCGCTCCTTGAGGCTGAAGCACAAAGAAACTGTCTTCAAATGGAACTGTGCGAGGCCAGGCAGGAAGCCAGTGAAGAAGCTGCTGGGAGGTTTCAGCTAGGAGCATGCGTGCAGCGGCCCTGCCACACTGCGGAAGCTTGGGAGTATGCTCAAATGACATTAAGATAAATTTAAAAATCTTTGAGGCAGCGGCTCAGTACATAACACAGGCTTGTCTCAAATTTGGAATCATCCTGATTCACCTGCCCAAGCACTAGGATTACAGGTGTGCGTGCAGTTCCTTACTTAAAATATTTTGTTCCAGCCCGGCATGGTGGCACACGCCTTTAATCCCAGCACTCGGGAGGCAGAGGCAGGAGGATCAATGTGAGTTCGAGGCCAGCCTGGTCTACAAAGTGAGTCCAGGACAGCCAAGGCTACACAGAGAAACCCTGTCTCGAAAACCCAAAAATAAATAAATAAAATAAAATAAAATAAAAATGAACCAGCACAAATGCCAACATCCCTGTAGCATTTTTTTCATGGAACTTTGGTGTTTGTTTGTTTTCCATAGACAAAATGCTATTTCACACTTAGTTGACAGTAGCATGGCATAAACAGGAATTTTTTGTTTAGGAAACAAACAAACAAAAAGTTCACGTGGCTCATTTTGCTATTTGCTTTAATGGCGACTTGGAATAGACTCACATATCTCCTGGGCATGTCTGAATTTGTTTCCTCTCAATTATCTCCAGCTCAAAATAACTCTTAGGTCAAAGAGGCATCCTATCGGGGGGGGGGGGGTAGGTTTTAGTTCTGTGGTAGAGGGCGTGCCCTCATCTTGGGCGTGGGAGTGGGTGTGGCGAGGGAAGGTGCACTATGTGGGCAGCATCATCAGGCTTCTTCCATCGCCGGGATGGAGGGTTAGTCCTTCTTTTCTTACAGAATGTAACTGTTTCACAACTGCCTTAGTCTTATTCTAGGACTTGAAGGGACAGTGAAGAGTAACCAGCATGTGCCTGGGTTTTCATCCAAGATCTGGGAGAACTGGCCTGGTAGATTGAGAGGCAGTTAACTATCTATCTATAGCACGTGTGATGCCATTGGGTCAAAACCTACTTGGCCCATGGTGATAACAGAGTGGAACAGACCCTCCCTATGAGACAGATCAACTGTCCTACTGGGCAACTTAACAGAGGTTTGATAAAGGAACTACGCCTTCGACAGGAAAAGGTATAAAAGGAAGGGCAGGAAGGTGGGAACTTGCCTTTCTGTATGTGTACCTAGAGATAAACACAGCTGCTCTGAGTTGAAGGCAAATGCCACACACAAGGAAGAATGGAAGGCACCAGCGCAAAAAACCCCAACAGTGCAGGAGAAGGCTCCATCTGTACAGGGTCAAGGCCCCCACACCCTCCCAACCTCCCACCCCCCTCACGCTCCCCCCCTCACCCTCCCCCACCCGCCAGCCACATAAGAGGTCACTGTGTGGGATGGTTCTGGCAGTCACGGTCCCCCTTAGGGTGTTTATATATCTTCTGCTGCTTAGCACATGTGATTTGGGATTTTGTTGATGCATAATCAAGGTCAACACCTGTGGACGAACCAGCTGGATGGGATCTACCCAGAATGCCCTGAGCTGGATAGTGAAACCAAACCACTTCCTGTGTGGTGTTGGGGTGGTCACCCACAGTCTCCTCAGACACCAGAGGAGTAGCGTATCACACACTGGCACTGCATATGTGCACACTTCCAAGCTTTATGACCATCTCCTCCCCGCTCTGTGTGTGCACTCATCTATGTGCCTGCACATGTATACACCGGAACACGTGGGGGCCCCAGGTTGACTATTTATGTTTTTCTCCTTTTAAAAAAGTATTATTATTTTTAAAAATTATTATTATTATTATTATTATTTTGGTTTTTCGAGACAGGGTTTCTCTGTGTAGCCCTGGCTGTCCTGGACTTACTTTGTAGACCAGGCTGGCCTCGAACTCACAGAGATCCGCCTGCCCCTGCCTCCCGAGTGCTGGGATAAAAAGCTTGTACCACCATTCCTGGCTGCTTTTCTCTATTTTTCTCTGCCTTATTTTTTGAGCCAAGAACTCTCACTGAACCTGGAGCTAACCAGGTTGGCTAGGGAGGCTGGCCAGTGAGCCTTAGGGTACCGTCTCTGACTCTCTAGCGCTAGTATTCTGGGCACACGCTGCTGTACTTGACTTTTTCTGTAGCGTCTGGGGATCCAAACAGTTCCTTGTGCTTGCACAGCAAACACTACAGATTAAACCATCTCCCCAGTGCACCCTATTTATTTTTTAGATTTATTTTTGTTTTTGTTTTTTTGTTGTTGTTTTGCTTCCCCCCCCCTCCCCCCCGCCTCCGTTTTTCGAGACAGGGTTTCTCTGGGTAGCCTTGGCTGTCCTGAACTCACTTTGTACACCAGGCTGGCCTCAAACTCAAAGCAATCTGCCTGCCTCTGCCTCCCGAGTGTTGGGATTAAAGGTGTGTGCTACCATCACCACACCCAGCTAGATTTGTTTTTTGTTATTTTAAACTGTGTGTATGTGTTGGCATGTGAGTGTGTGCATCTGAGCACATGTGCAGGCAGAGGCCTGAAGTACCAAGTCCCCCGGAGCTGGAGTTACAGGCCGTTGCCAGCCTCTCCAGAGGCTCCAGAACTCTGGTCCTCTGCTCTTTTTTATCTTATTTTTTTATTTTTGGTATTTTGAGACAGGGTTTCTCTGTGTAGCCTTGGCTGTCCTGGACTTGCTTTGTAGACCAGGCTGGCCTCCAACTCACATCAATCCATCCATCTGCCTCTGCTTCCCGAGTGCTGGGATTAAAGGTGTGCGCACCACACCCACCTGTTCCTCTGCTCTTAACCATTGAGTCATCTCTAGTTTTCCCTGTCTACATGTGCTTTAAGATTTAGTTATTTTATTTTATGTGTATGAGTATCTTGCCTGCATATGTGTCTGTGCACCACATGGATGCTTAGTGCCAATGGAAAAGGGTATTAGATCGCCCAGAACTAGTTATGAACTAGTGTGAGCTACCATGAGGGTGCTAGAATTTGAATCCAGGTCCTCTGGAAGAACAATTGCTTTTAACCATCTCTCTAACCCCAGCGCAAGCCCTTTTTTGTAAGATACAATCTCTCTATGTAACCCTGGCTGGTCTAGAACTTGTAATGTAGACCAGTATAGCCTTGAAGTTGTGTCCATCCTCCTGCCTCTGCATCCTGAGTGCTGAGATTACAGGCATTGGCTACTGTGCTTGCCCTGATCTTCTCTCTAGTTGTCAATTTGAGATCATTTTTGGTGGCCTCCTAAACTTTGAACATGGGAGTGAAATTGTCCCTGTCATCAGGAAGGACACATAACATTGGCATTCTGAGACAGATCTCTTAAATCTAAAATCTTCCTTTTAAAAGTGTATCAAGCTGGGCGTGGTGGCACATACCTTTAATCCCAGTACTCGGGAGGCAAGCAGATTGCTGTGAGTTTGAGGCCAGCCTGGTCTACAAAGAGAATTCTAGGACAGCCAGGGATACACAGAGAAATCCTGTTTCAAAACAACAACAGAAAAAAAAAAAAAAAAGTGTATTGCGGAGCACGGTAGCACACACCTTTAATCCCAGCACTCAGGAGGCAGAGGTAGGTGGATCTCTGTGAGTTCGAGGCCAGCCTGGTCTACAAAGTGAGTCCAGGACAGCCAGGGCTACACAGAGAAACCTTGTCTTGGAAAAAAAAAAAAAAAGTATATTAATATAATGACGTGCAGGGGATTTTAGTGTGAACTGTTCTGATCTATAATGGCCAACTCCTGCCTGTTGTCAATAAGAAGAATGAATTTTGAATAAACTGTTGGCTTTGGGTATAACAATGTATCAACGCAGGCTCAACTACAACAAAGGCTGCACACAGGACACACTGGGAAGCCCCTTGCATAGGACGTGTGAGGCCCTGGCTTCAATTCCCAGCAGTGAAGTGTCTGTCTGTCTGTCTGTCTGTCTGTCTGTCTGTCTGTCTGTCTGTCTATCTATCTATCTATCTATCTATCTATCTATGTAAATATATGTAAAATGTTAATGAAAAGAGGAATATGTGTGTGAAGGTTAAGATGTAGGGAAAATTATCTTTTCTTGCCACTAAATATTTCTGTGAACCTAAACCCTACTCTAAAAATAACCTGTCTAGTGATTTATACACAACTCTAGATATAGTCAGTGGAGTGATTTAAAACAAATCTATTCATGCAAAGATGTCTTCCTAGTCTCCGACATAGTATTATTTTTTAATATTTAGTATTATTTGTGTGTTCACACACAAACATGTCATAGCATGTGTAGAAGGCGGGTGCTTTTACCTGCTGAGCCAGTTCTCTAGCCCTGTAAGTATATTTTTCTACAAAGAAAACCATATATATATATATTGTAACGATATAAGTCACATTTCCACCACTGTTGAAATAGTTGTATAGGCACAAGCTTTGGCTGACCCGTAGCCAGGTCCCCACACACTGAGAATCTTCCAAAGTTTATGCTGCCCTCATTTTCACAGCGCCAACAATTCAGTTATTTACTTTAGGGAAATGCCAGAGCCATATGGAGGAGCAGCTTTCCTTAAGGGTTCCCATCTCTGGCTTGCCTCCTTCCCCAGGGAGGATGACATTCTTCTCCAAATAAGTCTTGATTCAACTCACACACAGACAGGAGAGTGTGTCGTCCCCTCCCCCCACCCCTACTGTCCTCAGATCTCCCCTCCCCCCACCCCTACTGTCCTCAGATCTCAGTTCAAGTTCCTTTTCTTGGCCCTCTTTCTCCAGGTCACATTCCAGGGTCCTCTCCACCAGCTGGCAGCAGGGGGCTTGAGACAAAGGGGGGTAGCCTCTCTTGTAGCTTTGCCATGATGAGTGGGCGTGCCGTTTGTAGCCTGGCCTGGCACCTTGTCCTGTGCCCTCTGTAGATCACTTCTCTGCTGCAGGCTGCCACACAGGCCCAAAGCTCATCAGCTTCTCTCCTGTGTAACATGGTTTTTTGTTTTGTTTTGTTTTGTTTTGTTTTTTAAGATTTGTTTTCATGATTTTTAAATTTATGTATAGGCGTGTGCACACAGTGTCCAAGGAAGCCAGAGAGGAAGTTGGACACATTGCGAGAGCCACTGGACATCGTGCTAAGAGCCGGATTTGGGTCCTCATAAAGAGCAGTAAGCACTCTTAATAGCTGAGCTATTTCTCTGTGACCTTTTGTCTTTAACAGTCACGGAGCTGTCTTGATGCTCTGTCTATAGACATTAATCCTGCTTTTTATCCTGGCCACACAATAGTCTTCTTCCAGAAACGCTGTGGGCTGAGGAAACTGGATGAATGGCCCAAGCGGTTGGAACCCATCACATAGTCACATCCCATCCTGAATTCCCAAGAGTCACTTCCAGTTTGGAAACTGAGGCCCAGACACCTTCTTCCTCCCCCAGAAGTGCTAGGCTTGGAGGTCTGACCGTGTCCATTCGTGCTCACTGTGCAACCAAGAGCAGTTTTCCCTCCACCACAGTCTGGGAGACCACAAGGCATTCCATCCTGCCCTGGGTGCTGGAAGCCGGACACCCGGGGCCAGAGGTCTGGGCCTCCAAATTCTCATCGGCAAAGCGGTCACCAGAGTCACACCTGTCACTGCAGGCTGTACACAAGAAAACGCTTGCTTGGTACAAGGTACGGCCCCTGTTTCAATGCGAACCCCTGGCAAACAGTACTGCAGTATATCCTTTTCAGTTCTCAAGAAGTTAGCGGGAGCTACGTGGTGCCTCACAGGACTAGAGAACAGGTCGGCTTGAGCTGGTCCTCTGTTCATCTGTGTACCTCAGAAGGCTTGAGATTCATGCCTAGACTGTCGCAGCTAGGGCAAACACTCGACCCCTGAACTGTGTCTCAGCTGTATTAGTCACTTGGCTTGTGGGACAACATATCTAACAAAAACAACCCAAGGAAGGGAGGGTTTACGTGGGTCATAGGTCAAGGGTACAGTGCATCATGGTGGGATAGGCTTCGCAGGAGCTTGAGGCAGCTGGCCACATGGCATCTGCAGGGGAGCAGAAAGTGGGGCATGCTGGTCTCATTTGTCTTCAGTCCCGGACCCTAACCCACAGCGTGGAGAAATCCAAATGTAGGGTGAAACTTCTTACCTCAGTTAACCCAATCTACAAAATGCACAGTCATGGCCAGAGACGTGTTTTCTTTCTTTCTTTACTTAGTTTTAGATTTGTGTATTATGTATACAGTGCTCTGCCTGCATGTGTGCCTGCACAGCAGAAGAGGGCACCAGATCTCATTATAGATGGTTATGAGCCACCATGTGGGTGCTGGGAATTGAACTCAGGACCTTTGGAAGAGCGGCCAGTGCTCTTAACCTCAGTCTCTCCAGCACCACGGAGATGTCTTTCTAAAGTGAGTCTAAGCCAGGCGGTGGTGGCACACACCCTTAATCCCAGCACTCAGGAGTCAGAGGCAGGTAGATTGCTGTGAGTTTGAGACCCGCCTGGTCTACAGAGCAAGTCCAAGACAGCCAAGACCACATAGAAACCCTGTCTTGAAAAACAAAAAAACAAACAAAAAAGTGATTCTAACTCCTGCCAAATTGATAAAATTAACCATCACACTAGATTTTTTTTTTTTTTTAACTTTTTGTTTGGAGACAGAAGGGGGAAAATACTTCTTTAAAAAAGATTCCGATTTTGTCCTGTATTCTGATGCATTAGCAGCACTTTTAGAAGGCTTTTTTTTTTTTTTTTTTAAATGAAAGGTCTTATGTAACCT
The DNA here is from genome assembly GCF_903995435.1 of Acomys russatus. Lineage (NCBI taxonomy): Eukaryota > Metazoa > Chordata > Mammalia > Rodentia > Muridae > Acomys > Acomys russatus. The sequence goes on from NC_067152.1 coordinate 21,208,803, forward strand.
ATACAGACATGGGCCACCACCACTGCTTTATGCCATGCTAGGGCTGGGACCCAGGCTTCCGTGCATGCTAGGCAAGCACTCTGCCAGTGGAGCTACATGTCCAGCCCCAAGTAGGTACTTTAACTATTGCTACCGAGCCCAGCACCTGGAACTCTCTTTGTAGACCAGGCTGGCCTCAAATTTATAGAGATCCACCTGTGAGTGCTCAGATTAAAGGCATGCACCCTAACCCTAAGCCTAACCGCCTGCCAGGCAGAAGCAGCTGCTTTTAATTCTTTTTTTTTTTTTTTTTTTTTTTTTTTTTTTTTTTTTTGGTTTTTCAAGACAGGGTTTCTCTGTGTAGCCTTGGCCATCCTGGACTCACTTTGTAGACCAGGCTGGCCTCAAACTCACAGTGATCCGCCTGCCTCTGCCTCCCGAGTGCTGGGATTAAAGGCGTGCGCCCACCATGCCCAGCTTTTTTTTTTTTTTTTAAATTGATCTAGACATGATGGAATTGGAATTGCTTGGTCATATAGTTATTCTGCATTCAGCATTTTCTAATTTGGGGACAATTAGGCCCTTTCTCACTGTCTCTGTGGTCCCCAGCTCCTGGTACCAATTTACGGTTCATTGCCTTTCTTCCAGGCTGTGAGCTATTTGCAGCAGCCATTCTGTCCTCACTATTTCAGAGGACCCTCTGTGAGCGCAGTACCGGGCACACTGGTAGTCCTTAGTCTATGTTTTGTTTGCACCTTCATTCATCAGTCACCTTGTGGTTTTCTTTTGAGACAGGAGCTCACTTTGTAGCTCAGACAGGCCTTAAGCTTGTGACCGCCTCCTACCTCAGCCTCCCAAGTGCTGAGATTATGGATGTGCACCAACACACCTAGTTCAAGTCCAGAGTTAGAAAATGACTGCATTGGGCCTGGAGAGATGGCTCAGAGGTTAAGAGCACTGGCTGCTCTTCCAGAGGTCCTGAGTTCAATTCCCAGCAACCACATGGTGGCTCACAACCATCTCTATAATGTAATCTGATACCTTCTTCTGCAGATAAAGCACTCATATGCAATAAATAAAATAAATGTCTTTAAAAAATAAAATAAATAAATCTTTTTTTTTTTAAGAAAAAAGAAAAAGAAAAGAAAAGAAAATGATTGCATCACCCTGAAACATCATCTTCCGGGCTGTACCTAGGTAAATTCTATTCCATGTGGCCTCTCTCGAGAGATGTAAAGACACAGGAAGACATGGGACACTAGCAGCTTGAGTGGGCAGGAGAGTCCTGCACACCAGCCATGTCACCGATAAGGTTGAGTGCTCCCTGGGTGCCAGCGCTCGGAATAAGCTGGCCCTGGCACCCTTGCTGGAAGAGCTTCCTGCAGAGCAGTGTTGCCAATGTCCCCAGAGAGAGCGTCACCTTCTCAGTGGCTCTGAATCAGAACCTTCCCGTACAACAGAGGAGAAATCCTTGCCCAGTGCGCGTTTGAGGACCCCCAACATCCCCCATTCATTCAGTGAGCAAGCATTGATTGAACATGCAGGGCTACATGCTGGGCCCTGCGCTCAGCACTACTCTTAAATGAGTTCTCGACCCAAGGGATGCCTGTGTCCCACTTCCGTGGACCGCTGAGTTTGATGGATGAGAAGAACACACACAAATGCTTATTCAAACAGAAACTGAGTGCACTGTGCTAAATGTGACCCAAAGCGGGGACCCCCGGGAACTGGAGGAAGAGAAATACCAAGGGAGCCTCTAATCTAGGTTGTAATCAGGGAGGGCCTTCCTGGGGATGAATGTTTCAGACTGAGCCGAATGGCTGGCCAATGGGAGTCACTGAGTGGGAGGGTGGTGTGTGGAAGCAGAAGAGCATGCTGGGAAAGCAGAGGACTTGGGTGAAGCTCTGAGAGTGCCCTGGTGCCTCGGTGCCTCAAGTCACTGAGCTGAGTGAGGCAAGGAGTCAGGCCAGGAGCTGAGGCTGGGAAGCTCAGAGGTTGGGAGGCTCATGGAGAGCTGAGGCTGGGAGGCCCACGGAGGCTGGGAGGCTCAGAGGTTGGGAGGCTCACGGAGAGCTGAGGCTGGGAGGCCCCACAGAGGCTGGGAGGCCCACGGAGAGCTGAGGTTGGGAGGCCCACAGAGGCTGGGAGGCTCATGGAGGCTGGGAGACCCACAGGGAGCTGAGGTTGGGCTCAGATTGTACAGGGCATTGGAGATTATATTATGGTCTTGTCCTTTATTGAAAAGGCCACGGAAGCCCTGCTCATTTTTATATATTCCCAACAAGACTTAGCAAAGTGTCTGTCTGACCACTCATCCTTTGCTTACTCCTTGAGTGCCCCCTTTGAGTGCCACAGTTTCTCAGAATAGTTGCCCATTGATGGAGCCCCCAAGATGGCACCCACCGATCATTACTGCCTGGTGCTGTTACCCACAGGGAAGACCACTCCCAACCTTTCTGTACAAGATTCATCTGTGATAACAATAAAATATGGTAATAAATAGTCATATTTCACAATATGAAAGGTCATGAAGGACTTCCATTTTTTGCTTCTCTTGAATCACATACCACTGGGGGGCCAGCCTGCTATCAGGACCCCTCCACATCTTCCAGAAAGGCTCATGGTAAGAAACAGAGCTCTCCATCCAGCAGCCATGACAGAGTTTAGAACAAGTCCTCTAGCCTTCTAATGCAGCAGGCTACTCTGTTGGCCAGACCATGACATCCTGGGAGACCCTCAGTCACACAATCAGCCTCGCACAATCAGCTTAAGCCATGCCAGGATGCCAACCTCAGAACCATGATGACAAACATTTGTTTTAAATTGCCAAACTTGGGCTGGAGAGATGGCCCAGCGGTTAAGAGCACTGGCTGCTCTTCCAAAGGTCCTGAGTTCAATTCCCAGTAACCACATGGAAGTTCACAACCATCTATAATGAGATCTGGTGCCCTCTTCTGGTGAGCAGGTGTACATGCAGGCAGAACACTGTATACGTAATAATAAATAATTCTCTTTAAATTGTCAAACTCTGTAGCAACTTGTAGCGCAGTGACAGATAATATAGCTGCAAGTATCTCCTAATTTAAGTTATTCAGTTAACAAGTGAACAGCTACTGCCACCAAAGAGAAGTCACAGCTAAGATTTTAATGTAGTCCAGGCTGGACTCAAAATCCCTGTTATGACATTGAACTGCTGACTCTCTCGCACCTACTTCCTAAACGCTGGGATTATGACTATGTACCATCCTGCTTGGTTTGCGTGGTGCTGGGGCTCGAACTCACAGGTTCCAGAGTACGACCCAAGCAGTGTAGCGACTGAGTGACATTTCGGCTCCCAACTTTTGATCTGTATTTAAAATTCCTAAGACATAGTAACTAGACTGATTTAGTCATTCTACATTGCATTGTGTACTAGTCGGGGTTCTCCAGAGTAACAGAGCTGATAGAATGAATCTAGATACACAGGGTTTATTAGGATGACTTACAAGCTATTGCCCAGCAGGTCCAACAATGGCTGACTGTGGCTGGAAAGTCCACGAATATGATAGCTGCTCAGTCCACAAGGCTGGATGCCTCAGCTGGTCTTCAGAATATGCTAGAATCCCAAAGAAGTAGGCTGTAAGGCCGGTGAAGGAGTCGATGTGCTAGCAAGGCAAGGATAGGCAGGCGAAGAGAGACATTTGGCCTTGCTTGAACATTTGAAACCCCCCAATAACACACTTTCTCCAACAAAGCCACACCTCCAAGCCCTGTCAAGTGGTAGCACTCCCTAATGACTAAGCATTCAAATACCTGAGCCTACGAGGGCCATTCTTACTCAAACCGCCCCATGCATAATCATGACATCACTTTATACCCACTGGGCATCGTGATGTTTGTCTTTTATCCCAGTACTTGGAAGACAGGGGCAGGAGGATCGCTACAAGTTCCAGGGCAGCCTGGTCTACAGAGAGAGAAAGAGAGTTCCAGGCTACACAGTAAGGCCTTGTTTCAAAAGCTGTATAAAGGGCTGGAGAAATTAGAGAACTGGCTGCTCTTTCAGAGCATCTGGGGTTCGATTCCCAGCACCCACGTGGAATGTCACACTTAGCGGTATGTGTTGCACAGACATACGTGCGGCCAGAACACCCATACACATAAAATAAAGGTAAAAGAAAAACCAAGCCGGGCGTGGTGGTGGCGCACGTCTTTAATCCCAGCACTCGGGAGGCAGAGGCAGGCAGATCGCTGTGAGTTTGAGGCCAGCCTGGTCTATACAGCGAGTCCAGGACAGCCAAGGCTACACAGAGAAACCCTGTCTCAGAAAAAAAAAAAAAAGAAAGAAAGAAAGATCAATTTGTATCCTATACATTTCCCCACTTTGGAATTTACAATTTTAAAAGTTTTTTTTTTTTTTTTTTTTGACCTATTTCATCTTTTATGTATGAGTGCTTTTGCCTGTAGGGACTAATGTGCACCATGCGCATACCTGGTGACCACAGAGGCCAGAAGAGGGTGTCAGATTGTTTGGAACTGGAGTTACAGATGGTTGTGAGCCACCATGTAGGAGCTGCCTACTGATCCTGGGAACTCAGCAAGAGCAACAAGTGCTCTAAACCGCTGAGCCATCTCTCCAACCCCGTACAAATGATTATTTTTAAAGATTGATTTATTTATTATGTATATACAGTGCTCTGCCTGCCTGCCAGAAGAGGGCATTAGATCACATTTTAGATGGCTGTGAGCCACCATGTAGTTGCTGGGAATTGAACTCAGGACCTCTGGAAGAGCAGCCAGTGTGGTCTTAACTGCTAAGCCATCTCTCCAGCCCTTACGAATGATTCTTAAGGGAATACTTACCTAGCATGTAGACGCCCTGGGTTCAGCCCCCAGCATCACATATGATGTCAAATGCCTGTAATCTTAGCACTCATGTTGTTGGGAACAAGTAGAAGAAATTTATTCTAAATGCTCCATTTCCTTTTCAGACTCCAGTTAATCACAGGGAGAAACTAAGTTCAAGGTCCCAGGCCCTAGGGGAGCTGGGGACTTCCCAATAGCTGAATAGCTTCTGTTATAAGGAGACAGTTGTCTGAGTCCAGCCGTTTGAAGGACAACTTCTTTTTCTTGCTGCTGACAGGGCCAAACTCAGTTCAAATTCTCAGGCCCAGGAACCTACTCCTATCTTTGTTTTGTTTTGTTTGTTTTGTTTTTCAAGACAGGGTTTCTCTGTGTAGCCTTGGCTGTCCTGGACTCACTTTGTAGACCAGGCTGGCCTCGAACTCCCAGAGATCTGCCTGCCTCTGCCTCCCGAGTGCTGCAATTAAAGGCATGTGCCACCACGCCCCGGCCCTACTCCTATCTTAATTGGTGGAAACTCCCATGATTAACCCTTTATGTCAAGATGTGACTGGACAATGCAGCAGCCCACCCCACTCCCCCTGGCTTTGTGGTTTCATCCTTTAAAATAAGCTGTAGTATGTCCCTTCAGGGTCACAGTTAAGCTCCCGAGTCTGTTCTGCGGGCCTGATTACAATAAATTGTTGTCACCTGCATTGAGCTGGCATTTGCGTTCTGTTGGGTTTAAGTAGACCCCACAACACAGTAGGGGCAGGAAGATCAGAAGTTCAAAAGCCATCTTGGGCTACCTAGCAAGTTTGAGGCCAGCCTCCAAGGATAAGGATATGTGAGACCTTATGTCAAACAAACAAAGAAACAAACAAACGAAAACCAAAAAAGCCAAACAACAACAAAAACTAAAAGAGGCCTTGAGTTTGATTCCCAACAATTAAAAACAAAACAAAGCTGGGCACAGTGGCACACGCCCATTAACCTCAGCGCTCAGGATACAGAGGCAGGCAGTACTCTGAGCGCAAGGCCAGCCTGGTCTACAGAAACAATTTCTTCTTGAAATTGTCCTACACTGTCTGGATTGCAAACCAGTCAGTGAGTAGCAGCTTTATAATGCCGTTCTAGCACACCCACTCTAAAACCATAACAGGCCTCTGAGGAGAGCTGTGTGCAGGATATTCAAAAGGAATCTCTTACATTCTTTGCCTGGGGCCTTAGAACATGCTGCCTCAGTGCATTTCCGGTGCATTCTGAGCCCCTGTCTTTCTTGTGATTTATTTATTCTTTGTCATTATCATCATCATTGTTTTATTGTTTTGCCATGCCCCTGCTAGGTAGGCACTCTACCACAAGACCCTAAAGCATGAAATTCCACCAAGCCTCCAGGTGCTCCAAAGGGCTGCTAGTCCAGAGGAATCACTGGGATCAAGGTCCAAATCAGGCCTGGACTTAGACCTCAGGGTTCTGGGAGAGAATTCTGACTTTGTCCCTAAGGTAAGGCTCAGCTCAGCCTTGGGAAATACACTGATCTACCTTAATCTTGGCTGGCTGGCTGGAGAGTGTGGAGACAGAGCTAGAACTATTAGAATGACCCCTAGGTGCCCTGACCTGCAGGGTTCGACTAAAACTCAGGAGGGAGGTCACCTGTTGAGAAATGCAAGACACAAGGAAGGAGAGCAAGTCTGATTGATCAAGCTCTCAACTTTATTAGTCAGGCAGCAGCTTTTATAATTCAGAAGGCAGGGAAGCATATCGCTATAGCAACCCAGTTGCGGGTTTTTCTCAAAACATAAGGAATTCCAGGCAGGGTCATGACGTCCTGCTACGCAGGGCATCTTGCTTTGTCTTCATCTAGCTTTAGGCTAACTGCTGACTCACAACAGGGTTGCTCCATCTCTATCTGTCTTTAGCTGCTGACTCACAACAGGGTCGCTCCATCCCTATCTGTCTTTAGCTGCTGACTCACAACAGGGTCAGCTAGTTTCTGGTGAAAGGTAAGCTCTGGGAAAGACGGAGACTTATAGGGGCAGACTTGGACAAGATGGCTGAACATTGGTCATATGGCCTATCATCCCCAACACCTAGGGTCATGACCCCTAGAGGATGGAGAGAGGGCTCACAGGTCAAGAGCACTGGCTGCTTTCCCAAAGGGCCCAAGTTGGATTCCCAGCACCTGGTGGCTCACTAGTTTTAACTCTAGTTCTCAGGAATCCCACACCCTCTTCTGTCCACTTCATGTACATGGTGCACAGACATACACGCAGGCAGAAACTCTTATACACATAAAATAATAATATTTACAAATAAAAACAAATTTTAATGCTGGCCAGTGGTGGTGTACACCTTTAATCCCAGCACTCAGGGAGGTAGAGGCAGGCAGATCGCTGTGAGTTCAAGGCCAACCTGGTCTACAAAGTGAGTCCAGGACAGCCAAGGCTACACAGAGAAACCCTGTCTCGAAAAACAAAGTTAAAAATAATAACAAATTGAGCTGGGCGTGGTGGCGCATGCCTTTAATTCCCAGCACTTGGGAGGCAGAGGCAGGCGGATTGCTGTGAGTTCGAGGCCAGCCTGGTCTACAAAGTGAGTCCAGGATGGCCAAGGCTACACAGAGAAACCCTGTCTCGAAAAACAAAAAAACAAAAAACAAAAACAAAAAAACAAAAAAAAAAACAAAAATAATAACAAATTAAAAAAGAAAGAAAACCAACATTTAAAAATAGAATAAAAGTCTGATGTGGTGGTGAACGCTTTTAATGCCAGCACTCGGGTGTTTAAGGACAGCCTGGACTATAGAACAAGTTTCAGGACAGCCAGACCTATCATAGTGAGATCATGTCTTGAAAGAAACAAAATAAATATCGATGGTGATTGTGCATGCTTTTAATCCCAGTACTCGGGAGGCAGAAACAGGCAGATCTCTGAGTTCATCTACAGAGCAAATTTCAGGACAGCCAGAGCTACACAGAGAAACCTTGGCTCGAAAAACCAACAAACGATAGATAGATAGATAGATAGATAGATAGATAGATGGATGGATGGATAAAATATGTAACTATCCCCTTGGTCCCTGAGCTTTTTCAGACACTAAAAAGGCCCTTTAGATGGCTCTTCCCCAGAGGCTCACACTCATCTCTCCTGAGTTATCCCCCTGTTGAGTTCTTACAGCACTCCTCTGCTGTGTGTCTGTCGTCCCTATTACTACCGGCAGGTGGCAGCAGAGGACCAGGAGAGTCCCACAGGGAGGCTTCTAATGGATTCCTTAGACTTCCTGGGTTATTTGCTACGTATTTTATGGTTATCATTCATTTTGTGAGTGAGTGTTTTGCCTGCATGAATGGTCTGTGCATCACGTGTATGTGTGTAGAGGCCATCTTCAGAGGCTAGAAGATGAAGCTGAATTCAACAGGGGAGTATTTGCAAAGTGTGTGTGTGTGTGTGTGTGTGTGTGTGTGTGTGTGTGTGTGTGTGTGTGTTTGTATCAGGGATTGAAAATAAAGCCTCTCGCCGGGCGTGGTGGCACACGCTTTTAATCCCAGCACTCAGGAGGCAGAGGCAGGCAGATCGCTGTGAGTTCAAGGTCAGCCTGGTCTACAAACTGAGTCCAAGACAGTCAAGGATACACAGAGAAACCTGTCTCAAAAAAAAAAAAAAAAAAAAAAAAAAAAAAAAAAAAGAAAGAAAGAAAGAAAGAAAAAAAGAAAAGAAGGTATCTTACAGGTAGACAAAACCTCTATCATTGAACTACATTCCCAATTTCCCAATCCTTTAGAAATGTTTTAATTTTGAGACAGAGTCTGTTATGTTGCTGAGAGTGGCCTTGAACTCGCTTTTGTAGCCCTGCAGGTTGAACTTGTGATTTTCTGCTTCAGGCTCATTAGAAGCTGGAATGTCTGTGTATCAATAGGCCCGACTGCTCCTCTTTTTCATGCATCCTGGGACAGGCTCACTGTGCAGTCCACACTATTTTCAAACTCTTGGTTCCACACATGAACTGCATATAACTAGCTACTTGCAAACATTTTAAGTTCTCATTTAACAGGTTACGAGACAAATTGCACCATCCCAAATTCACATTTTTTTTTCTTGTTGTTGTTTTTGTTTTCCGAGACAGAGTTTCTCTGTGTAGCCTTGGCTGTCCTGGACTCGCTTTGTAAACCAGCCTGGCCTCAAACTCAGAGGTCCGCCTGCCTCTGCCTCCGGAGTGCTGGGATTAAAGGCGTGCACCACCACGCCTGCTTCATTTTTTCTTTTTTCTTTTTTTTAAAGGATCACAAAGATATGTGTTTTTAATTGATAACTCAATCTCTACATACAAAATTGCACAAATTTAGGATGGATGGATGGACCAACAATTCAACTTACGATACAAAAGCATCAACATTCATATGAAACTACGAGTTGGTGCATTTTGGTGGTAGATAGTTTAGTAAGGGAACGTTAAATTCTGCTCCATGAGGACTCAGCCTTCCACAAAAGAACTTACTAGTTACCTACAATGCCAATGCAAATCAGTCAGCTATGGCAGCACACGGCTCAGGAAGCTGCAGCAGAAGGGTTGTGGGTTCAAGGCTGGCCTGCACTGTACAGCAAAACCACAGCTCAAGACACTGGCAGTGGCCAGGTGTGGTGGCCCACCCCTTTAATCCCAGCACTCAGGAGGCAGAGGCAGGTGGGTCTCTGTGAATTTGAGGCCAGCCTGGTCTACAGAGTGAGACCAGGACAGGCAGGGCTGTTACACAGAGAAAACTTATCTTGAAAAAAAAAAAAAAAACCAAAAAAGAAAAAAGAGAGAAACTGGCAATAAAAACATTAAAAGGGGGTTGGAGAGATGGCTCAGAGGTTAAGGGCACTGACTGCTCTTCCAGAGGTCCTGAGTTCAATTCCCAGCAACCACATGGTGGCTCACAACCATCCATAATGTGATCTGATGTCCTCTTCTGGCCTGAAGGATACATGCAGGCATAGCACTGTATACACAAAAGCATTAAGAAAAAAACCTAGCAGTTTCATTAGGAACCAGAAAGCTTATGCACACTGGGACCTATACTAAGGACCTCCATGCTTTGCTCCACAGTCCTGTGCTCCGACAGTGATCCCCCTGCGGCAGGATCTTCTCTGTAAGAACAAACTGTTGTTTCTAACTTGTAAGTAAACAGGATGGCAATTCATACAAAAAAGGTTTAAATAAGACTTTTCACAGCACTCTGGAGGCAGAGGCAGGCGGATCGCTGTGAGTTTGAGGCCAGCCTGGTCTACAAAGTGAGTCCAGGATGGCCAAGGCTACACAGAGAAACCCTGTCTCGAAAAACCAAAAAAAAAAAAAAAAAAAAAAAAAAAAAGACTTTTCTGTTCAAAAGAAAACAAGCCAGGCCTGGTGGCACATGCCTTTAATCCCAGTACTCAGGAGGCAGAGGCAGGGGAATCGCTGTGAGTTCGAGGCCAGCCTGGTCTACAAAGTAAGTCTAGGACAGCCAAGGCAACACAGAGAAACCCTGTCTCGGAAAACCATAAAACAAACAAACAAACAAACAAACAAACAAACAACAACAACAACAACAACAACAACAACAAACCCCTAATGCAATCTCCATAAATTAAGAGAAACTCTTATCAAAATGCTGACCAGGGGAGGAGGCCAGGCCATCGCCCATCACACAGCGCTGGTGTAAGCTGCGGGGGAGAGAGAGCTGGGGACTGTCCTAGCTCTTCTAACTTGTACACAGAGGTGGACAAAAGCTATCACATCTAGTTTCCATACATCCGGGTTAAGTGATCTAGCTGGCCGCTTATCACAAGAGCTTCCAACCAAGAAGCTAAGCAAACCACGGGGAAGGGAAGCATGCCCTGGGGGGGAGACTGAACCCAGCCAGGCCCGTGGTTCCCACTCCTGATGCCATAAGCCAGAACTCAAACTTGGAAGGGTCGGCAAATGAGGCCTCCGATGATCACATTTTTGGATAAAAGGCCAAGGCAGAAGTGAGGGAAAGGGGCGGGGGAGTACACTGTTACCCACAGGTGTTCTGCCCAAGGCTGGGAGCTGGCAAAAGGCTGAGAAAGCCCAGGAGACACACTTTCAAGCGCTATGGTCTATGGGTGCACACCTGTTACCCCAGCAGAGCAAGGGCCACGGAGCTGGTTCCAGCACAAGCAACTACAGCATTAAGAGCAGGGTAGGAGTTTCCCATACAGCACAGAAGAGAGACTCAAAGAAGCCAATGGCTCCTCAGGTTCTGTGCCTTACAGAGAGTACAGGTACCGTGCTTTCAGGACTTTTCACAGGCTGGCTTGACTTCCAAATGCATCTCTTAATTCTTCCCCACAAGGCAGCCACACATTATAAACACTTCTTCAGTAAACTCCAAGGTAGAGGCTGGCTTTCCTGGAGCTTGGAGTCCTGAGGTTTCAAATTAAGCTCTCAACACAGACACACATTCCTTTGATGTCGGGGTTATTGAAAACAAACTGGCTGGACAGTTTGTACTCAACACAGTCCATTTCTGTTCCTAAAAGTGTCAGCTCTGCTTTCTTTCCAATGGACACTCTGACTCTATCTTGAAGAACTTCTTAATCAGAATCTCCTTTTGTCTTTGTATACTCCAGGCAATAAGACAGTCTGTTACAAGCCGGGCATGGTGGTTCAAGCCTTTAATTACAGCGCTCGAGAGGCAGAGGCAGGTGGATCTCTGTGAGTTCGAGGCCAGCCTGGTCTACAAAGTGAGTCCAGGACAGCTAAGGCTACACAGAGAAATCCTGTCTCGAAAAATAAAACAAAACAAAAAAGAAGCTGTTTTATCGTCGGGTGGTGGTGGCACACACCTTTAATCCCAGCACTTGGAGGCAAAGGACAACCAGGGCTACACAGAGAAACCCTGTCTCGAAAAACAGAAAAAGAAAAATTTTTTAAAAAGTTGTTTAGGCTCTAGATTCCAGCCATGGGCCAAGCTCAGAATTGAAAATAGGTCATTGTGAGGCACCACAGTAGATGTCTGTTGAAAGCAAATATTCTTGGTATCACAAAAAGAAACACAGGAACAAAGTGACAGTAACTCAGCAAGGCAATTTCTTTTTTTAAAAAGGGTACTGTGTGACGGAACCCAGACTAGCAAACACATGAAGCCTGGGAGTTCACTTAGCTTTTATACAGAACCTGTCTAAAAAGGACTGGGCATGGTGACCATGGTGCTTTTTTTGGTTTTTCCAGACAAGGTTTCTCTGTGTAGCCTTGACTGTCCTGGACTCACTTTGTAGGCCACACTGGCCTCGAACCCACAGGGATCCACCTGCCTCTGCCTCCCCAATGCTGGGATTAAAGGCGTGCGCCACCACTGCCCCTGGCGACCACGGTGCTTTGAATAGATATGGCTCCCACACACCCATGAATTTGACTGGTTGGCTCATAGGGAGTGGGGCTATTAGGAGGTGTGGCCTTGCTGGAGTAGGTGTGGCCGTGTTAGAGAAAATGAGTCCCTGTGGAGGCAGGCTTTAAGGTCTCATATATGCTCAAGCTACACCCAGTGGACACACAGTCTCTCCTTGCTGCCCTTGGATCAAAATGTAAAAGAGCACCATGTCTGCCTGCCTGCTGCCATGCCTCCTGCCATGATAATGGTTTGAACCTCTGAAACTGTAAGGCAGCCCCAGTCACATGATTTCTTTATAAGGGTTTGCCGTGGCCATGGCGTCTCTTCACAGCAGTGGAAACCCTGACTAAGACACTGATGCACACATTTAATCCCAACACTTGGGAGACATGGCAGGTGGATCTCTGTGGGTTCCAAAGCAGCCTGATTTACAGAGCAAGACCCTGTCTCAAAAACAAACAGTGAGAGGCAGGCATGGTGGTGCACACCTTTAAACCCAGCACTCAGAAGGCAGAGGCAGGTAGATCTCTGTGAGTTCGAGGCCAGCCTGGTCTATAAAGTGAGTCCAGGACAGTCAAGGCTACACAGAGAAACCCTATGTCATAAAAAAGAAAAATTGGGTGAGCAGTGGTGGCAGCACTTGGGAGGCAGAGGCAGGCAGATCTCTGAGTTTGAGGGCTTTTAAATTTTAAGCCCAGGACAAATAGGCTGAGGTGCCTATTTAATATATCAGAGGGGATGTGAGCTCCAGCCTCTCCCAGCACCCCTCAGTCCCTATTACAAGGTTAGGCTGTCATACTCACCCTCTACCCTGAACTCTCCAGCCTAGAGGCTACACTGCCCTTCCCCAAATAATCCATACATTTTGGTTACCCTACTACCCCCTTTGTACCTTTAACATCCTGGCTGCTGTACTTGGGTTTCTTTTCTCCCCTTCCCCTCTCCTCTGCATCTCCCCACATGGTTCAGGATTATGACCACTCTGGACTTACGCATCTGCCTCTGCCTGTGTTCTCCCATATATCTGTAAGAAATGTTCTTGGGGGCTGGAGAGATGGCTCAGAGGTTAAGAGCACTGCCTGCTCTTCCAAAGGTCCTGAGTTCAATTCCCAGCCACCACATGGTGGCTCACAACCATCTATAATGAGATCTAGTGCCTTCTTCTGGTGTACAGGTATCTATGTAGGCAGAATACTGTATAAATAATACATAAATAAATAAATATTAAAAAAAGAAATGTTCTCCTGTATACATAGGAACAGCCATATTCTTTCCTTCTCTGCTCTTCTTCCTCTTCCTCCTTCTTTGTTTGTTTGTTTTTTAGGACAGGGTTTCTCTGTGTAGTCCTGCCTGTCCTGTACTTGCTTTGTAGACCAGGCTGGCTTTGAACTCACAGAGATCCGCCTGGCTCTAACTCTGAGTGCTGGGATTACAGGCGTGCACCACCAAGCCCAGTTCTTTCTTTTTTTCTTTCTTTGTTTCTTTCTTTCTTTATTTTATTTTATTCAAGGAATACACAGAGAAGCCCTGTCTCAGAAAAACAAAAACAACTACCAACAGCAGCAGCAGCAAAATAGGTCCAGTGTATTGGGGCATGGCTTTAATCCCATCACCTTTGGGAGGCAGAGGCAGGTGGATCTCTGTCAGTTCGAGGCCAGCCTGGTCTACACAGGGAGTCCCAAGACAGCTAGCGCTACATAGTGAGAACATGATCAAAAAAGAAAACAAAAAGGGGTTATGGCATGCTTTTGTTGGTTAGAATCAGGATTTTGAGTTAAGGGGATCTTCAGAGTGGGCTACAGGCTAGATAACTGGATGCTCTGGGACCCACAGGAACAGAAGAGGAACCCAGATGCAGATGGGTACCAGGGCCTCTCCAAATGCTGTAAAGTGAGACTGAATACTCCTGGGGCTGGACTTTGAGACTTCCTCCCCAGGCTCCCTACATCCTGGTCACTGATGGCTGGCTAGGAAATGCCAGGACTTGAGCCTCTGGTTCCCCTGCATTCCTGGGTGGTGGCCATGAGAATCTGCCTGGCCCGGGTGAACACCTAGTAAGCATTTGGCCCCTGAGAGGAGGAGGCTCACCTACCTGTGTATCCCTCAGCCATTTCCTCCTCATGGGGTTGCAAAAGTTGCCTGTAGTGAGGTAGGTCTTGGGGACCACCATTCATTCCATGGCTGTGGAGATGGGAAGGCGGGTGGAACCATTCCCTGGCTGGGATCCCGGACTGTGTAAGAAGAGTGAAAGAGCCGGGCATGGTGGCGCATACTTGTAATCCCAGCACTCGGGAGGCAGAGGCAGGAGGATCTCTGTGAGTTCTAGGCCAACCTGGTCTACAAAGCAAGTCCAGGAAAGCCAAGGCTACACAGAGAAGCCCTGTCTCGAAAAACCAAAAGCCAAAACCAAAACCAACCAAACAACAACAAGAGAGAGAGAGAGAGAGAGAGAGAGAGAGAGAGAGAGAGAGAGAGAGAGAGAGAGAGAGAGAGAGAAAGGAAGCCGAGCAGTGGTGGCAGCCTGGTCCAGGACAACGAAGGCTACACAGAGAAACCTTGTCTCAAAAAAACAGAAGGAGGAGGAGGAGGAACAGAAGGAGGAGGAGGAGGAGAAAGGAGTTGCTGCCTTTATTGTTCTTTTAAACCCAGATACAGTGTAGCCAGCAGCTTCAAGGCCCTGCTATCTTGATTACCGCCTTGATGGACTAAACCTCAAACTGTGAGGGGAAAAGAAATTTTTCTCTGAGTTGTTTTTGTTGCAACATTCTATCATTAACTGTAAAAGTAGCTGTGACATCTGGCTGATGTCTGAAGGACCTATTGCACCTGTCTGTTGCCCTGGGGTTTTTAGGTTGACTAGCCACTCCGGGAAGGAGGGCTGGTTCTAGCAAGTGAAGGAGCTGGATGCAAAGGTGACATCAGGTGCGGGAGCTAAGGGCACCTGCAGGGAACTGTACCATTCTGCAGAGAGGGCAACTGGCCTCTTCCATATGCCCGTCTGCTTTCTGTTTAAAGAAGTGGTGAACTCTGAGGTCAGCTAGGCCTGGGGAGGCACAGGCAGCCAGCACCTGCGTGGCTCTCTGATCTCTTTTTAGCTGTCTTTAGGAAGGCGTTGACTGGCTCCATTTCCTGTGAATCCTACATGATGGTTTTGCAAAAGAGATAAAAGACTGACTTTCCAGCTGTCTTCCCTGTGTGAGAGCAGGGCTGAGAGTGGCGTGTGGTGCTGTCCCCGCTGGCCTCTCACCAGGTCGACACTGTTTTCCATCCTCAATTTTCTATTGCCAACTTTCAGGTCCAGGGTCTCCAGTTATATTCCCAGAGTTACCTTTTTTGTTTTGCTTTGTTTTTCTCTTTTGTTTTGTTGCTAGGAGGAAGTGCAGTTCCCTTTGTCACAGAGCCCTCAGGCCTTAGCACAACAGACTCCATGATGGAAATTCCATTCAGGCTGTATAACTCAGTAACTAGATAGACAGCACCACCTGCCAAAACTAAAACAAAGGCCTAATCTATTGAAGTCCATATACTTCTAGAAAAGCACCAAAATGTACTAACCTTGCATTTTAGCTTCTGTACTTCTACTTCTAGCTAACTGTTCTTGTTAACTGAAGTATGTCAACCCAGAACCTGGTTTTTGTGGCTTAAAAGCTTACCCTGAGAAAGGCTCATTGCTACACTGGGATCCCAAACACCCAGTGTAGTCGCTGGCCTGCTAATAGAGACTTTCTATTGGCTTAAACCCATGTCTGAGCAGTTTTCTGTGGTGGATACCCCACCATACATTTCCCTGTAACTGATAATTTTGGAAATCTCCCTTGGGTTTAAAAATGCTATGAATCGGGCCTGGTGTGGTGGTGCATGCCTTTAATCCCAGCACTCAGGAGGCAGAG
The DNA here is from genome assembly GCF_903995435.1 of Acomys russatus. NCBI lineage: Eukaryota > Metazoa > Chordata > Mammalia > Rodentia > Muridae > Acomys > Acomys russatus. Next base: position 21,224,866 of record NC_067152.1, read on the forward strand.
GCAGAGGCAGGTGGATCACTGTGAGTTCGAGGCCAGTTTGGACTATAAAGTAAGTCCAAGATTGCCAAGGCTACACAGTGAAACCTTGTCTCAAAAAACAAACAACAACAACAACCATACAATGTTATGAACCTGGGCTGGAGAGATGGTTAAGAACACTTCCTGTGCCAGGCACACTGGTACACACCTGTAATCCCAGCACTTAGGGAGGTAGATGCAGGCAGATCTCTGCGAATTTGAGGCCAGCCTGGTCTACAAAGAGAGTTCCAGGACAGCCAAGGCTACAGAGAAACCCTGTTTCGAAAAACCAAAACCAAAACAAACAAAAAAGAAGACTGGCTGCTCTTCTAGAGGACCTGGGTTCATTTCCTAGCACTGACACGGTGGCTCACAACTGTCTGTGACTCCAGTTCCTGGGGATCTGGCACTCACACAGATATACATGCAGACAAAAATATAGGGCCGGGTGTGGTGGTGCACACCTTTAATCTCAGCACTAGGGAGGCAGAGGCAGGTGGATCACTGTGAGTTTGAGGGCAGCCTGGTCTACAAAGCAAATCCAGGACAGCCAGGGCTACATAGAGAAACCCTGTCTCAAAAAACGTGTGTGTGGGGTTGAGGATTTAGCTCAGTGGTAGAGTACTTGCCTAACAAGCGCAAGGCCCTGAGTTTGGTCCTCAGCTCTGGAAAAAAAAGAAAAAAGAAAAAAACGTGTGTGTGTGTGTGTGTGTGTGTGTGTGTATGTGTACACAAATAAATATACATATTTTTTAAATGCCATAAAGCAAGGTCAGGCAGTGGTGGCACACACCTTTAATCCCAGTACTCTAGATTTAAGGCCAGCCTGGTCTACAGAGTGAGTCCAGGACAGCCAGGGCTGTTACACAGAGACACCCTGTCTTGGCCAAAAAAAAAAAAAAAAAAAATAGCGCCATGAAGTCTCACAGGAGCAGCAGCTGTGCTGGGAACTGTCTGACTGGGGTGTAGCCTAAGGTCACTGAGCTGAGCCGTAGGGAGGCCGGGGCTTCCTCAGCACCTGTTGCTTCAGCTGTGAAGTGATGGAGCAGGTCAACTTGACCAGTCCAAACTCTTTGGGTTGCAAATGACAATAAACCAACTCAAAACTAGCCGAAGCAAAAGGGAGGCCTGTTATTCTGCTTAGCAAAGAAAAGTAGAGTAGCCAGGCTATGGTTAGGCAGCTAGGCCCCAGGAAAAAAGACTGAGCCAGATGGAGGAATGCCATCGAACTTTGACCTATGTTCACTTGCCTCCAAAGTTTCTCCTTCTCACTCATCCAGGCTAATAAAGCCACTGCCTCCGGCTCTAGATTTTCCATCTGATAGATTTACTCCCGGAGGCAGTCTAGAGATCGATTGTTCTCAGACCCTGCCCGAGCTGGTGCAGAAAGGTTCATAAGTGGGCTCAGTGCCAACTCTGAACCAGTCCATCGTGGCCAGAGAAGCAAAGCCACACGGCAACTGTGGCTGCCCTTGGTCTCACCATGATGACGTAAGGAGGCTGGAGCATGATTTCAAAGGGAAGCAGAGGAGGCCGGAGAAGACCACGTGCCCATGTAGCAATTCCAGACTGACTTGCCAAGGCAGGGTTTTGCTGCTGCTGGGTCCAGTCTCCAAGGAAGCTCTCGACAGCCTCTCGCTGTGAAGATGGCAGGAAACCAATTGCATTTGGAGTCAAGCATTCACCCAAACCAGCTAGCACATGAGTTTTCTTAAAGGAAAAAGATTAAGATATAATCCCATTTGAGAAAAGTAGTGCGTGTCTGTCATTCTAGCACCCAGGAGGTAGAGGCAGGAGGATCACATCAGCACAAGTCCCTAACATGGGCAATGCTGGGAGACGCGCCCCCTCATCTTTAATAAAGAGTAAGTTGGGCCTGGAGAGATGACTCTGAGATTAAGAGCATTGGTTGATTTTTCCAGAGGTCCCTGAGTTCAATTCCCAACACCCACATCGCCGACTCACAACCGTCTGTATCTGTAGTCTCCGGGGATCTCATGCCCTCTTCTGATGTCCCTAGCTACATGCACACCACACATGTACATATAATACATAAATAAATAAATCTTTTTTTTTTTTTTAAAGTAAGTGGCAGGGCTGGGGAGATTTCTCATTTGGTAAGTGCTTCCCTTCAAGTGTGTAGACTTGAGTTCAGTCCTCAGAACATACCTTAAAAGGCCAGGCATAGGGCCAGGCATGGTGGCGCACGCCTTTAATCCCAGCACTTGGGAGGCAGAGGCAGGTGGATCACTGTGAGTTCGAGGCCAGCCTGGTCTACAAATCGAGTCCAGGATAGGTAAGGCTACACAGAGAAACCCTGTCTCAAAAAGAAAAAGGCCAGGCATAGTAGCATATACACTTGCAATCCCAGGGCCCCTGGAGCTTGTTGGCCAGCCTGCCTACTCTATTTGTCCAGAGCCCCAGGCCAGGGACATATAGTGTCTCAGAAAGATGGGCTGTGCCTGAGAAACAACACCTGAAGTTTTAGACCTACACACCACACACACACACACCACAAAGCTGGGTATAGTGGCAAATCCCTGTGATCTCAGCCCTCAGGATGCTAATCAAGAGAACTGTGTCACTCTTCCTCAGGCGGCTGCCCTGGTGGGTGGGATAAGAGGTTTGGGTGCAGCAGGAGATTTACCAGGACTGGGTGAACTGGGAGTACATTGAGATCATCACCAGCAATAAAGAAAACCTTGGATTTCCTCAACTCTTTCGATATGTCGCATTGGTCAAGACTCGCAACGCTAACTGGGAAATTGACAGTCCTTGAACGGAGAATAGACTACATTGAGGCCAGGGTGACAAAGGGCGAGACTCACCTAGAGCTGAGCCACGCTCCTTACTGGGAAGTCGCTGTACAAGAACACTGGCCACGTGGGACAGGCTCAGCAGCCTCCTGCTCTTCCTTCTCTCCTTATAGAACAAGGAGATTTTTTTCTTTGTTCAAAAGTGACCTTTGGGCTCTCCTGTGTACACCTGAGATGTGATGTGCCTCGGGAGGAGAAGTCCAGGGGACCTCTTAGAAACAGCATTAGGCATCTCCCCCTTTCAGTAACCTTGTTTGGAACTACTCTTCAGTGGGTTTGAGGTGGTGAGAGGCAAGGCTGAGACTCTTTACAGTCCTCGCCCCCCGCCCCCCGCCTCCCCCCCTCTCTTTTTAAAACTTTTTTTTTGTTGTTTATTTATTGTGTCTACAGTGCACATCAGATCATATTATAGATGGCTGTGAGCCACCATGTGGTTGCTGAGAATTGAACACAGGACCTCTGGAAGAGCAGTTGGTGCTCTTAACCGCTGAGCCATCTCTCCAGCACCCTTTCTTTTGGTTTTCCAAGACAGGGTTTCTCTGTGTAGCCTTGGCTGTCTTGGACTCACTTTTTAGACCAGGCTGGCCTTGAACTCACAGAGATCCTCCTGTCTTCGCCTCCCGAGTGCTGGGATTAAAGGCGTGTGCTACTATGCCCGGCATCCTCCCCACCTCTCAATCACTTTCTCTCAGGCTTTCCCTGCAGCTCCCGTGGACTCTGCACTGACTCTGTCTACAGTCTTTCTCTGCACCTGTGTAGAGGTGGGGCCGCCCTGGCTGATGCGCCTGCAGTGTGCTTGCCATAAAATGTTGCTGCTAACCCACCAGTTTCTTGTTCTGGGAGGTCAAAGCCAGGCCCTGAGTTTTTTCTCTGTCACTTGGGGTACCAATGGCTCTCATGCTTCCCTGATAAACTCAACTTTATCCTACAAAAAACAAAAAAAAAAAACCAACAAAAAACAAAGGCCAATAAATTTTTATTTGAATTATTATTACTATTACTACTACGACAACGACGATGATGATGGTTTTTTTGAGACAGGGCTTCTTTATGTAGCCTTGGCTGTCCTGAACTCACTTCGTTGACCAGGCCTTGAACTCACAAAGATCCACCTGCCTCTGCCTCCCAGAATACTGGGATTAGAGGCATTTGCCACCTGTCTGGCATAAAAAATTCATAAAAGATGCAAAACTGTTGCATTTCCTCACAGCTCTCTCTGGCACGCACCCCGCCCAGTAGCACTCACTCCCACACATCTTCCCCTAGCCAGGTGTCTCCGTCTCCATCCCTTGGAGAGTCTGAAGTCCAGTTCTCCCAGCTGTGTGGTCTTTCAGCCTTCAGTTTTTCGTTGATGTGATAATGAGGCAAGGCTGGACCAGGTCAACATTCCTCCCCGCCCCCCCCCCCCCCCAACCCACTCCCGGTTCTGTGGCATGATGAGAAAGCATTCCCCAGGGACAAGGCGGGGTTCACGCCAGAGAGAGCTGGTTGTCTCCACTGGTCTTCAGTAAACACCAAAATCCCAAACAAGCAGAATCTCATGCCAATGAAGGAATGAATTTGCCCAGATTTTTTTTTTTTTTTTTTTCTGTTTTTCAAGACAGGGTTTCTCTATGTAGCCTTGGCTGTTCTGGACTCACATTGTAGACCAGCCTGGTTTCGAACTCACAGGGATCCACCTGCCTCTGCCTCCTGAGTGCTGGGCTTAAAGTTGTGCCCTACCACCACCCAGCTGAACTAGCCCAGATTTAAGGTGGATTTTCCCACCTCAACGTGAGTCTTACCACTTCAAATGACTTAAGGGAAAAACAAAACAAAGAACCTCCAGGTGCAGCCAGTCACTTGGATTTTTTAGTTAATCCCAGATATAGTCAAGTTGGCAACCAAGAATTGCCATTGTATTACGGGGATGGCATGAGGTGAGGTGAGAATACACATTGAGATGTGCTGTTCTGGGTGTTCTTTTAGGTCCTTCTTCCCTTCTTTGTAAAGGTTAGCTTATTTTTATTTTATGTGGTTGGGTGTTTTGCCTGCACGTGCAGTGCCCTTAGAGAGCAGGAGAGGGCATCAGATCCCTTGAGTAGAGAATCAAACTTTTTGTTAGGTAAGCTACCCAAACGGTGCCATTAGTTACAACAGTGCCAGAAATGAACGGGCCCTTCGATAGGAGTCCTGGGATTCTGGTTTTTTTTTTTTTTTTTTTTGGTTTTGCGAGACAGGGTTTCTCTGTGTACCCTTGGCTGTCCCAGACTCACTCTGAAGACCAGGCTGGCCTCGAACTCACAGCGATCCGCATGCCTCTGCCTCCCGTGTGCTGGGATCAAAGGCGTGCGCCACCACGCCCGGCCTGAATCCTGGGATTCTGAAGCAGGTCTCAGGGTCTTTGCACACTGTGGCCTGGTGACCCGTGACCTTCGCTATTCACGGTCCACTTCTCTTCTACAATTAGCTCATTGTTACTTCCTCAAAAGAGAACATGCCGGGGTCACCTTATCTAAACAGTCCCCACCCCACCCCCATCCCCACGCCACCCCACCCCCACCTCTACCCCCACCCTCTACCCCCATGGTTCTCTAGTGTCACCTGCATTTGGTCTTTTTGTCCCTGCACTCAGCATGCAGTACAAGCACAGAACTCCCTCGTTGGGTTATGTGTCTTTTCCTTGGACACAGGGGCGGTGTTTGTTTGCAGTACCTCCTACCCTCCAGCCACACAGCTCCCCTACAGTGAGTGTCTCTATGTGTTTGGGAGTAGCCCACTGAGCTCTGACTGAGGAAAGAAACTAAGGAAGAAGAAAGAGAAAGTATGTACACAGAGTGAACGGTTAATGACCTAAAACAAAAAGCCTCAGGCTAGCCAGAAACCCAGGGACTCAGCTTGGAGAGGCTCACCTTGGACACACCCCTGACTGACAAGAATATCAACATACTGTTAAGAACATCTGAGGCAAGAGCCGGGGCGGTAGTGGTGCATGCCTTTAATCCCAGCACTTGAACTTGAGAGGCAGAGGCAGGAGGATAACTGTGAGTTCAAGGCCAGCCTGGTCTACAAAACCAGTCCAGGACAACCAAGGCTACACAGAGAAACCCTGTCTTGAAAAACCAAAAAAAAAAAAAAAAAAAAAAAAAAAAAAAAAAAAAGCCAGGCGTGGTGGCGCACGCCTTTAATCCCAGCACTCGGGAGGCAGAGGCAGGCGGATCGCTGTGAGTTCGAGGCCAGCCTGGTCTACAAAGTGAGTCCAGGACAGCCAAGGCTAACACAGACAGACCCTGTCTCGAAAAACAAAACAAAAAGGAGGAAGCCTGTCTCCCCTTTCTTTTATCAATCCCGACCTAACCCAGGGCCCCTCTTTTTGCCTGGGGACCAAAGCTAAGCTACAAATGGTACCAGGTTTCTACAGGGCCATTTCCCCCACAAGACATTTTTGGCTTTTTTCCTGAGCCAACCAGGATGACTGCTGTGGTCCATGAGTAGTCAGTGACCGAGGTATGACACCTACCCCTGGACGGTGCTGTCACTGAATAACGACAGCGACAGGCGAATACTGGGAGTAAGTTCAAGTGTCAGCAGAAGTTCAAATGCCCCGAGGGAGGCTGTGACCAGGGACACTTAAAGTCGAGAAAGAAACATGACTGTGGTGGGTTACCAAGAGGAGGGAAGAGGCTGGAAGGGAGAGACCTCACCTTAAGTCCTGCTTGCTGGGGGCTGGAGAGGTGGCTCAGTGGTTAGGAGCACTGACTGCTCCTCCAGAAGTCCTGAGTTCAATTCCCAGCAACCACATGGTGGCTCACAACCATCTATAAATGTGATCTGATATGCACTGTATACATAATAAACAAATCTTTAAAAAAAAAAAAAAAAAAAAAAAAGTCCTGCTTGCTGCAGGCAGAGATGAGCTCAATGCCCCAAGTGGGGCCACTAAAGGAGCGAGCACTGTATTTATGCTGAAGAAGGATTGCTCTGGAGGCTCGGCTGTAGAGGGCTTGCTTAGTACGCTTGAGGCCAGCGGGTCTCTGAGTTCGAGGCCAGCCTGGTCTATAGAGCCAGTTCCAGGACAGCCAGGGCTACACAGAGAAACCCTGTATATATACACACATAGGTAGCCACAAGGAAGTTACAGCTATTTCTTAATAGTTTGACTGGGAGCGGGGAGGTGGGGTGGGTTGTTCTGATACCCCACCATATTGTTTCCACAGGTGAAGCAGTCCGGGCACACTTCGGCCAAGGAATTCTTTTTTGTTTTTTTGTTTTTGTTTTTGTTTTTCGAGACATGGTCTCTCTGTGTTAGCCTTGGCTGTCCTGGTCTCGCTTTGTAGACCAGGCTGGCCTCAAACTCACAGCAATCCACCTGCCTCTGCCTCCCAAGTGCTGGGATTAAAGACGTGCACCACCACACCCGGTAGCCAAGGAATTCTTTACGGCTCTGTTGCCCAGGCCAGCCTGACTCAATTCCTCATCACCTAAGGCTATTAACCCACAATTTCTGTTCAGGGCTGGTTCTCTTCTGTGTTTTAGCTAGAACTAGTCACCTGCTACTATTATAGTTTCCCTTGATTAATCTCTAAGTGCCCTCAGTGGCTTCTCGCCAGGAAAGTGTATTGGTTCTTTTGTTTGTTTGTTTGTTTTTTGTATTTCAAGACAAGGTCTCTCTGTGTTAGCCTTGGCTGTCCTGGACTCACTTTGTAGACCAGGCTGGACTCCAACTCACCGCGACCTGCCTGCCCCTGCCTCCCAAGTGCTGCGATAACAGGCATGCGCCACCACGCCCGGCTGTGTATTGGTTCTATAACAGAGTCACAGGCAGTATGACAAGCAGTGTGGTGGGAGTGTGTACAGAGAAGGACAAAGATAGAGGCTCAGGCCCACTGTTACTCAGAGGTGACAGAAGTGGGGAAGACGCAGCCAGTGCCGTGGAGGAAAGCTGGGCAGAGTGGAGTCAGACAGGCATGGGAAAACTGTTGGAGCAAGGACACTGGCCATGTAGACCTGACGCTGAGGGACGAGATCAGAAACCAGACTTTGGCTTCAGCAGAACCGAGGTCACACGACCCGGATGGAAGGGAATACTGGGAACAAAAGGCGAGGAATGAAGACTGGGAGAGGAAGTAGGACTGCAGATGATGAGGGACTGCGGTTTTTAGAGAGGTTGGTGGCAGGGCGGGTTATAAACAGGCCAGGCCTCCATAAGAAAATTAAATCACCGGAGTGAGGCCTGAGGTAGAGTTGGGAGCAGAAGGGGGCCATCTAGGCTCCAGCTGTGTTCCAGGGCAGGAGGGCTAGGCCAGAAATTAGATGGCCCTGGTGAGATAGTTTCCTTTTTTGTTTATTTGAGACAGGGACTTCTTACATAGAGCCCCTAACTGGCCTTGAACTCTCTATGTAGACCAGGCTGGCCTTGAACTCACAGAACTACCTTAGTTGGGACTAAAGGTATTCACCATCATGCCTAGATGGCTTCTATTGTTTTCCTTTCAAGCATAAGGACTTGAGGCTGGGATAGGAGAGAGGTCTTGGAATGCAGGTCTGGGTGAGTTTCCTCCAGTGAGGGCCACAAGAGACATGTGGACAGGATTTGAAAGTGGATCCATTCACACTGCTGTGCTGGCTCTTGGGCAAAAGACCAATTTAACCAGAGTCTGGAGTCTTCCTAGATGAGCAGGATGGATGAAGAGTCAGGGAGACGTCAGATGTAAGACGCTCCTAATTACGATGACACGAGTGAGAGCACCATGATGAAGGTTGGGGCTTGGGGGGGCTTGGAGAATGGCCAGTATGGGGATTGACACATACGTGAACCAGTGTTCAGAATGGGAGGTGGGGGCTTAGGAGGACGTCCCAGTCAGGGCTACTGTTGCAATGACGAAACACCATGACCGAAGGCCAGCTGGGGAGGAAAGGGGTTTATTTGATCTACCTTCCACATCATAGTCCATCCCTGAAGGATGGACTCAAAAGGGGCATGAACCTGGAGGCAGGAGTTGATGCAGAGGCCATGAGGGATGCAGCTTACTGGTGTGCTCCTCGTGGCTTTCTCAGACTGCTTTTTTTTTCTTCCTTTCTTTTTTTTTTTTTTTTTGGTTTAATTTTTAAATTTTATTTATTTTTATTTTATGTGCATTGTATGTCTACAGGTGTCAGATTTTGGAGTTACAGACAGTTGTGAGCTGCCATGTTGGTGCTGGGAATTGAACTCAGGTCCTCTGGAAAAACAGTCAGTGCTCCCAACCGCTGAGCCATCTCTCCAGCCCCTTCCTTCCTTTCTTAATGAAAAAATAAAATAAAATAAATAAAAATAAAAGGACATGGCTGCTCCTAGGTATGGTAGAGGAGGAAGTTTACTGTACATAAAAGGGAGAGTATAAGCAGGGCACAGTGGCGCATGCCTCTAATCCCAGCACTCTGGAGGCAGAGGCAGGCAAATCTCTGAGTTCGAGGCCAGCCTGGTCTACAGAATGAGTTCTGGGACAGCCAGGACTACACAGAGAGATCCTGTCTTGAAAAACAAACAAGCAAAAAAGAAAGAAAGAGAGAAAGGAAGGAAGAAAGAAAGAAAGAGAAAAAGAAACAAAGAAAAGTATAATCTACCAGGAAGGGGATTTTTCCTGTGCAAACTGAGACCTGATGATGTTTAGAGACAGAAAGTGAAAAGCTGGAGCCCTGGTCCTCAGCTGCAGGTGAGGTCATTCCTGTTGCTGTCATCTCTCCTTCCCTTATGCAGTTCGTCCTCCTCTATCCTGGGAGCATGCTCCCTTAGGTCCTCTCTGTGTCTCCCCACATCCTCAGAGAACTATTACGGAGGCCCAGTTCCCAGCTCTAAGAACTGCTTTGAGGTGCTTACCGAGCTGCACTGCACGTTTCTATGCCAACACTTGGAGGCAGATCTCATTCACCGCCTCGCACATTTCCTCCTTCACTCTCGGAGCTTGAGATGCTAATTCTCCATGAGGGGTGACTGCTCAGTCATCCTCAAACAGCTCACCCAACCTCCAGCTCACCAGCCTGCAGCTCAGTGCTTCTCTTCCCAGAGCATCTCCACCCAGAGCTCATCATGAGGTCCCAGAGGCTGAGCACATGGGCTTCAGATGTTTTTTCCTGGGCCCACAGATAACCAGCCCTTTCCGTTCATACCGATTGTCTATTCCTCAGGGCCATATATATGCCATGTGGGCCACCTGTCAGTCTTACCTGCCTCTGTCTTTGTAACAGGGCTGAAAATTATACAAATTGTCATTGATCAAATTTCCCCTAGCATTTTTTTCTAGTGCTAATAATTGAACTCAGAATCTTGTATCTGTTACACTTTACCCCTGAGCTCAGCCCTTCATAAACTACATCTGCCTATAGAGAAATTGTTGTAAACACATTTCTCACATCTACAAAAGCAAGGTTTGGTCATTGGGGGGAAAAAACCTCAAGCGGTGCTAAGGCATACAAAAATCTAAAGTTTGGGCTAGAGAGATGGTTCAGCATTCAGAGCACTGGCCATTCTTTCATGGGACTCAGGATTAATTCCCAGCAGCAGCAGTCCAGGAGATCTGATGCCCCCTTACATACAGCCTCCTAGGGCATTGCACTCACATTGGTGCACAGACTCACGTGCAGGCAAAACACTAATATAGATTAAAAATAATTTTTTTTTCCAGGCAGGGTTTCTCTGTGTAGCCTTTAATCCCAGAGCTTAGGACACAGAAGCAGGCAGATCTCTTGAGTTCCACGCCAGCCTGGTCTACAGAGGGGAGTTCCAGGACAGCCAGGGCTCTTCCGTGTAGCCTGTATCCTTCTAGAATGTTGGAGCAGGAACTGGCACTCAAGGGTCTTGTACACGCTAGGCAAATTCTGTGCCATTGAGCTATGACCCAAAGTCCGTCTTCCCCACGTTTAAATTTTGAGAGAAAACCTCGACTAAGTCACTCTGGCCAGCTTTAAACCCACTGTAACTCAGGCTAGGCTCAGATCTGTAACTCTCCTGCCTCAGATCCAGATACCTGGTTGTTCCAGATCTTAACAGATAACGCAGAGAAAACACACTTTTATAAAAATGTAACAATTGAGTTTATTTTACAAACCAAAGCTGCCCTGAACTTGCCCTTTCTCCCAACAGCAAAAGACAGACATGGCAGATCCTTTGCACGTAGGGGATGGGCAGGTGTGAGGTGTGGGTGCAAGTCTTACAGAACAAGCTGCCATAGGTCAGTGGGTGTGGACCATCATTTCACACCTTGTCTAGTACACCAGAAGATGCACATCTTCCTGAGCTTCAGTGTGCTGGCCTCTCTGCAGGCTCATCCTTATTTGTGGAATTGCACCTGGTGTCATCCTGGATACCCAGGACAGGCATAGTAGTGCAGTGGCTTTATAAACATTGATGGTGTAAATGGGTAGTGAAAAGTCACTCTGAAAAGGTGACATCTCTCCCATTCTCACCAGCAATGGTGACTGGGATGGAAACAGAATCAATGGGTAGGGAGGGGAGGTTGGAGATCATTGGTCACTCTTTCAGGACTGGGGTTTGATTCCCAACACCCACACGGCCACTCCCAGCTATCTGTAACACCAGTTCCAGAGGATCTGACACCCTCACAAAACACCAACGCACGGTTTATTTATTTCCTTTTTTTTTTTTTTAAGTTTTTCAAGACAGGGCTTCTCTATGTAGCCTTGGCTGTCCTGGACATGCGTTGTTGACCAGGCTGAACTCAGAACACACAAAGACCAGCCTGCCTCCACCTCCCGAGCGCTGGGATTAAAGGCGTGTGCCACCACGCCCGGCACCATTTAAAAAAATATTTCTGCCCCTGAGCTTCAGGAAAACCACTCTTCTGCAGGTCATACCACTAAATTAAAAGTTCTGCACTGCCTTCAATGACATGTAGGTGAGAAGTGAACTTAAGTGACCTCCTCCTGCAGTTTTCGGGGACCCACTGCCAAACCTCCTCCTGTTCTAATGAAAACCAGCCACACCAAGGCTAACAGCCTTCTGTCCACCCTCCCCCTATTAAGGTTGCATTCCTTTCCCTGTCACCCCCAGAACCATGGTCTCAACACCACCACTCTCCCTTAGGGCCCGAATCCCCCTGGAATACCTGTCCTGGCATCTTTAGTGGTAGCCTAGGGATGCGTATTGAGGCTCCTGGAGGAAGCACCCTGCATGCACACCTAGGCAGGTGTATTTGAGTGTTGTACCCAAAAGGCTTGCCTTCAATCCTGTGCAGCACACACAGAAAAGGAGGTACCCCCCTCCTCCTGCCCAGACCAAGGCATTGGCACCAGGATCTGTCTTCCTTGCCCCACTGCCCCATCTACGGGAGACTCCAACCTGCTGCTGCAGGCCCTACAAGAAAGAATCTTCTTCCCTTTAGGGGTTAAACTGTGGGTGGGGCTAAGCTACAGTGCTTCCCTAGGAAGAGCAGGGTGGCATCTGCCACCCCTCTCCCTCCAGGGGATTCCTGGAGAGGAATCTGGGAGGAAGCAAGTCTGTAGGCTTGGCTCCACAGATGTCTAACCACCCCCGCCTCTCCAGACTTCTAATAGTCCCGTGCTTATTGGGGGGTCTAGTCTCCCAGAAAAGCAGATCACAAACTAGAACAGGATTGGGAGAGCTAGCTCTCCAGTTCATTGCTTTAGTATTCCCAGGCCTCGGGGAACTGGAGGCCAAAGCATTCACCATCCACATCTTGGATGCATAATCCTCTCAGGCAGGTGGCCAGCCAGTCAGTGACCAAGAGAAGGAGCCGGAGTGTTTCCTTAGCCTCTGAACTAGTGCTTGTCACCACTTGCCAGTCAGAGTCTCGGAGAGTTGTCGGAGGGTGGCTCCGGGTTCCATAGGTCAGTCTTCAATCTCCTCCATCACAGGACTTCCATAGGATGGCAGAACGAGTTGTCAAGGGCTGCATTCATCCAGCAATGAATGATCTTTCTTCATCCCACTTCAGGCATCCCCAGTTCTTGAAAAAGATCTCCTCACTGACCCTTAGCATGGGAGACTGTGGATCCAGCCCAGCCCTCACAGGCAGCTGGGGAGGGACAGAGGTAGGACAATAAATTAAATCAGAGAGCGAAGGGATGGGTGGTGGAGGCATTCCAGAGTCTTCGAAGTCCTGGGCTTGATCCGAGAGGTGTGTGGGTGAGGTAGCTTAAAAGGCTGGGTTGTCAGTGCCTCTCATCTGATCAGCAGGCTCCTCAGGCCTGAGGCTGTAAGGAGGAGGAGGAGGTTCTGTGGTAGTAGACTTCAGAACAACCTGCAGGGAGGGGAAAGGGGGGTAACTGTTTTGCTTAGGGCCTGGGTACGGAATGACAAATTCAGGAGGGCCCTCCCCAATCCATTACTACAAGTTGGACAGCCAGCTAGGATTAAGACATAAAGACCCACCTGACTGTAGGGTGGCGGGGGATCCAAGGAAGTGACCCAGATCCTCTCTAAGGGGGCACTGGAGGGTGGTTCTGGAGGGATGTGATGATCCCTTCTGAGGTTCTGCTCTGGTTCTCTGCATTTGCGACAGAAGCGCCTCACTAGGCCACAGATGCACAGGAGGGGCACCATGACCAGGAAGATGATAAACAGGATCCTGAGGAGATGATATCCCCATAAGTGCCTAGGCCCCACTCCCTTGCCAAATCTCCATCTGCCACACACACACTGCCGCCACCACCACCCCGCCCCCGTTTGGAGGACCCAGCCCTCCATGAATGATGCCCAGAAGCGGTGACCCTCAGCTTACCTTAAGGGGTCACTCGAGGGATCCCACACTGTCTTCTCCAGGCAGCAGCCATTGTCACAGCATCTGAATCCTTTGGGGCAGTTTCTGTTCAGGACAGACAGGCATGGCGGGGAGAGGGGAGGCATTGCCAGTATCACAGAGTGTCAGACCGGAAGAGCCTCCTGCTTCCCCAAACCCTTATAACCCTCCCTGTTGTGTTACAAGCCACCTTTAGTGGGTGTGAGGTACAGAACCATCTTGGGTTCACTGGGAGGAACTGGAGCCTGGACTTGAGACCCGAGTTCAGGGTTCATCGTGGCTGACCGCCATTGTTTCTCAGCTAGAATGATCACCACTGCCAACCTTACAGGGGAGGCATGAGTGTGGCATTGCTCCTTTGACTTATGTCCCAGCTAGGAAAGGTTAGGGGCTAATAGCAGTTACAGACCTGCTCAAATCATGCAGATCCCACGGTTGAGTGTTAAGGGAGGGGCTATGTTTCAGCAAAAGTGACATGAGTGAAGTGTCTGTCACCTTATCCAAGGGGGATTCTGAGCACAGCTCCTTCCCCCCCCCTTTTTTTTTTTTTTCTTTGAGACAGGGTTTCTCTGTGTTAGCCTTCCTTGGCTGTCCTGGACTCGCTTTGCCTTTGCCTCTTGTTTGTTTGTTTTTTGATTTTTCGAGACAGGGTTTCTCTGTGTAGCCTTGGCCATCCTGGGCTTACTTTGTAGACCAGGCTGGCCTTGAACTCACAGCGATCCGCCTGCCTCTGCCTCCCGAGTGCTGGGATTAAAGGCGTGCGCCACCATACCCGGCTTTATTTTCTTTTGGTTTTTCAAGACAAGGTTTCTCTGTGTGTAGCCTTGCCTGCCCTGGCCTCGGTGTGTAGACACCAGGCTGGCCTCAAACTCTCAGATATCCCCCTGCCTCTGCCTCCTGAGTGCTAGGATTAAAGGCGTGTGCCACCACTGCCTGGCCCTTCCTTCTTCCTTAATAGACAATGACTGCCAAAGTCCCATACTTACAAGAACTCACACGTGGATAGAACCTGTGGGAGAGAAAAAGATAGAGGTCAGAACTCAAAAAACTCGGGAGTTGTGATTCAGTTGTTAAGAGTGCTTGCCCAGCACACACAAGGCCTGGGATCAGTTTCTAGCACGGTAATAAATCAAGTGCACAGGAAGGTGGTGGCACACACCTTTAATCTCAGCACTCAGGAGGCAGAGGCAGGTGCATATCTGAATTTGAGGCCAGCCTGGTCTACATAGTGAGTTGCAGGAAAGATAAAGCTAAAGAGAAACCCTGTCTGGGAAAACCAAAATAAATACAATAAAAAATAATATATATAAAAAAAATCGGGAGTGTTAAAAAAAAAAAAATCGGGAGTGTATAAACCAGGAATAGTGGTATATGTTCATCATCTCAGAACTCAAGAGAAGGACCAAGTATTCAAGGCTGAAGAGCCAGCTTCAGGCCAGATTAGGAATGAGAGACCTTGTCTCAAAAAGGACTGGAGGCTGCTCTCTGCTCAGACATCTCAGACAGTGGGTGTCAGTCTCCCTCTCTCCAGTTATGCCCAGCGTCAATGCTTGGAGCCTACCTCTGCCTCTCAAGTTCAGGGATTAAAGGCATGAATTACCACGCCTGCTTCATCACCCTTTTCTAGATAGTGTTTCTCTGTTGTAGCCTTGGCTGTCCTAGACTTGCTTTGTAGACCAGGCTAGCCTGAAACTCACAGCAATCCACCTGCCTCTGCCTCCCAAGTGCTGGGATTAAAGGCACACACGGCCACCATCCATGCTCAGCTTTCCTCACCCTACCCCACCCCACCCCTTTAAAAATTTATTGAGACAGGCAAGGTCTCACTATGTAGCCTTGGCTAGACTGGAATTCAGAGATCTAGAATCTGGAGTCCAGAGACTGCCAGTAATTCCCCCTGCCACACACACAAGTGGATTCTCGGGTCCAGAACCCCCAGAAAGCAACCTAAGTCCCCACCACCACCACATCCACCCACCATGGTCCCGTGTCCCAGGTAGAGGCATCTCTCAGGAGTTCTGCCAAACATACTCAAGCCCTGTGCATCCTCAGGTCCCTGATGGAAATTCCCTGCCCTGTATCCTTCAGCATTCTGGGCACCCAGGGCCTCCATACAGAACTCCATCCTGCTGATAGCAGTACTATGTCTAAGCTCTTAATTAGGGCTCTGTTCTTCCAGTGTCAAGGCATCTCTGTCTTTGGCCACCTCACTTAAAATGTTGCCAGGAAGCTGGGCGTGGTGGTGACTGCCTTTAATCCCAGCCCTCGGGAGGCAGAGGGACCTCTGAGTTCGAGGCCAGCCTGGTCTACAAAGGCGAGTCCAGGATCCACCTGCCTCTGCCTATTCAGTGCTGGGATTAAAGGCGTGCTGCTGGTTTTTCAAGACAGGGTTTCTCTGTGTAGACCTGGTTATCCTGAACTCTTTGTAGACCAGTATGGCCTCAAACTTAGAGATCCTCCTGCCTCTGCCCCCAAGTGTGGGGGTAAAAGGTGTGGGCCACCACACCCTGCTTCCTGGACTGCCTTTTTTTTTTTTGCTTCTCAAGACAGGGCTTCTCCGTGTAGCCCTGGCTGTTCTGGAACTCACTCTGCAGATACGACTGGCCTGGCCTTGAACTCCAGAGATCTACCTGCCCCGCCACCCCCTCTGCTGGGATCAAAGGTGTGCCCTAGGATTCACTTTGTAGATCACACTGGCCTCTGCTGGGATTCACTTTGTAGATCTACCTGCCTCTGCTGAGATTAAAGGTGTGTGCTGTTCCTTCGACCAAGGGGCTCCTATACCAATTACATTTAAGCAGTGTCGAGGCTAGGCATGGCAACACCTGCCTTTAATTCCAGTGCTGAGGCAGCAAAGGAGGGTTTCTGTTGAGTTCAAGGTCAGCCTATTTGACATAGTGAGACTCTCTCTATATATATAAATAAACAAACAAATAAATTTGGGGCTGCAGAAAGGGGTCAACAAAGAATGCGGGGATCGGCTGGGCGGTGGTGGCTCATGCCTTTAATCTCAGCATTCAGGAGGCAGAGGCAGGCGGACCACTGTGAGTTCGAGACCAGCCTGGTCTACAAAGTGAGTCCAGGACAGCCAAGGCTACACAGAGAAACCCTGTCTCAAAAAAGCTGGGATCCAAGATTGGAAGAGTGCCTTAAACCTGGCTTAGAAGGCCTTGGACTGAGAATTTCAAGTTCCAAACAGCTCGCGGGCTGCTCTGGAGAAGAGGCTTTGGGACTCCACACACGTTCCCCACCGCACACCAGATTCTCAACCAAAATTGTAAATTTAATCCCAGCACTCAGGAGGCAGAGGCAGGCTGACCTCTGTGAGGTCCAGGCCAGTCTGGTCTACAGAGAGTTCCAGGATATCCAGGGCTACACAGAGGAATCCTGTCTCCAACACCCAAAGCAAACAAAAAGTTTGTTATGTTTAAAAGGCCTATTCTGATCACCTCTCAGGAAAGTCTGCCAACCCAAGACAGAGTTTGGATATGAAGATCAGGAGCTTGGGGCAGTGCTTTTAAAACTCTGCCACCTCAGGTTCACCGATGTCAGAGGGCCTATCTACTACACCCCAAGGTCACCTGGCCTGGAGGAACCGGGAAGGAGAGCCGCCTAGCCCAGACACGCAAGACCTCAGGTTCCTCAGCCTGACTCAGAGCTTAATAAAGCAAGCCAAGACTAAACCGGGGGTCAAAGATCCGATTCAGGGCTGTGGGTGGGGCCAGGTCTTCACAACCTACCAACACAACCCTGCCAAGACTAGGGGTCTGGGTTTCCACAGGGCCTCCTCCCGGAGGTCCCCACCTCCATTTTCCCCAACCAAAACAAGAACGAAGTTGCCAATTGTTACCGGAACTCCTGACAAGGTAAGGCGGGACTGCTCAGAGGCAAGCCTCTGCTCGGTAGGGCTCTCCAGAAGGCTCAGAAGCCTTGCTTACCTGGTTTGCGTTTACTCGTTGGAGACTGGACTGCAGGCAAAGGAGCAAGGTGAAGGCAAGGCTGTAGACCCAGGCACCCGGCATCCTGACAAGGGGGCCCACTGAGCTTCCGTGTGTAAGGAAGGAGTGACCAGGCACGACCTTTCCAACTTCCCTCCACCTGTGGGGCCGAACCCCGGGGTGGGGGCGGAGTCTAAAACACCTTAATTGGGGCGGACTAGGGCTTCCAGCCAGCTGGAGCTCAGCGAACAGAAGCGGAGAGGAGGCGCCAGGCTTGCTTGAGTTTAAGGAATACGGAGGTTAGAAGATCTTACCAGCCTGTCAGAGCACTCTGGGTATTCCTCTCTGGACTACTCTTAAATAGTGGTTAGAGCAGGGCGTGGTGGGTGACACCAGCCTTTAATCCCATTACCCAGAATGCAAATTTCTGTGAGATCCAGGTCAGCCAGGGGGAGGGAAAGAAAGAAAGAAAGGCGTGGTGGTGCACACTTTTAATCCCAGCACTTGGGAGGCAGAGGCAGGCGGATCACTATGAGTTCGAGACCAGCCTGGTCTACAAAGTGAGTCCAGGACAGCCAGGGCTATGTGTCCTTGGAGCTAGGTTCTGTTTCCAGCATCTACAAACAAGATGGGGCTCATAACCCTCTTCTGAACTCTGATGCACGTATGCATATGCAACAAAACGCTCACATACATAAAAATAAATAAACTTAAACCAAAACAAAAACCAGTAGGGCCAGCCAGATAATTCAGTGGGTAAAGGTGCTAACAGCCAAGCCTGAAAACCTGAATTTTCTTTTCTTTCTTCCTTTTTCTTTTTTGTTTTTGTTTTTGTTTTTTTGAGACAGCCTTAACTATCCTGGATTTGTTTTGTAGACCAGGCTGGTCTTGAACTCACAGAGATCTGCCTGCTTCCAAAGTGCTGGGATTAAAGGCATGTATCATCACTGTCCGGATCTGTTTTTTTACTTTTGAGACAGAGTCTCTCTCTACATAGCTCTGGTTGTCCTGGAACTCACTCCATAGACCAGGCTGACCTCTAACTCACAGAGATCCGCCTGCCTCTGCCTCCTGAGTGCTGGAATTAAAGGTGTGTGCCACCACACCCTGCTTTGAAAATCTGGATTTTATCTCTGGGATCCACATAGTAGAAGGAGAGAATCAATTCCTGAAAGCTGTCTTTGGACCTCCATCTACTTGCCCTTGAACACACACACACACACACACACACACACACACACACACACAGTAAATAAATAAATGCAATTAAATTATCGTTTTCCCCCCTTGAGATAAGTTTTTCTGTGTAGCCTTAGCTGTCTTGGACTCACTTTGTAGACCAGACTGGCTTCCAACCTTCCATCCATCCACCTGCCTCTGCCTCCCAAGTGCTGGGATTAAAGGCGTGCACCACCATGGCCAGCTTTGATTTTCTTTTTCTTTTTTCTTTTTTGGGTTTTCAAGACAGGGTTTCTCTGTGTAGCCTTGGCTTTCCTGGAGTCACATTGTAGACCAGGCTAGCCTCATAGCGATCCGCCTGCCTCTGCCTCCTGTTTTTGTTTTTCAAGAGAGGGGTTCTCGCCAGGCATGATGGCACACGCCTTTAATCCCAGCACTCGGGAGGCAGAGGCAGGCGGATCGCTGTGAGTTCGAGGCCAGCCTGGTCTACAAAGTGAGTCCAGGATGGCCAAGGCTACACAGAGAAACCCTGTCTCGGAAAAAAAAAGAGAGAGAGAGAGGGGTTCTCTGTGTAATCTTGGCTGTCCTGGAACTGGCTGTATAGAGACGCCTACAACTCAAGAGATCCACCTGCCTCTGCCTCCAGGGTGCTAGGATTAAAGCCTTGAGCCACCACTGCCTACCATAAAATATCTTTAAAATAAAATAATTTGAGACGAGCAGTGGTGAAGCATGCCTTTAATCCCAGCACTTGGGAGGCAGAGGCAGTGAGATCTCTGGATTTGAGGCCAGCCTTGTCTATAAAGTGAGTTCCAGGACAACCAAGGCTACATGGAGAAATCCTGTCCCAAGAAATCAAAATAAATAAATAAAATTTGAGATCAGCTCAAGACTAGAGGGGTGCTATACCTGCCCAGACACGAGAAAGATATGTAAAGGGAGGGAGGCAGAGATTGTGAAAAGGAAGCCAAGACACAAGAAAATAATGTGGTGGTGGTGGTGGGGCACATAAATGGTGCCATTACTTTGTGTTTTGTCCAAGAAGGGAGGAAAAGGTCACTGGGTTGGGGAGGGAAAATTCTGGCACATCCTTTCCACAGTAATGGGTCATTAGTGTCCCCTCCATTTTGCAACTTTGTGGGAATTTGTTAGTATAGTTTGGCTAAAGACTTTAAAAGGTCTGGGCGGGTGGTGGCACACCCCTTTTAATCCCAGCTCTTGGGATGCAGAGGCAGGCACATCTCTGTGAGTTCGAGGCCAGCCTGGTCTACAGAGCGAGTTCCAAGACAGCCAGAGCTGTAACACAGAGTAACTCTGTCTCGAAAAACAAAACAAAACAAAAAGACTTAAAAAGGAAATTAAAGCTAAGGACCTGTCCACTGGGGCATAATAACCAGTAGCCCTGAGCAGGGACAAACAAGCCTAGTGGGATTCAGGAAAGGACTCAGGCAGTCAGAGTAGGGCCGCCAGGTGGCAGCATCGCCCAGCGCCGAGGTGCACTCAGGTACCCGGGACTTGACCTGAGAGGCCCTGGAGCGCTTTGCAAGGAAGCCCGCAGACAAGTAGGTGCAGGATAACTGTCAAAGGTGCAAGGGAGACATGTAGCAGCCAAGCCCGGGGAAGGGGCGCAATGAGTAGTGGCTGGGTCGCTGCCTGGTCTGGGGACGCAGGAAGGTCGCCCTGGGAGGCTCTGGTGTTAGTGCCAGGCTCATCTCTTGCTACCTGCCCACTCTGAATTGGCTGCTGGGAAATAGGTGGATTCTTGGAGCCTTCCCCTGACTTCCGGTTCCCTTTTTTCTGCGTCTCCAAGCCTCGACTTTTCTCCCAGTCTCTGTTTACAGAATTCAGCTTTTTTTCCATCTTCAAAGGCACCCACTTGGGCCCATTTCTCCTCAGTCACTGTAGGTCAGTGGAGGGAGACTGTTTTGGTTTTGTTCTTGCCCGCATTTCCTTGAATGCTTTGGTCCCGCACTCCTTCTGTCGCTCAGGGACCCTCCAGCTGGCTCATTCTTCTCCAGGGAACCAGCCTCTGGTGTCCCCCCCCCCCCCCCCCCCCCTTTCTGTCTCTGTTTCTTATTATCCCTTGGCCCTTTCTAGCTCTTAAAAACAGAACCTTCCAGTACCAAGCCAAGCGCAATTGGGAACTGGCCCCAGAGAATCCCCTCTCTATCCGCAATCTCTGGTGACTGAGTCTGGGGAGGCAGGGGAAGTATGCCTCTTGCCAACCCTCTGTAGTTAGTTGAGGAGCCTAACTAGCGCCTCCTGCCCCCTCCTTGGGGCAGCCGGGCTGAAACTTCCCAACAACATTCACACTTCTGCCTCTTGAGTGAAATTGTTGCTATCTTGGACTTTTGACCCTCCTGCCCCTCCTCAACCCCCCTCCCCCTCAGCATCCTGAGATAATCTTCTAAGCCTCTTTATTCTCTGCTGTTTGCCACCCTGCCCAGGCTTGGAGCCTTGTAGAATTATGCCTTAAGGAAGAGGAGAAAGAGGGAACAGAGAAGGGAGAGGAGGGCTGGAGAACTGAAAGAAAGTAGCTAGTACCAGTGGCCCCGTGATGGGCAGAATGAAGTGGGTCTCTGGCGTAGCCTAACACAGATATATTGTTGCCAGAAGAAAGGGGGGAAAGGGAGAGGACAAGTTAAAGTTGCATTTAGGTAATACTAAAGTTTATTTGTTACGTGAAATTCAAAGTTACTGTTGGGGGGGGGCGTGTTTCTCTGTGTAGCCCTGTATCTCACTCAGTACAGCAGACTGGCCTTAATCTCAGAGATCTCCCTGCTTCTGCCTCCTGAGTACTGGGATTAAAGGCCACCACCACCCTGATAAATAAATTTAACATAACAAATAAATGCTAAAATATATTTGCTTTGTGAAATTCAAATTTCATGTTATGTCTCATATTTTACTTGGTAAATTTGGCTGTGTCCGCATTTAAAATGCCACAGGAATAGATATTGGAGAACAGCTGCTCTACCTTTTGCCCTACATCTTCTGAAAGAAGAAAGTGGGGTCCCTAGACTTGACTCATCAGGTAGAATCCAAAGGATCCCTAGAGGTTGCCTCTGGCCTCCCAGTTTTGGTGGCCTCCATGACACCAAATTGTCCCTCCGTGTCCATTTCTGCAGACAGGGAAAGGATGAAAGTGCAAGTTGGAGATTCCTGCACAGGATGAGAGCCCAAGACCCTTGCCAACATCCATTAAGTCTGAGGCTTGCCAGGCGTGGTGGTGCACGCCTTTAATCCCAGCACTAGGGAGTTCGAGGCCAGTCTGGTCTACAAAGCGAGTCCAGGACAGCCAAGGGTAACACAGAGAGACCCTATCTCGAAAAACAAACAAACAAAAAATAATAATAAAGAAAGAAAAAAGAAATAAAAGACTAAGGCTTAGCATTCCTGCAGGCGAAGTTAGGGTGGAGCTCAGTGGGAGGGCTGTCCTTTCTCTGGGTAGCCTTGGCTGTCCCAGAACTCACTCTGTAGACCAGGCTGGCCTTGAGATCAGAGATCCACTTGCCTCTGCCTCCTGACTGCTGGGATTAAAGGTGTGGCCGTCACTGGCCGGCAGGAGAGCTGCTCTTGTTCACAGAGACAAGCGTCCCATTCAAGAACTGCTCCCTCACCCCCACCCAGTGAGCCAGCAGTGAGAGGGTGGCATAGATATCTGCTTGCATGCAGGAAACCAGAGGTAGGAAGACCCAGAAGGAAGACCTTCTGAAAATCCTGGCGATGCTCTGGGGTTCCACAGCAAATTCCAGCTGGGGTTTCCCAGCAGCAGGAGGAAGTCCCCATGCCTCCTTTGCAGTTACTCTTCTCCAGGCCATTTGTTGAAGAATGAGTTGATTGTCTGTGGGCCGTCCTAAGGCCTGGCCGTAAGGTCCTGGAGGTCAGCTGGCCACCCACGCTTTCTTAGAGAAGGCAGCTGGAGTTCAGAGACCAGGAAGGCCAATCCACAGAGGACGTGAGAGCTGAGTCACCATCACGACCATGCAGGTTCTGAGACCTCACACACAGCTCAAGTGGCTACACCTCAGCCAGGCGGGCAACAGCTCTCTTGGAGGACCAGATACGGAAAACCTGCCTAGCTGACCGTGGGGGAGGAAGCGCTAGGCTGTATTCTCTTTCATGCCCTGATATTTCATCCTACTATACCTTGCTTCTCCACATTCTACTAAAACTACTCCCTACCTATGACACCTCCAAGGAGGTGGCTTTAGCGGGGTTCTGTCTATAGGGGCGGTATTGAGTCATCGTAGCAGATGTGCTTTTTTTTATGGTCGGCAGGCAGTCCCTAGCGCTCTCTAGATGCATTTGCAAAAGGAAGACCAATAACACACACAGACTGAGAGAGGATGACATGAAGTGTTCAGTGATACTGAGGGATCCTATACAAAACTGAACAGAGCCTACTTCTTCCTCCCCAGCTGGGCAGGCATAGGCAAGGTCGCCCTCCCCCACTTCAGTTGCCCAGTGTCTGGCATACAGCAACAGCAAATAGACATGAGCTGGTTTTGTTTGGGGGCAGAAGGAAGTACCCAGGAATTAAGGGTCTTGCCTCTTTCCAAAGCAGCTGTCGCTCTGTCACTCTCTGTGGGTTGCAGGAGACAAGCACTGTTGCCCCTGAATGTCTGGCTCATTAGCCCCCTCTACTGTCCAGTACACGTAGTCTGGTGCTGACCACTCCCACGTGTGGTGGGACGTGACACCGGGACAGACACCTGAGATTTCTGTTCTTTCTGTCCCGCATGTACGTGTGGTGTGTGTGTGTGTGTGTGTGTGTGTGTGTGTGAGAGAGAGAGAGAGAGAGAGAGAGAGAGGGAGAGGGAGAGGTGGGAGAGGAGAGGGAGGAGAGGGAGAGAGAGGGAGAGAGAGAAGAGAGAGAGAGGGAGAGGAGGTAGAGAGGGAGAGGAGGAGGAGAGAGGAGAGAGAGGGAGAGAGAGGGAGAGAGAGGCGAGTGGAGAGATGAGAGAGGAGAGAGAGGAGAGAGGAGAGTGAGAGGAGAGAGGGAGGAGAGGGGAGAGAGGAGGGAGAGGGAGAGAGAGAGAGAGAGAGAGGAGAGGAGAGAGGCGGGAGAAGAGGAGGAGAGAGAGAGAGAGAGAGAGAGAGAGAGTCTCTCTCTACAAAGTCCAGGCTGTCCTGGAACTCACTATGCACACCAGGTTAGCCAGGTTAGCCTTGAGCTCGTAGAGTTTCATTTATTTCTGCCTCCCGGGTGCTGGCATTGAAGGTGTGTGGCACCACATCTGACCAGAGAGATTTCTATTCTTTCTAGGTTACTCCTTTCCAACACTCCTTCATGGGTCTTTGGAGATCTCTCAGGGACTGGAGATCCACAGTTGTCACCTCCCCTGTGAGATGCAATGCAGCCTTGCTCATTAGGGACATCACAGCCATCTTCTATGAGGTCTTTAGCTTGGGCTCCCTGTCCACCCCGTTGGGAGCATGTTTCTCTCTTGCTCCCTAATATTCAGGGGTTCCTACTGCCACTTGCGTAAGGACCTTCAGGGGCCCCCATAACCATCCAGCA
Source organism: Acomys russatus (assembly GCF_903995435.1). NCBI lineage: Eukaryota > Metazoa > Chordata > Mammalia > Rodentia > Muridae > Acomys > Acomys russatus. The sequence continues at coordinate 21,249,077 of NC_067152.1, forward strand.
TGCTCTCCCTACCCTTCCATCACACTCTAGAGACCTTCACCCCACTCTCTCTGTTTCTTTCCTGGGTCAATTCCCACCTGGAATAGATCTTGCCCATGCACCTCTCTCAAGCCCAATAAACTTATTTTTACCACCTCCTCCAGAAAGCCAAGCCTTAGACTTGGATCTTCATGTCAAAGCGGTCCTTCAGTGCCTTCCCCACTCCCTCTAAGGGGCCTCTCCCTTCTCAAAGATGTGTGGACCCGTCCTCATGGTCCCACCAGGCTGCAGGGAACCAGCAAGCTCTGATTCAGCCTCCATTGCCCGTGGTGCTTTGTTCCAAGTAAACAGACGCTGTGTTGTCAGAGAGGAAGCTGGTTGGAGTCTCCAGGGTCAGGGGCGGGTTTCTCCAAGGAGAACTTGGTTTCTAAAGTCCTTGGTGAAGGGCTTTTGTTTGGGGGGTAGGGAGAGTGTCCAGATTGACCTTACTTGCTATATGTTTGGGGGTATCTTTTTCTGCTCCCTGCCCCATAACAGTATGCTGAAATTTATGCACCCTTCTCCTAGCAAGACAACACCCCCAGGAATTGAGCTACTCTTGGGGAGGGGCACAACCATTGGCCCGCCTTCTAGGAGGGGAAGGGACCCTGTAGGGTCCTGCCAGTGGGACCAGGGTCTTAGTTTTCATCCCAACATTGCTTTGACTATGGAAGCCCACTAACCCTTCTTCCTGAATGATAGACATGGGGGTTGACCCCAAGTCAGAGCTGCCAATCTGTGGGCCAAGATACTGAGGGAGGGTGAACCACCTGACAATTAACGGTGCAGGGAGCTTATTACTCTAATGACTGGGTTTGAGGGCCCCTACTAATGCTCACCTTCCCCAAGCCTTACCAGAGACAAAAAACAAAAAAAACCAAAAAACCAGCATTTGGGAACCATTATACTCCCAAAGTGCAGGTTTCTGGGGGACCCAGACCTGAGGTGGGTGTCCAGGAAGTGGGGGTGGTGATGGCAGGAGAGAGGAGATTGTTGAGTTAATGGACTTTGGCTGTCTGGGGTGGTAGATGAAACAGAACTACCAAAATACAGGCTGGAGAGGCTGAGCTAAAACTGGCTTGGGGGGCTGGAGGCCCCTCAGGCTCCTCTATCTGGGGCCCCATCCACTCCCACACTCCACACCCGCAGGGTTTCTCTGCCCCACCACGTTTATGCCTTGAGATAGATACCTGGAGCCATAAATAAGCAAGGAATTTGTGATTTTTGGGTTTTTCAAGACAGGGTTTCTCTGGGTAGCCTTTGCTGTCCTGGACTCGCTTTGTAGACCAGGCTGGCCTCGAACTCACCGTGCTCCACCTGCCTCTGCCTCCTGAGTGCTGGGATTAAAGGCTGTACTTTTACCTCCTTTAGAAGAGGCTTCTACTGTACCCTGTCTGCGCCATCTATCTTACAAGGATCCATGATGTGACTGGAGCTTGCCGTTATATTTGCGGGACTCTCCCACCCTCAAAGAAAGTAGCCCCTCTAAGGACTGGGCACATTGAAGAGAGAGCCTCTTAATGATCTGGGGCGGTGGATTAAGTTTGGACCCTGGACCGGCCTGGGAACATCCCGGAAGGAAGCCGGGAAGGAAAAAAAAAGGGGGGGGGGAGAAGGGGCGGAGGAAAGAGGTGGGTGGAGAGCGCATTCTTCCTACTGGCTTCGCAAAGCAGCCACATCATCTGGCTCCCAGTTGAGGACAGACTTGGCTCCAGTCGAGAGCACGCACACATGTGACGGCGCGTGCGTCCGAGTACATATGTGTGCACGTGCTGTGTGCATCCAGCCAGCGTCTGTGCTGACGTGGCCGCGCCCCTCACCCCAACCCAGCTTCTTTATCTCCAAGTTGGCTCCAGGATCCCACACCCACCCCCTCTTCTCCCCAGTGGCCCTGTTAACGCCTCCCGCTCCAGTGTTAGCGCCTCGCCGCCCAGGCTCCCTCTCTCTGCCCCTGCGGGCCCCCAGAGAGGCCCCGTGGCTTGCAGCCCAGTTCTAGCCTTCTGATTGTACTCTCGGCTTTTATTTTTCGACGCTGGGCTCTCCTTCCAGCCCCTAAGCCTCCCGCTTTCTCATTTCTTGCCTTGTCCATATAGAAAGGTTCTTTGCAGAGCAAGGATGCCAGGGGGTGAAATCAGTCCCCTCACTGTTTAATAGTTCTTTTCTTCCAAGCTGTGGATGAAATACTAGGGTGCAAAGTAACCCCTATCAACCTTCCCTGCCTGGAGACTGGGAGGGAACCCAGGCAGGCATATGCAGTTTGAGAAGAAACTGTTCTAGGAATCAAAGTTAGGACCTGATGCTGTCTTTGTCCCCATCACAGTCCTAAAGGCGCGCATGGGTGTGGAGAGTGGGAGTAGATAGAAATGTCCCCTCCAGATCGCTGCTTCCAGTCTGATCTGGCCGGCTGATACTGAGTGGGACAGGGTGGTCCTGTGCCCGGAGCCAGGTTGTCAGGCGGCCAGGACTGCAGGTTTCCTCTACCGAAGGGCGCCTTCCTTTCAGGCTTTGATGTGTCTGCTAGGTTACTGGAGGATGTTTGGCTTGGGGCCTTGGGCCAGGATAAACTCTCTCTGCCTGGCCCTGCCTTCCGAGCCAAACCACTGCCTCCTTACCGCCAGGCTCTTGCCTCTCTCAGTCCTGGGTCTGGACTCCTCCGAGGCTGCTTGTACAGCCTGTCCCAGCTGTGGATACCGAGCATCAGCTCTTACAGCTACGGGGGAGAGGCCCCATGGCCTGGATGTCTTACCCTTACTCCAGTCTGGCACCGGGTGCCAGCATGCTGGACGACCAGCCCACTCTTGGCAGGGGTAGAGGAGCCCATAAGAGGCAAGACCCCACTGCCAGTAGAGGACAGAGTGGGAGCAGGAGTGCCTCTGTGAGCTGCTTGACTAGGCTGCAGTGCCTCCGGATGGGCCAGCAGCACCAGATGTGGGGATGACTCACCCTGGGTGGGGAGGGGTGGGCAATTGATGTCGGGGTGTGGAATAGGGTGGTATGAGGCCCAAGGTCACTTCCAGCTCTTGCTCCCTGTCCCCTAGAGCAATTCCCAACTCCACTACCAGTCAAGACGGAGCTACCCCAATGTGCAGCCTGAAGATTACACTACATGCTCAGAGATGGAAAAGAAAACTCTGGAAACATCACCACCAAGGGACAGAGGAGGAGAGGGGAGTGGTGGTGCTTGGTGACCTGGAAAGGGGCCATAGGGGAGGTGGGAGGGAAGATTGAGACGGGAAAGGGGCTGGGAGAAGCCCAGAGAAAAATGTTGGCCTCTCTTGGGCCTGTTTCAGAACTGTAGCATTAGGAGGAAGGTACAAATGGGTAGATGTTTGGGTGTGTATATGTGGGCATGAATAGCTTCATGGCTGCAGCAGAGGGAGCATATTGGATGAGCATCTTATGTCTGCTGGGGGTTTGTGAGCCTTTGTGCTTCTGGGGATGATGTGTGTATTGCACATGGCAGGGCAGAGGAGCAGAATCTTGGTCCATATGGTGAGGAAAAAAACATGAAGACAATAGTCACTGGCTTTAATGGGCAGGAGGGTTGCAACAAGCATGCTTAGGCCAACTCTACTTTCAGACATTGAGGGTGGACCTTTCCCCTGGGGAGTGAGAGGCAGACAGAGGTAGCCAGGTACCCTAGACCAGGGCTCCAAAGTCCCAGACTCCCAGCAGCTAAGAAGCATCCAGCCTCTCAGACCTGCAGTGTCGTTCACAGTGCTTGGTGGGACAATCAGTCCAGTCAGGTAGCTTGAGGCCCCAAGTTTGAGGCTGGCACACTATGTACTGCAGTGCCGGTGTGCTGCAGCTGGATATAGCTCTGCCTGCCCTCCTGCTTCTGCAGAGTTGCTGTCCTGGTCTCCTCCTTGGCTTCCAGGTGGGTTGGCTGACAGAGTTGCCAGCTGCTCCCTGAAGAGGTCCACCTGTGCCAACCACCCGGGCCAGGGTAAACAGGGCACTAAGTGTCTGGGCGGGTGCCTGGCGGGCGGGCTGGGCACTGATTCTTTATACAGAGCTCTGCTCCAGTCTGGCTGGGCTGCATCCTCTCATCAAATGACAGGTCTGATGCCCCAGGCCCATACATTGTGTTTTCTGGTTAAGAGGGGGAGGCATGGGGGCTGTCAAGCAGACAGATAATCAAGTTGAGTAAGAAGAAAACATGTCACCTCTCCGGGGTAGATTTGTGATGACTGTCTCTCTTGGTGTCGGGGTCCTGGCTCCTCACAGAGGTCATGGCTAAATCCTCTAGTCTCTTAATAAATGCCCACTCGCCGGGTGGTGGTGGCGCATACCTTTAATCCCAGCACTTGGGAGGCAGAGGCTGGTAGATCGCTGTGAGTTCAAGGCCAGCCTGGTCTACAAAGCGAGTCCAGGACAGCCAAAGCCACACAGAGAAACCATGTCTTGAAAAGATAAAATAAAATAAATGCCCACTCACAACACATTATACACACTGAGCCCCCAGCTCATTTTCCACTATTGCACAGTTGTGCTATGAACATCCTTCCCCATCGGTGGCTGAGATCCTGCCAGTTGCTGTGTTCTGTCATGGTCCCACTTTTTACAGTGAGGGGGTGAAGCCCAGAGAGGTTGAGCCCCATCTTCTAAATCACCCCTATGAGGTATGTGCATGCTTCTCCAGATCCCTGTGATGGCACCAGCCCTTCCCACCGGTCCCCAGTCTCTGTCCCTTCTCCTGGGACATGGGCTAGAAGAGGCTTCTTGAGCTTGCCTTGCCTTTGGGGTCCCTCATGTCCTTCTTTACCCTCCAGAGTGTTTGCCAACTCCCATATCACAGAGCAATTCCTAAGGGAGAACAGGGGAGGTAAGGCTGCATCTGGAGGAGTCGGGCCTGCGAGGGGCAGCAGGGAGAGAGAGGGATGAGGACTCAGGCTGCCTGCAACAGAGGCTGGAGGATCTAGTTAGGAAGAATAAAAGGACTCCACCACTCCTCAGGCCCCAAGAATGGGAGCAGTTACTGAGCCAGTTTGCCCAAGGCTAGAGACACAATAAGTGACTAAGGGGGGAGGCATCCTTTAAGGATGCCTACAGGTAAGAGGCCTTCTAACCCCTTCTAAGCCCAGTGAGGCTGACTGGCAACAGGAGAGAGTGACCAGTAGCAGTGGACAGACATCCAGGCCCATAGGTGTCATGAGGGTAGGGAGGAGTTATTGCCACTGGGCCTCTAGAAGTACCCTCCTGGTTTAATTTTCTCTATATATCCTGTTCTCCCAGGTCACACATGGAGACATCTCCCCCTCCCACATTTCTCCCCCTCTTGCCTCTCCCTCAGCTGGCTAGAGCAACAGCCCTACAAGCTAGGACCGTTGGAGCCATGTTTCCAGGATGGAAGGAAGCTCTGTCCAGAGAGGCCTTGGCCGAATCCACGATCTCAAAATAGATCTGCCAGCATGTCCTTTCCTTTGCTCAGGTCTCCCCAGAGCTCCCCTGCATCTAGGGTTCTTGGAGCTAGAATGCTGACCTTGCCGGATGGTGTGGGAAGGGATACAGTCAGATCTGCTACCTTGGTGACCAGTGGCTGAAGTCAGATCAGTGTGTGTGTGTGTGTGTGTGTGTGTGTGTGTGTGTGAAGTCTCAGCACTTGGGGAATCTGGAGCCTGGCCCCGTCGTCTCTGGAAGATCACCACATGTTCAGTGTGCCTGTCTGGGAATATCCAGATCTATCCCAAGGCTTGATGGTACTATTAACAGTGCCCCAGAGTGTAGCCTGGTTAGGCCATAAATTATCCGTCAGCCCAGCGGATGGGTAGGTCATAACTCCTCCCACCCCCACCCCCCATTTCCCTAGCCTCTGGGAAGAGCTGTGGGGCCTGCTTGGGCCTCACCCAAACATAATAAGGCCAGGCAGCAAAAAGGGGAGCTGGAGCTATATAAATACGCCTTTGGGGAGGGGGGAGACCTGCAGCGTTGGGTAGAGTAGGCTGCCTGCTGGAGAGGAAGGAGGAATTGTGGTTGTCCTCAAGCATCATATAATTTAGGATGTATTTTGGGCACTCTCTCCTAGCTCAGGGTGGGGCTGAGGTTAATTTAAGGGTTTAATGGATTGAGGAAGGAAGAGAGGGAAACCCTCCCATTCAAGCTGGTTGGCAAAGGAAGTACCTTCCTAAGACCTCTGCAACCTCCAGGGTCTCCTCTCCCCACCCTTGCCCCTCCCCCAGCACCCCTCCTTAGCAGTGGGCAGTTATCTGCGGTCCTTCCCACAGTGTGAGGATTTGGGTCTCTGGTCTCAGCCCTCCTCCCACCACCAGGGACAGGAGTAGCTAGGGTCTGAGAGAAGCACCGGAGGCTATGGAGTCACTCTAGAGGTGATCGGGATGTTCTGGAAGGTTCTGAGATGTCTTAGCTCCTGGTTCAGATGTTCCTCTGTGTCCTTCCTGAGTCACAGGGTGCTTCCAGCCTAGTGGGGGAGGCACAGGCTCTGCTAGAGTCTGATGGTGAAGGTGTAAGCCCAGCCACAGTCTGAAGGAAGAGGCACAGTACAGGCAATGCTGCAGTCTGACGGAACTGATGGAGCAGGTGTCACAGGCAGGCCCTGTATTAGCCTGATGGAGGAAGCACAGGTCCTGTGTGAGCCTGATGGAGGAAGCACAAGCCCTGAGTTAACCTGATGGAGGAAGCACAGGCCCTGTGTTAACCTGATGGAGGAAGCACAGGTCCTATATTAGCCTAATGACCACTCGCTTCCTTTGCGGGTCTCCTTTCTCTTTCTGTGTGGGCTTGCAATTCCTGCTTCTTCCTCCTTCAGGCCAAAGGCTCTGGGGCCCATTTGTCTGGAGCTGTCTCAGAGCCTAGTACCTTGTAGAGACTTAACTGGGGATGAGGCCTGGGTGAACCAGGGGCTGATTTTGCTCCTGTGAGTCATAGTGGGAGGTGCAGGTGGCCATAGGGGGAGAGGGTGATTACAGAAGCTGAATTGATACGGAGGTATGAATGTCCCATAAAAAGGTGTTGAGCAAGCCAGGCGTGGTGGCACAAGCCTTTAATCCCAGCACTCGGGAGGCAGAGGCAAGCAGATCACTATGAGTTCCAGGCCAGCCTGGTCTACAAAGAGTGTTCCAGGACAGCCAGGGCTACACAGAGAAACCCTGTCTCCCAAACAAAAAAAACAAAATAAAAATGTATTGAGCCAAGAGAAGAAAGAGAAAGGGTGACATGCAAGGGGCCTGGGGAAAAGTGAGGGGACACTAGGAGGTAACAGGTACCGGGAAGAGAGAGAGAGGGGGGAAGACATCTTGGTGACTAGACTACATGACTCTGTATGGGGGCCTCGGGGGAGGGGGGGACTGGCGATTTCTTCTCTAGCTCCTTCGTAGGATATGCATACTCCATCTTTCCTGGGTTCTGGACCAGCCTCCTCTCTGTATTTTCTCCATGGTGCCTGAGGTATCTAACCTCCTTGGGTGCTCTTTCTTTCTTCCTTTTTTAAAAAAGATTTATTTATTTATTACATATACAGTCTTCTGCCTGCATGTACACCTGAAGGTCAGAAGAGGGCACCAGAACTCATTACAGATAGTTGTGAGCCACCATGTGGCTGCTGAGAATCGAACTCAGGACCTCTGGAAGAGCGGGTGGTTCTCTTAACCGCTGAGCCATCTCTCCAGCCCTGTGGGTGCTCTTTCTACTTGGGTACCCAAGCTTACCTTTTTCACATTATGTTGCCTGCTGGAAGCTGACCTCAGGGTGCCTTGGACCCTCATCCTGCTGCCATCAGTTCCCAAGCTGATAGTTCTGTGTCTCTTATTTCTCATCAGTGAGTCACCTGGTCCCATCTTGTTACCAGAGGCTAGACCTGTCCACCATGGCCTGTCACCTGGATCTCAGTGGCAGCCTCCTACGGGTCTGCCTCATGCCACGCTGAGCACCTTCCAACAGTCCTCATAACCTTCTTGAGTTGTATGGATTCTGTCTCCTCCTGGGCCTGGTTGTCACTCATCCTGGGAGCCCTCCCTGTGTTTTTTACCCAAGATTGTGTCAAAGCCCCCTCCAGGAGCTGCCCTGTTTCCCCCCAACACAGCATATTGGGTGGGTCTTAGTTCTTTGGACCTCCAACAAAGCCATCACAGGCCCCAGTAAGGCCTAGGACAGAACAGGCCATATGTCATTTATTGATGAAGCCTTCATCCAAAAGGACAACAGATGGCTGCCCTCATCAGCAGGTCCAGTGTCTAGGGGGACTAGAACCAGGGACAGTGACCTTGTGACAGAGTTGAGGCTAGCCCTGGAGAAGCTGACCTCCAGGGAACCAGCAGAGCTCTCCACCACCACTTATACACTCAGGGTCTCTGTCTCCAGGAAGGATCAGGGTTCCATATCAGCTGCCACTAGGATTTTATGCTGCAGCCTGGAGTTCAACAAACCAGGAAGGGGTATGATAGCATCTTACTCCTGTTCTGGGCCATACCAGGGAGGAGAACATTACTTCCAGAATTGGCCACAACCTGGAGTGGAGACTTTTGAGAATTATTTTACCTTAAAAACTCTCAGGGGGAACCCAACATGGCAGTACACGCCTTTAATCCCAGCACTCTGGGAGGCAGAGGCAGGTGGATCGCTGTGAGTTTGAGGCCAGCCTGGTCTGCAAAGTGAGTCTAGAACAGTCAAGGCTATACACAGAAACCTTGTCTCAAAAAAACCAAAGAACAAAGCTGGCCATGATGGCGCACGCCTTTAATCCCAGAATTTGGGAGGCAGAGGGAGGCAGATTGCTGCGAGTTCGTGGCCAGCCTGGTCTGCAAAGCCAGTCCGAGGCTAACACAGAGAAACCCTGTCTCAAAAAAACAAACAAAAAAAAGAACAAAAACCAAAATAAACAAAGCCAAAACAAACAAACAAACAAACAAACAACATCCAGGACTACAAAGAGAAACTCTGTCTTGAAAAGCTAAAAAAACAAAACAAAACAAAACAAAAAAACAAAAACAAAAACAAAAACAAAACCTCTTAGTGGGCTGGAGAAGTGGCTCACTGGTGAAGAGCACTCATAACTGGGATTCAATTCCCAGCACCCACATGGTGGTTCACAACTATCTGCAACTCCAGTAGCAGATTCTATTCCCTTCTCTGAACCCTGTGAGAACCAGGCACACATGCGGTGCACATACTGTATGCAGGCAAAAGTTAAAAAACAACAAAAACATAGCCGGGCGTGGTGGCGCACGCCTTTAATCCCAGCACTCTGAGAGGCAGAGGCAGGCGGATCGCTGTGAGTTCCAGGCCAGCCTGGTCTACAAAGCAAGTCCAGGACAGCCATGGCTACACAGAGAGACCCTGTCTTGAAAAAAAAAAAAAAACACAAAACAAAACAACAACAACAAAAACAATCCCCTCAAAAACAAAACAAAACAAAAAACAATCCGGGCATGGTGGCATACCTCTTTAATCCCAGCCCTAGGGAGGCAGAAGCATGTGGATCACTGTGAGTTTGAGGCCAGCCTGGTCTACAAAGTGAGTCCAGGACAGTCAAAGCTACACAGAGAAACTCTGTCTCGAAAAACCAAAAACCAAGCAAAACAAACAAAAAAAACCCAAAAACCCAAAAAACTTTTAGTTCCAGGCATGGTGGCGCACGCCTTTAGTCCCAGCACTCAGAAGGCAGAGGCAGGCGGATCTCTGTGAGTTTGAGGCCAGCCCGATCCACAAAGCAAGTCCAGGACAGCCAAGGCTACACAAAGAAACCCTGTCTCAATAAAACAAAACAAACAAACAAGCAAAAAAAAAAAAGATTTATTTATTTTATTTTATGTGTCTGAGTGTTTCACCTGCATCTATGAATTGTACCATTTGAGTATCTGGTGCCCACAGAAACAGAAGAGGGGTCAGATGATCTGGCACTAGAGTTACAGGCAATTGTTTGCTGCTGTGTGGGTACTGGGAACTGAACCCAGATTCTCTGGAAGAACTCTTAACCACTCAGCCATCTTTCTACCCTTTCATTTGATTTTCAGGTTTTTTGTTTTGTTTTGGTTTTGTTTTTAGTTAAATTGTGGTACCAGTCAGAAGACAACCTATATGAATCTGTTTTCTCCTAACATGTAGGTCCCTAGGATCCAACTCAAGCTTGGTGGGTCAGGCTTGGTAGCAAGCAAGTGCCTTTACCCACTGAGCCCTCTCCCTGGACCCCAATTAATTTGGTTTTGTTGTTGTTGCTGCTGCTGCTGTTACTGTTTTTTGAGACAGGATCTCACTATGAAGCTCTGACTATCCTGGAACTCACTATGTAGATCAAGCCAGCCTCGAACTCACAGACATCCTCCTGCCTCTGCTTCTCAAGTGCTGGGATTAAAGGCGTATCTATATCACCACACCTGGCCTCCAAGGCATGCTCCTCCTTGCCACCGCCTCCTTCAGCAAATCTTGATTCACCACTAACTGATGATTCTTTTTTTTTTTTTTTTTTTTTTGAGACTAGGCCTCATGTAGCCCAGGGTGTCCCCTCAAACTCATTATGTAGCTGAGGATGACCTTGTGCTTTGATCCTCTTGTCTCCACATCCTGAGTGCTGCAGTTACAGGCATGCACCACCACGGCCAGGACATGCAGTGATGAAGACGAAGCACGCAGGCTTTATGTATGCTAGGCAAGCACTCTACACTGAGCTCCACCCTCAGACCCCTTGGGTCGATTACTAATACTACACTTCCAAACCTTCCCTTTGGGAAAAGTGGCTACTCTGGAGCTATGAGGAAATGTCAAGCCTGTGCTATCCCAGTCCCTCTTCCTAGGCTCATCTATCTGTGCCCAGCATAGACCAACTGAGGCTGGGTCGGCCATTAAATGGGGAGGGGGGGGGGTAATGAACCTGTCACACCTCTCCTTAGACAGTGGCCACCACCGTTCAATGGTGCCAAGGGTGTGAAGACAGATGAGTCATACAAAGGGCTAGAAGTGCCAGGCTGAATGTCTGGGAGTTAGAACCCCCCCTTCACCCTCGAAAGACCCTTCCTGGGGATACCAAGGCAGTGGGGAGCAGGAAGCCAGTCAGCCTGACCCCAACTCAGCTTTCAAGGAACAGGCTGGAGGCTAGGGGGTCCCCAGACCACAGCAGCTGCCTTTTCTCTTCCTAGTTAAAGGAAAGGGTGAGCTCACAAGCGGGCCCAGGCACAGCCAGCGGGTAGGAGACATAATTAAACTGCCAGAGGTTAGGAGGTGAAGTTACAACGGAAAGAATGAAGGCCCAGCACGCTGCTGCTGTGGCTGCTTCTCCCACCCTCTCCCTCTGCCAAGCCCACATTCGATTTTTATTTCGGGAGCCGCCAGCACAGCACTTGGGAGGGAGCAGAGAAACCTCACTCCAAGCTCTCACCCTGCCACGTCTGGAGCTGGGCTAGGCGGCGGGGGGGGGGGGGGGGGGGGCGGAGAACTTCAGGAAGGACCAGTGGGTCCCCACCCCAAGACTTAACCAACCTCAGGGATGCGGGTGCCAGAGAACTGTGGCACCTGGGCAGAAAGTGGGTTTAGTAAGCAAGGGAACGGACCCAGGAGAATGAAGGCTGGTCCCCACCAGTTTTTGTTGAGCCTTTCCTGGTCACTGTAGCTTCTGGGACTGCAGAGGAACATTCTTTAGGTCCTTGCTTTGGCTGGGGACTTCCAGTGTTCTCTTAGCAACATGTATGCAGGGAGGGCTCCTAAGCCTGGTCTTGGTTCCTACGGCTCACTGTGTGACGCTGGGAAAGTTATTACCCCTCTCTGGACCTTAGTTTTCTTTGCAATAGGAAGGGTGGTAAGATGCTCTGCAAGGCGTCGTGGCCGCCCTTCTTCTGGGCGCACCTGGTGTCTGCTCTCTAAGGAGATAGGAAGGCGAGGGCTAAGGCTGGAGGGCCCTTGAAGAGCACAGAGCCCTTCCTGCAGACAGGAGCTGGGGCCAGCTCCATGTTACCGCTCTCAGTTTTCTCCTTAATCCATAATGCAGTCCAGATGGTGCCTCATCAGAAAGCCGAGGCAGCAGATTCCAGGGAAAGCGGTTGGGCTCCTCTCTCTGCAGCAGGCTGGGGAGGGGGCTGGGGTAGGCCGCTGGGAAAATGGAGCGTGGGGGGGGGGGCGGCGGGGGTGCTGGTTTCCACAAGAGGGCACATGGAGGGGACCTCTGAGACACCTCACTACCAAATAAGGGGCTGAGGACAGCACAGACGCAGAAAGGAGTGGCCTGCTGAACTTCTAGGAGGTGCCCTCCCTGGTCCCTCTGTCAAAGCCTTCTTGGCGTGGGGAAGGGTCCCGAGCATCTGCTTTGGGTGCCTGGGTTCAAATCCTGGCTCTGCCTGAGGGAGGCTTTACAACACTTGATCAGGCATACGTGATTACAGGAATCTCACTTACTCCATCTATAAAATGCGTTGGTTAATGCTGATCTTGGGATGGCTATGAACGTGACACACAGCGGGCCTCCCTGTTTAGGCAGGATCCCTGCTATAAGGAGGAAAGCTTTTCTATTGTCTGCCGCTGAGCGCTCTTGTTGCAGCTTCCCTGAGGACTTAAGTCCTCCTTTGAGAGAGATCAGAGTGAGGGTGCTCTGGCAAAGGCTGACCCTGATGCCGCTCTCGGGCCGCCCTCCCCATCAGAACTCCTGGCTAGGCTCAATCAGGGGCCAAAGAGCCACGTCGAAGCAGAGGGTGCAGGGCGGTCGGGGTGGGGGGGGGGCGGAGGGGGACGGACTCACGAGGAGGGGGAACAGTCTCTCCCCAGCCAGGCCCCGCCTGCTCCCTGGCTTCCCAGCCAGGACAGCCTCCAAGCCACGACATCGCTCTCCTCTGCCTCAGACGCACGGAGGGGAGCGCCTCGGTTTTTCCACCAGAAGAGCCAAAAGCAAAATAAGAAACAAATCCAGCCCGAAGCTGCCAGTCCCCTACCTACTCCTGTGGTGAACGGAAAGAGGGGCGAGGGACTCCCTGTTCCCACCCCATTCGGTGCCAAGACCCCAGAGGCAGAAGGCTCAGCAAGAGGGACCTCTGCTGCCTCACCCTCAATGTGCAGTGGGAAGTCGCGGGGCGGGGGTGGAGGGGTGTGGGCTGACTCGGTCTTGGGAAGGGAATGAGTGACGACGCCCCTCCCCCACTGCCCCAGAGGGGCCTCACTGTAAGAAACAAGCTTGGATCCCATGCTTGTAACTGTTGTCAGAGTCCCTAGCTAAAGGAATAAGATCTCGGAGGGTCCTTCCACTAACTGGCCCCCTTGTCCCTCCGCGGAACCTCCCTTTTACGGAGTCCTTTTCCACAGAAAGTCCTTTTCTCTTGACCAACCCTGCTTTCCACACTGTGGGTGCTTGCTTTCTTGGCTCATCTCGTTATGGGGGACCTCATGCAAAGACCTTATTTCCAGCCACATGGCAAACAAAAGCCTGGGAGTGGCGGTTAGGAGCAGCAGCCTCCCACTGGGAATTCTGCCACCTGACCCACCTGATCAGTTTCCCTCACCCGTGGTGGCGAGTTAGTGTTCTCTGCCCAAAGTCCTAGCTGCCAGACTTCAGGGCTCCACCACCTGCTCCTTACATTTGCCACGCCCTGGGCTATACACTCCCTCATCCCCCGAAGCCTCATACCTCCCTTTGATGAACCAAAGGTCTCTCACCTCCATCCTACTGGACAACCCCCAGCATCAGTGTTCTTCACCTTCCTCATATTTGATCCCCACAACACGGCTGCCCTCCTTAAATCCTCCCTCCTAATCCCCCAATTCACTTTCCAGACTCTGCTCTCCCCTTCACAGCCATTGCTTTTCTTTTTTTCTTTCTCCCCGCCCCCCCACCCCAGACAGGGTTTCTCTGGTTCTGGAGCTCACGAGCTCATTCTGTAGACCAGGCTGGCCTCAAACTCACAGCGATCTGCTTGCTTCTCCCTCCAGAGTGCTGGTTCTTTTTTGTTTCTCTTTTTGTTTCTTCTTCTTCTTCTTCTTCTTCTTTTTTTTTTTGTTTTGTTTTTTTTTTTTTTTGTTTTGTTTTGTTTTTGAGACAGGGTTTCTCTGTGTAACTTTGGGCTGTCCTGGAGCTCACTCTGTAGACCAGGCTGGCATCTAACTCACAGTGATATACCTGCCTCTGCCTCCCAAGTGCTGGGATTAAGGACATGGGCCACCACTGCCTGGCTTCACAGCCACTCCTCTTATTCGGAGCCCTCCACTTATGCTCAAGGCTCAATCTAATCTAATCTGGTTTCTGGAATGAGTGAGCAATAGCCCAAACCAGAGCAAAACAAGTTTCAAGCACTGAGGTGGCTTTCTTGCTGGCTGCCAGAGGTGATTCAATTCTCTCTGTAAGAAGACACCATCAACCAGAATGTCTAGAAGCCCCTACCTGCTACGCACACACACACACATACAGTGCTCAGCACTGCACATGACAGGCCAGAGAAGCTTTGTGCTTCTCCTCCTCCTCCTCTCTCTCTGTCTCTGTCTCTGTCTCTGTCTCTCTCTCTCTGTCTCTCTGTCTCTCTCTGAGACAGGGTTTCTCTGTGTAGCCCTGGACTCACCTTGTAGACCAGGCTGGCCTCAGACTCAGAGATCCGCCTGCCTCTGCCTCCCGAGTGCTGGGATTAAAGGCGTGCGCCACCGCTCCAGACTCTCCTCCTCTTGTCTTTATTCCCCCACACTTTCTTCTCTTCCTCATTTCCTACCTCCTTTCTCCCTCTGCTACCCCTCCCTTCTCTTTCCTGTCCTTATCTGCCCCCCCCCCCCTTTCCTCTTCCTTTCAAAAGGAATTCCTTCCAGAAGCCAAGCAGAGTAAACGTTGCCCGGGGTAGAGATACACAGTGGTCTCCGTATTGTTATGGGGACAAGTGAAGTAAGCAGGACACCCTCAGTAGGGGTGGAGTTGGGAGCATGGGAGAACACCCAGGCAGGAGGTCATCAGAGTCCGAACAAAGTAAGGACCTTGTCCACTTGGGCCCAGCTCAGCAAGATCAAGTCAGCTCATGAGAGGCAAAGAGGACTCTTGGCCATTCCTGTGGACAGATAGTAGAGTCCAGCAGAGAGGAGAAAAGCCCATGGGGAGCTTAGTGTGGGAAGCAAGACCCTTGTGGGGTGAGGGCACTTCTGTGTGGCATATGCATGCAGATAAGAATGTTGGTTCCACGGGCTTCTGTGTTGGGGACAAGCCGTGTATACGGAGGGCAGATCTGTGGAGGGGTGGAGGTGAGGGTTGCAGAGATAGGATGTTGCCTGAATAAAGTGGGACTGATTCAGGAAGCAAATGTGACCCAGCAAGTACAAATGGGGCAGATATGGCTTTAATCATAGCAAGCCATCCCCACCACTCACCATTGCCTCTACATGCCATTGTCCACTGAAGCAACCAAGGCTTCCTGGGAAAATGTCTGATCACAGGATCAGGGCACGGGAAGTACGAGAGGAGTCTGAATCATCTTGTACTTGGAGATGATGAAACAGAGTTAATGTATGACTGGATAATTCCATCCCTAAGTGTGCTCAAGGGAAAGGAGAACATGTCCACACACAGGCTTGTACATGAGCATGTACAGCCGCATTACTCATAATAGCCAGCAGGTAGAAGCAACAGAAACGTCCAACCGGTGAACAGTTCAATGATATGTGCTATATCCAAACAATGGAATATTATCTAGCCATTAAAAAGAATGATGCACGTATACACTAAATAATAAGGCAATACTCAATAACAGTGAAGTAATTATACAGTCTGGCCAAATCTCAAAAGCATTGTCTAAATGAAAAAAAAAGAAAGAAAAAGAAAAAGGATGGTCACAAATGTTTACTTATTGTGTGATTTCTTTTCATTTCTTCTCCTTTTTCCCCCCTTCCTTTCTTTTTCTTTTTCTTTTGAAATTTGGTCTTTCAATACAGGGTTTCTCTGTATAGCTCTGGCTGCCCTGGAACTCAGTAGACCAGGCTGGCCCCCAAACTCAGAGATGCATCTGCTTCTGACTCCTGAAGTGCTGTGATTAGAGGTGTGTATCACCACTGCCCTGCTGTGTTATTCCACTTTTATGGCACATCTGGAATAAGAAGTACAGTAGACTAGTGGCTGCCAGGGCCTCAGATGGAGCCAGGAGGATGAAATTGTGGTGATGGTGGCACACAGCTATGAATATGCTAAAAAGTATAGAACTCTAGAACTGTACACATTGAATACTGTGCAAATAAAACTGTTCTTTAATTATTTATTTATTTTGGAAACAAGGTCTCATACTTGTAGCCCAGGCTGTCCTCCTGTTTCAATCACCTCCTGAATGCTGGGATTACAAACATGAGTCATCAAATCCATGTCCCATTGGATGGTGTTGCTACATTTTAAAGATATGGCAAGGCGAGGCTGGAGCTCAGAGGTTAACAGCACTGCCTGCTTTTCCAGAGATCCTGAGTTCAACTTCCAGCAACCACATGTGGTGGCTCACAGCCATCTATAATGAGATCTGGTGCCCTCTTCTGGCCTGCTGGCACACATACAGGTAGACTACTGTATGAATAATAAATAAATAAATCTTAAAAAAAAAAAAAAAAAAAGATACAGGAAGGCAAGGCTGGCAAGGTGGCTTAGCAAGTGAAAGTACTTATCATGTAAGCCAGAAGACCTGAGCGGCACCATCTCAGACTACATGCAGAAAGCCAGATGAGATGGTATGCATCTGTGATCCCAGCCCTAGTGAGATGGGGCATGGCGGGTGTGTGTGTGTGTGTGTGTGTGTGTGTGGAGAGATAGACAAGGGAATCAGCTAGAAGCTTGAGGGCCAGCTAGCCTGGAGTATGTAGTGTGGCAGAAACAAGAGAGACCTCATCTCACAAGGTGGAAGGAGAAAATCAACTCATAAACGTTGCCTTGTGATCTCCACTTGTGATCCTCCTCTCATACAGTGATAATAAAAGTCAAAGAGTGACGAGACCTACAGGAACACAGGAGCTGGTGAGTCGGGGCTTCCAATAACTGGGTCTGCTCAATCTGGAGGTGCAAGCTCATTACGAAATTGAGCCCGGCGTGGTGGTTCACACTTTTAATCCCAGCACTTGGGAGGCAGAGGCAGGCGGATCCCTGTGAGTTCAAGGCCAGCCTGGTCTACAAAATGAGTCCAGGACAGCCAAGGATACACACAGAGAAACGCTGACTCAAAAATCAAAACAAAACCAAAACCAAACAGGAAAGAAAGAAATTGAAGGCAGAGGCAGGAGAGGTGGCTCAGAAGCTAGGAGCCCCTGCTGTACTATTGAAGACTGGTGTTTGGATTCCAGCACCCATGTCTGGGCATCCCAGGCACTCATGTAACCCCAGAGCTAAGGGAGCCAGAGACAGGAGCCTTACTGGAGTTTGCTGGCTACCTGTTCAGAAAATGTGAGCCTTAGCTCTAGATCCAGGGAGAAACCCAGCCTCAAAGAAATAGGTGGAGCCAGGCCCAGTGGTGCATGCCTGTAATCCTCTGGGAGGCAGAGGCAGAGGCAGAGGCAGAGGCAGAGGCAGGCAGATCTCTGTGGGTTCGAAGCCAGCCTGGTCTACAAAGCAAGTACAGGACAGCCAAGGCTACAAAAAACCCCTGCCTTGAAAAACAAAAACAAACAAACAAAAAATAATCACAATGTTACAAGTAATCAACATAAAACCTCTATGGATAAAGTAGAAGGGTTGCAAAAAGAAAAGCCCAGGGCTGGAATGTACTCAATGGCAGAGCACTTGCCTAACATACAGGAGGTCCTGGCTTCCAGCCCTAGTAATGCAAAAAAATAGTTCTACCCATAATAAAAGGAAAGAAGATGGACAGAGCTGGTCGTGGCGGCACGTGCCTGTGATCCCAGCCCCTGGCTTGTTTAGTTTAGGTTGGTGTGTGTGATTGAATGCAGACGTACATACAGAAACCAGAGGACTCTTTTTTTTTTTTTTAATATTTATTTATTACTTATACAGTATTCAGAGGGCACCAGATCTCATTACAAATGGTTATGAATCACCATGTGGTTGTTGGGAATCGAACTCAGGACCT
Organism: Acomys russatus; assembly: GCF_903995435.1. Taxonomy (NCBI): domain Eukaryota; kingdom Metazoa; phylum Chordata; class Mammalia; order Rodentia; family Muridae; genus Acomys; species Acomys russatus. Next base: position 21,267,046 of record NC_067152.1, read on the forward strand.
TTGGAAGAACAGCCAGTGCTCTTAACCTCTGAGCCATCTCTCCAGCCCGATCAGAGGACTCTTGTAAGTTGCTTCTGTCCTTCTATCATAGGGTCCAGACTTGTTTTGCAAACTTTTGTTATTCAATGAGCCATCTCATCTACTTTTTTTTTTCTGCACCACCACACCCAGCTTGTAATAAATATTTTGTTTGTTTAAGACAGGGGTTTTCTGTGTAGCCTTGGCTGTGGTGGACTCACGTTGTAGACCAGGCTGGCCTCGAACTCACATCGATCCACCTGCCTCTGCCTTCTGAGTGCTGGGATAAAGGCGTGCGCCATCATACTCGGCTGTAATAAATATTTTTTAAAATACCAAAACAAAGCCAGGTGTGGCAGCACATGCCTTTAATCTCAGCACTGGGGAAGTAGAGTCAGGCAGATCTCTGTGAATTGAAGGCAGCCTGGTCTACAAAGAGAGTCCAGGACAGCCAGGTCTATTACACAGAGAAACTCGTCTCGAAAAACAAAACAAAACAAAACCAACACAAAACAAAATGGTTCTGGAGATTAAAAAATAAACAAACAAAACATGTCAGTCTCTGAAGGCAGATCACAAGCAGATCCATTATGAGTTCAAAGCCAGCCTGGTCCACAAAGGGAGTTGCAGGACAGCCAGGACTACACAGAGAAACTGTGTCTCAAAACAAAACAAACCTGTAACAAAAATGACCAGTGCCGCCAGGCGTGGTGGCGCATGCCTTTAATCCCAGCATTTGGGAGGCAGAGGCAGGCGGATCACTGTGAGTTCGAGGCCAGCCTGGTCTACAAAGTGAGTCCAGGACAGCCAAGGCTACACAGAGAGACCCTGAAAATAAAAAAACAAAAACAAAAACAAAACAAAACATTTCGGGCTGGAGAGATGGCTCAGTGGTTAAGAGCACTGGCTGCTCCTCTGGAGGTCCTGAGTTCAATTCCCAGCAACCACATGGTGACTCACAGCCATCTATAATGAGATCTGGTGCCCTCTTCTGGTATACATGCAAGCAAAACACTGTATATATGATAAATAAATAAATCTTTTTTTAAAAAATGACCAATGCATTTGATGGACTCAGAGCAGGCTGGGACATGGCTGAGGAGGAAAATCTCTCAGTTTGAGAGTACATGGATAGAAACTTACAAACCAGAAAAGCCAAGAGAAGAAAGATTGGAAAACAACAAACACAAGTCAAATATCCAAGAATGAGGGGACGATGGCTCAGAGGAGTGACTTATGCATAATGAGAGCACCAGAAGGAAAAGAATTTGAAATAATCATGACGGAGAATTTCCCCCAAATCAATGCCAGACGCTGAAATACAGATCCAGGAAGCTCAGAGACACTGGAGGATGAATGCAAAAACAGACCAGAGTCTACAACAAGGCATAACTTACTCACACTGCAGAGAATCAAATGGAAATAGGAAATGTGGAAAGAAAATGAGATAGAGGGCCCTATCTATAAAAGAGTAATGGTAGCAGTTGTATCAGACATCTTTAAAAGCACAGAGCCAGCCAGGCAGAATGGCACACATCTTCAGTCCCAGTGCTCTCCAGGCACAGCTAGGCAGATCCATATGAGTTTAAAGCCACTCTGGACAATGAAGTAAATTCTTGGAATCACCAAAAGGAAAAAGAAAAGAAGAAAAGAAAGAAAAAAAAAACCCAACAAACAAAAACAAGAGCCAAGAAGAGATCAGAATGTACCTAAAGATATAAAGTGTTGAGCGAGAAAACAAAACAAAACAACAACAACAAAAAACAACAAAAAAAGCATGGGCTGGAGAGATGGCTCAGAGGTTAAGAGCACTGACTGCTCTTCCAAAGGTCATGAGTTCAATTCCCAGAGACCACATGTTGGCTTACAACCATCTATAATGAGATTTGTATACATTTAAAAAAAAAAAAATCTTAAAAAAAAAAACAAAAAAGCATAAAAATCTGTACCCTGTGGCATTGTTATCTTTTAAAGAAAAAGAAAAATAGATGCTCTACCGGGCAACTCAAAACTGGGGGAGTTTGTTCCTAACAGATCTGTTTGTTTTGTTTTGTTTTAAATGGTAAAGACAAAAAGTTCTTTAGTGAGAAGGAAAATGATCTAGGTCAGAAACTGACGAAAGAAAGAAAAAAATCGAAGAAAAGAGCAGGAGCCGGCTCACCCGGCAAGGCCCTGTGGTGCAAACTTGAGGTCCTATATCGAGATCCCAGTACCCCAGTACCCATGTCACACCTAGGCACAGTGCGCTGTGGTGGAAGGAGAGACAGGTGCTGAGGTGGCTCAGGAGGACACGTGAATCCTTGGAGCTACTGGCCAGTGTGTTTAGCCGAGTCTGTGAGTGCCGAGTACAGTGAGAAATCCTGTTTCAAAACCTAAGATGGGTAGTGATTGCAGAAAACACCAACACCAACCTCAGGCTTTCATGTGCGCATATACAGGTGTACCCACTCATGTGAACACATACATTCACATGTCTATACATATAGAAACAGAAGAAAAAAGTAAAGGTGAATTAAAACTTTTCTCTTTCCTAACTGATCTAACAGAGAATAGTTTGTTCAAAATCAGACTATCAGTCAGGTGGTGGTAGCAGACACCGTTAATCCTAGCATTTGGGAGGCAGAGGCAGGGGGATCTCTGTGAGTTCAGAGGTGAGCTTGGTCTACAAAGCGAGTTCCAGGACAGCCAGAGCTATACACAGAGAAACAAAACAAAAGACTATCAGTAACCATGGGGCTATAGAGATGGCTTGTGGTTAAGAGCATTTGAGCCAGGCTGTAGTGGCGCACACCTGTAATCTCAGCACTCAGGGAGGCAGAAGCAAGTGGATCTCTGTGAGTCCGAAGCCAGCCTGGTCTACAAAGGCAGTCCGAGACAGCCAAGGCTACACAGAGAAACCCTGTCTCAAACAAACAAACAAACAAACAACAAAAACAAAACCAACCCAGAGAGCATTTGTTACTCTTGCAGAGGACCTGGGTTTGGTTCCCAGCTCCCATCTGGCAGCTTACAAATTCCCGTGACTCCATGTATAGCCTATCTGAGGCCCCCATTGGCTTCTTACATGCATGTGGTGCACGTAATTTTAGACAAGCTCAGGCTTTCTCACACACTCAAAAAAAAAAAAATGTTAAAAGAAAAAAAAAGTAAGCTGGACATGGTGGTGCACACCTTTGACCCCAGCACTCAGGAGGCAGAAGCAGGAGGATCGCTGTGAGTTTGAGGCCAGCCTGGTCTATAGAGTGACTCCAGGACAGCCAGGAAGGACTACACAGAGAAACCTTGACTCGGGAAAACAAAAACAAACAACAAAAAAGTTAGAATGAATTAAAAACCATGGCCTAGGGCTAAAGAGATGGCTCAAGGGTTAAGCGTGTATACTATTTTTGTAGAAGACCTGAGTCTGAGTACCAGGTCTCATGTCAGATGGTTCAAATTTTACCTGTAACTGGCCAGGCATGGTGGTGCACGCCTTTAATCCTAGCACTTGGGAGGCAGAGGCAAGTGGATCTCCATGAGTTCGAGGCCAGCCTGGTCTACAAAGTGAGTCCAGGACAGCCAGGACTACACAGAGAAACTCTGTCTCGAAAAACCAAATAAAAAAACCCAAAACAACAACAACAAAATTTACCTGTAACTCTAGTTCCAAGGGATCTGACACTTTCTGGCTTTGTCAACTTGGGCATCTGCTTGCATGTGCTCAGACACAATGACATACATGTAATTTAAAAATAAAACAAATCAGCCAGGCGTGGTGGTGCACGCCTTTGATCCCAGCACTTGGGAGGCAGAGGCAGGCAGATCACTGTGAGTTCAAAGCCAGCCTGGTCTACAAAGCGAGTCCAGGACAGCCAGGGATACACACAGAGACCCTGTCTCAGAAAACCAAAAATAAATAAATAAATAAAATAAGTTCTAAAAAGACCCTACGTGTTCTAACTCTATGATGTCTAGAAAAAAAAACTTGCATATAAGGCTACATATATATTAATGATAAACAGAGAAAGTAGTACCATAACTCACTTAAGAGAAATCAGATTTCAGAGCATGGAAACTGGTCAAGGAGAGCAAAGCGCACACAATGACAAAAGGGTCCTTTCTCTGAGAAGACATAAACCCTTATGTCTATGCACCTGATACACACGGGGCTGGGCCTGTAGCTCAGCTGGTAGAGTGCTTACCTGGCATGCATGAAGCCCTGAATTCAAGTCTCAATCCTACAGACGCCCATAATGATGATGCACGGCCACTATCCCAGCACAGGCGGTCACCACAGGACAATCAGGAGGCCAAGATTGTCGTTGGTAGTTGCAAGTTTGAAGCCAAACACAAAACAAATCACTGTAAACATTATTACTTTGTTTTTTACTACTACTACTACTAAAGGGGGAGCCGGACAGTGGTGGCGCACGCCTTTAATCCCAGCACTCAGGAGGCAGAGGCAGGCAGATCGCTATAAGTTCGAGGCCAACCTGATCTACAAAAGCGAGTCCAGGACAGTCAAGGCTACACAGAGAAACCCTGTCTTGAAAAACCAAACCAACCAACCAAACAAACAAACAAAAAACCCAACCCAAAACAAAACAAAAAACCCAATAAATAAATAAAATAAAAATAAAAGGGAAAGTAAGCTGAACACAAGCATTCCTTACCCTCCAGCTCCCACCTGCCATGCTACGTGACCAGGCATCTCCTGCCTTCCTGCCGACATAGATTATTCTCTTTGACCAAGAAACAAAATCCAACCCTTTCTTCCAAGTCACTTTTGTCAGGTGTTTCATTCTAGCAATAGGGAAAGTAACTACTGCATAGCCATGGGAATGATGAACCCTTAGGTCACCTGGGCTACAGAGTAAGTTCAAGACCAGCCAAGAGCTATGTAGCGAAGCCCTTTATCAGAAACTAAACCAAGTCAACCGATGATATCATAAAGGATGAAAACTATAGAACAGTATCGCTCACAAACATACCTTTTAAAAAACCCGTTCAACATCAGGTGTGAAAGATTGGGACTGCAAATACAATGGACGCCTGAAATGAGATTTAGTAGAGCACAGGACTCAAGCACAGAGGTGCACTGAGCCTTGAGCTGAGACTGAGCTATTGAGTTCTCAAACAAAAGCGGTTAGGTGTTTGGGTTTGGTCAATAATCAAAACAGAAAGTGTGTATCTGTTGCTGTGTAGCCAATTTCAAAATCTTCTGAGGACATACTAAAAACTGAGTTCAGCAACAATTCTAAGAACTTGAGGCAAGCCCAATGTCCCTGAACAAAGTCTTTTTTTTTTTTTTTTTTTTTTTTTTTTCTTCCAAAGATGTTTAAGTAGTTCCCAGTTCACTCCAAGGACTCTCTTTAGATAATACTTTCATCTGACATCTGGTCAAGGAGATGCTTGTTGGAGTACGAAGGCAAACACTCCGCACGCATCCTCTTTGTTTTCAAGGGATGTCTGTCAAGTGTGTTGTCCTGGCCTGACTTCAGTTTAGCAAATATCTTTCCCAGGGGCAAATCGGATCCGACACTGTGTAAAATAACTGCAACCACTGCCAAGTATGAGTCATCCTGAGCACTCAAGTCTGCCTCAACACTTGAAAATCAGTTCATGTAATCTGACTAATTACATCAACAGACCAGAGGAGAAAGAAACCTCAGGACCATCTCAGTGGATTCAGAGGCTGGAAGTGGTGACACACACCTTTAATCCCAGAACTCAGGAGAGGCAGAAAGGTCTCTGTGCATTTGAAGCTATCCTGATCTAAATAGAGGGACCCTGTCTCAAGAAGAAGGAGAAGGAGAAGAAGAAGGAGAAGGAGGAGGAGGAGGAGGAGGAGGAGGAGGAGGAGGAGGAGGAGAAGAAGAAGAAGAAGAAGAAGAAGAAGAAGAAAAGAAAGAAAAATCCAGAAAAGACATTTGACCAAATATAATACCTATTCATGAATAAAAAAATGAAAAACAAGCAGAGCCAGTGAGGCATGCCTGTAATCCCAGCACTCGGGAGAAGAGGCAGGCAGATGTTTCAGTGAGTTCCAGGATATCCTGGTCTTCAACGGACCACCAAGACTACACAAAAGAAACCCTGTTTCAGGGGGAAAACAACAACAAAAACAGGCCGGGCACTTTAATCTCAGGCAGAGGCAGGCAGAACACTGTGAATTCAAGGCCAGCCTGGTCTACAGAGTTAGTCCAGGATAGCCAGGGTGACACAGAGAAACCCTGTCTCAAAACAAACAAAGACAAAAAGGAAGAAAAAGAAGAAACAAAAAACAAAAACTCTCAAGAAGTGAGGTATGAGCCTGGTGTGGTGACACATGCCTTTAATCCCAGCAAAGGCAGTGGATCTTTGTGAGGTCCAGGCCAGCTTGGTCTACAAAGTGAGTCTAGAACAGCTAGTGCTACACAGAGAAGCCCTGTCTTGAAAAACCAAAAACCAAACAAATAAAGCAACAACAACAAAAGCAAAGTATGTTTTCAACTTGATCAGAGAACATCATAAAACCTCACAGCTAACACCATTCTTTTTTTCTTTTTTTTAGATTTTTGTTTGTTTGTTTGTTTGTATTTAAAACATTGCTCTCGATGTACTCCTTGCTGCTGTCAAATTTACTATGTAAACCAGGCTGGCCTCAAACTCACAGCGATCCGCCTGCCTCTGCCTCCCGAGTGCTGGGATTAAAGTCGCGTGGCGCCACCACCGCCCGGCTTGACCTTAAATTCTTGATCCCCCTGCCTCTACCCCACAAGTGGCTAGAATTACAGATGTTCAACATCGTTCTGATTTATTCGGTGCCGAGAATCAAACCTGGGGCTCCGTGTACGCTAGGCAAGCATTCTACCATCTACCTCAACCCCAGCCACATGACATCAGTTCTTTATCTGTAGATTTAAAGCAATTTCAGTAACCCTTTCAGCAAGTTATATCACAGATACTGATATAAGCTGACTCTAAAGCATATGTGGAGAGCCAAAAGGTCCATAACACCCAATACCAACACCGTCTTTACCCAAGTTAAAAAAACAAAAACAAAAACAAAAACAAACCTGGATGGACATGACGACGTGCCTGTAGTCCTAACACACAGGAGGTGAAAATGGGATTCCCAGGGGCAGGCATTTGGCTGCTAGACCAAAATCGTTAAGTTCTGGACTCAGGGAGAGATCTTGCTGCAGTAAATAAAATGAGAAACAATTAAGGAAGGCACACATGCCAATCTCTGGCAACTACACATAAGTGCACGTGTGTTGTAACCCGTCCCACACATGCACCCACACAACATTTGAATATGCACATGGATGCACACTACACATACATACATAACCCTTATACCACTCCCTCACCCAAGGAAGAAAGAACAAGAAAACAGACTATTGGAGAAAACACTTTTTTTTTTTTTTTTTTGAGACAGGGTTTCTTTGTGTAACCCTGGCTATCCTTGAACTCTCTTTGTAGACCAGGTTGGCCTTGAACTCACAGAGATCCACCTGCCTCTGCCTCTCAAGTGCTGAGATTGAAGGCATGTGCCACTATGCCCAGCCGATAAAACTCTTTCTGATTAAGTGATTTTATCCAAAATATATAAAGAATTCTTAGGACTCAACAATAAGAACACAAATAATAAAAGAAAAAGAAAAGAAAAAGAACACAAATAAGCCAAATTAAAAAATGGGCAAAGGGCAGGGCATGGTGGCTCACACCTTTAATCTCAGCACTTGGGAGGCAGAGGCTGGTGGATCGCTGTGAGTTTGAGGCCAGCCTGGTCTACAAAGTGAGTCCAGGACAGCCGAGGCTAACAGAGAAACCCTGTCTGGGAAACAAACAAACGTAAAATGGGCAAAAGATCTGGACATCTCACCATTGAAGATAGATACACATCTGTCAAATAAGTGTACAAAAAGATGCTGGGTGTCATGTATCTGTAGATAATTACAAATAGAAACAATGAGATACGACCACATACTTAATAGAGTGGCTAAAATCCAAAACACTTCCAGCAAGTGTTGGCAAGGGCATGGGATGAGGCTTCTTATCCGTTGTCCCTGGTAATGCAAGACACCGCAGCAGCCATGTTGGAAGACAGCTGGCAGTTGCTTAAACTAAACAGTCTCACCATACGATCAGCAACTCGTGCTCTGTGGTGTTTACCCAAACAAGTCAAAAACTCGGTTCTACACGAGAATCTGCACATAAATGTTTACAGCAGCTCTGTCTGTGCCAGAAGCTAGATGCAACCAAGACGTCTTTCTGTCAATGGGTAAACACGCTTTGGTACATGCAGGCTGAGGAGAAATGAGTTAGCAGGCTAGGAAAAGCCACACAGCAAACTTCAGTGCGTGTACACCTAAGTGAAAGAAGCCAGTCTGAAAAGGCTGTGGGTTGCGTGTTTCCAATTATATGGCATTCTGGAGAAGGCACAGCTATGAAAACTAAAAGCATTCATTGCTGCCAGGGGCAGGGGAGGGAGGCATGCACAGCAGAAAAGAGACAATTTCTCTCTCTATTTTTCCGTGTGTGTGTGTGTGTGTGTGTGTGTGTGTGTGTGTGTGTGTGTGTGTATAGTTTGAGGGTGAGCAGAGAATAACCTCAGTGTCATTTCTCAGGCACCATCCACCTTTTAAAAAAAATTTATTTTTATATCATGTGTGTATTTGCCTGCATGTATGTGTGTGCAGTGTGTGTGTGTGTGTGTGTGTGTGTGTGTGTGTGTGTGCTGTCTATGTATGTATGTGCACCATTTGTGTACCTGATGCTGTTGGAGATAGAAGGGGGTGGTGATCCAGCTAGAACCAGAGTTACAGATGGTTGGGAGCCTCCATGTGGGTGCTGAGTCCTCTGCGAGAGCAGCAAGTGCTCTTAACCACTGAGCCAGCTCCTCAGCCCCTACCCCCTTTTTGAGACAGAGTGTCTTACTGCCTTGGACTTTGCCAAGTAGGGCTGGCTGCCCAGTGAGTCTCAGGGATGCTGCCGCCGCCTCCATTTCCCCAGTGCTAGGATTACAAGCATAAGTCACACCCATTGTTTTTTTGTTTGTCTGGTTTTTTTTTTTTTTTTTTTTTTTAATGTGGGTTTTGGGGATCCAACTCTGGTTTGCAGGCACTATACTAACTGAGGTATCTCCCAAGCCTGGCAGAGAATTAAGTCTTAATTGTTCCATTCCATATGGAGCTGCAGTGGTGGCTAAATGTTATGAGAGCCTGGAAAAGTCACAGCTCTAAGAGGAGGCCCTAGCAAAAGGTATACAGTTTAGGTGCAGATGTTGAGCCAGTGTGGAGTGCCTGGCATGCGTCTGGAGTGTGGAGTAGACAGTGTGCTACAGAGGCAGGAAGTAGGAAGGATGTCTCTGGAACTCTTCTGTTCAGACTCCCGTGAACTTAAAATTGCTCTAAAACATAAAGTCAGTTCAAACAAAGCTTAGAGAGATGAAGAAAGAGATCAGATATGGTGGGTGATTCTTAACCATATCTTTGGGGGAAAATATATTTCAGACAAATGTGTAAGATAGATAGTAGATTGGATAGTTGGTGATAATACGGCATAATTTCAGTATTGTTGAATATGATTATAAAATGGTGGTGAGCCAGGCACGGTGACACACGCCTTTAATCCCAGCCCTCGGGAGGCAGAGGCAGGCGGATCGCTGTGAGTTCGAGGCCAGCCTGGTCTACAAAGTGAGTCCAGGACAGCTAAGATAACATAGAGAAACCCTGTCTCAAAAAACAAACAAACAAACTATATAAAATGAAAACCTGAATTAAAGACAGAAATCCCTGCAGGCTTGCACAAATCCCCATAGAGGATTAGAAATTTTAATATACTCCTCACAGGAATTGCATCAGTTAAATGCAGTAATGGTGATGTCAGAGGCACCAAACTGTGCTGGTGTCACACTAAGGAATTACAATTCTGCACTTCCCTTGGATTCATTTGACCAAGAGCGAGCACAGGTTTGAATTCTCCCCTTCTTTCCCTGTGTCTTCTGTGTGTTGTTTTTGGTTTCCAGCTGGTCTGTAGTGTGTCTGTTGTGCACATTCTATCCCCGTTACGTGTGTGTGTGTGTGTGTGTGTGTGTGTGTGTGTGTGTGTGTGTGTCTATGCCTGCTTGTGATCTAACTGTCCTTGACAAAGGGCTTTGCCCTACATATTTCTTGAACAGCACAGAAAACATCATCTGGGAAAGGGATATGGGACAATTTACAGAGATCTTTATTAGAGCTTTACAAGGGGTTAAGTTAATTATTCAAACTAATCCCAGCTGATCCATGGCACACAGTACTGCAAACATACTGTTAGCTAGAAGTGTTTGCATGTTGTTTCCAATATTTATGAAAGATATCTCTTGTATAGGGTTGCTTTCAACCTGTTTGCTGTTTTCCAGCAAACGATTACCATAACACACATATGTTGCTCTCTGGGTTGTGAGAATGGAAGGTTACAGATTAAATGGAAGATTTAAGATTAAAACTATGAGGCTGGGTGTTGGTGGCGCACGCATTTAATCCCAGCACTTGGGAGGCAGAGACAGAAAAATCTCTGTGAGTTCGAGGCCAGCCTGGTCTACAAAGCGAGTCCAGGACAGCTAAGGCTACACAGAGAAACCAAGCAGCAAACCAACCAAAAACAAAAAACAAACAACAACAACAACAACAACAACAAAAAACAATTAAAACTATGAGGCTGAACAGTGGTGGTGCACGCCTTTAATCCCAGCACTCAGGAGGCAGAGGCAGACGGATTGCTGTAAGTCCGAGGCCAGCCTGAACTACAAAGTGAGCCCAGGACAGCCAAGGCTAATACAGAGAGACTCTGTCTCGAAAAACCAAAAAAAAATAAAAATAAAAAAAAAAGGGGGGGGGGGGGGGGGGGTGTGGGGGAGAGAGAAAGAAAGAGAAAACAAGGTCTCATTATAGAACCTTGGCTGGCTTGGAACTTACCATGTGGACCAAGTTGTCCTCAAACTCCCAGAGATCTGCCTTTCTCTGCCTCTAGGTACTGGGATGAAAAGTGTCCATCACTATGCCTGGCCAAGCAAAACATTCCCAAAGCACCCCTCCCCCACTCGGAAATAACTCCTGGTAAAAATCAGGAACATTTTAAGCCAATCACAATGAACTATGTCAAAACTGTGAAATGTAAATAAAATGGTACTTAGTGAGATTTTTGGCTGAATGAGCATATTTTAGAAATGAATAGCTGGGCATGATGGCACACACTTGGGAGGCAGAGGCAGGCGGATCGCTGAGAGTTCAAGGCCAGCCTGGTCTACAAAAGTGAGTCCAGGATAGCCAGGACTGTTACACAGAGAAACCCTGTCTCAAAAAACCAAAAAAGAAAAAAAACCAAAAAAGAAAGAAAGAAATGAATAAAGAGTAAACATTTCAATAAGTAGCGACAGAAATAAATTTAATAAATCAGAAGCAAGAAATAACAATAATAAAACAGCAAGAAGGAGAACATCAGCTACAAACACCAGAAATGAAAAGGAAGTCATCACTAAAGACAATTAAAATGTAATTAATAATGACTTCATGCCACTAAATTAGGAAGTTTTTGCTTGTTCTGTCGCAGTCTCTCTAGTAGCCCTGGCTGGCCTGGCATTACTGTGTAGAACAGGTTGAACTTGAATTAGAACGCCTGCCCCTGCCTCCTGAGTGCTGGGATTAAAGGCATGAGTCTAAACCCCTACCCAGATCTAGCCAATGGTCAGAACATTCTCCACAGTTGAGTGGAGAGTGGGATATGACTTTCTCACGTACTCTGGTGCCTCACATTTGACCATGTCCCCTGGAGGGGGAGACCTGGTGGCACTCAGAGGAAGGACAGCAGGTTGCCAAGAAGAGACTTGATACCCTATGAGCATACACAGGGGGAGGTAATCCCCCTCAGGAACAGTCATAGGGGAGAGGAATAATGGGAAAATGGGAGGGAGGGAAGAATGGGAGGATACAAGGGATGGGATAACCATTGAGATGTAACAGGAATAAATTAATTTTAAAAATTTAAAAATAAAAAATAAAAATAAATAAAGGTGTGAGTCACCCTGACCCAGACAATGAGTTAGAATGTTTGATAAGATGGCTAAACTTAATAAAACAAAAACAAAAAGCAAAACAAACAAAAAACATAGCCTACTCAATCTTACAGAAAACAAATATTAGCACTTTATTAGAGAAAGTATATCCTTAATTTGAAAATAGTTCCACAAGGAAAATTTCAAGTCCAGATGGCTTGATGCTGAATTCTTCCAAACATGAAATAGCATGAGCTTACATAAATAGAACACGATAGAGAGAGAGAGACGTTTCCTAACTTTTTGAGTGAGGGCAGCATAACCCTGATATTAGAACTAAAATAAGACATAATGAGAAAGGACGGCGGCAAAGCAATTCCTGTCAAGGCACAGACACAAAGTCCTAAATGAAGTAACAGCAAAAGAAATGCAAGGTTATATAAAAACGATTATGCATCAGGACAGATTTGAACCCACTCCAGGAATGTGAGCTTGGCTTCAGCTTTGCAAGCCAATTATATAACTGACCACATGAAAGGCATAAAGGCATAAAATCTTATTTAGATAGACATTTAAAAAGCACTTGATAAAAGGTTAGCATCGCTCTCTGATTGAAGCTATTAGCAGGCAGCAGAGGAATTCCCCAAGTCGGGTAATGAATAAAAGCCACAGCAAATTTTACACGTCTTGCTGTACGGAATGGAAAGGCAGTCCTGGGTTGGAGCACACTGAGGACGGCCACCACATCGCTCTGTTCACTGATATCAGAAGGGCTCACTGGAAGGAAAAGGCAAGGAAGAGAACCGGAAAAGGCTGCTGATACCATGATTATCTAGGCAGGACTGTTTTTCCTTAAGAACAGATTTATCCCCGGGCATGGTGGCACACGCCTTTAATCCTGGCACTCAGGAGGCAGAGGCAGGTGGATCGCTGTGAGTTTGAGGCCAGCCTGGTCTACAAAAGAGAGTCCAGGAAAACCAGGACTGTTACACAGAGAAACCCTGTCTCAAAAAACAAACAAGCAAACAAACAAACAAAAACCCAAAAAACAAAAACAAAAAAAAAACCCAGATATATCCCTTGGACTGATCAACTTAGCAGTGTTACTAGAAACAAGGTCAGTGCACAATACCCAGCCACATTCCTATAAACTGGCATCTGCCATCAGGGAAGTTTCGGTCTGAATAGGTGGCCCAGAGGTTAAGAGCACTGGGGGCTTTTCCAGAGGTCCTGAGTTCAATTCCCAGCAACCAAATGGTGGCTCACAACCAACTATAATGAGATCTGGTTCCCTCTTCTGGGCATACATGCAAGCAGAGCACTATATACATAGTAAATAAATAAATCTTTAAGAAAAAAAAGAAAGAAAGAAAGAAAGAAGAAGATGGAGGTTTGGGCTGGAGAGGGTCTCAGTGCTGCTTTAGCAGAGGATGTAGGTTCAATTCCCAGCACCCACGTGGTAGCTTGCAACCATCTGTAACTCCAGTTCCAAGGGATCTGATGGCTTCTTCTGAACTCTGAGGGTACTAAGTACACATGGGATATGCATACATACTTTCAGGCAAAACATTCATACACATAAAATAAAATAAATCTTTTTTTGTTTGTTTGTTTTTTGAGACGGGGTTGTCTCTCTGTAGCCTTGGCTGTTCTGGACTTGCTTTGTAGACCAGGCTGGCCTCGAGCTCATAAAGATCCACCTGCCTCTGCCTCCTGAGTGCTGGGATTAAAGGAGTGCACCACCACCGCCTGGCCTAAAAAAAAATGTTTTTAAGCCAGGTGGTAGTGGCCCACGCCTTTAATCCCAGCACTCCGGAGGCAGAGGCAGGGGGATCTTTATGAGTTTGAGTGGTCTACAGAGAGAGTTCCAGGACAACCAAGGCTCCACTGAGACCCTGTCTCAGAAAAAAAAAAAAAATAACAAAAACAAACAACAATGTTTTAAAAGAAAATGGATATTTACTTTTACTTTCTTGCTTGCTTGCTTTTTCTCCTCCCCTCACCTCCACCCCACCTCTTTCCTTTTGGTTTTCGAGAGAGGCTTTCTTTCTATTTTTAGCCCTGGCTGTTCTGGAACTCACTATGCTGACCAGGTTGGCCTTGAACTCAGAGATTCTCCTGTTTCTGCTTCCCCAGCACTAGGACTAAAAGTATGTGCCAACATTGACCAACAATTACCATACATATGTGTGTGTGTGTTAATGGAATTGTAGTATGCAGTATTTTGTGGCTGGCTTTTTTGTTGTTTTGTTTTGGTTTTTGAGACAGGATTCTCTGTGTAGCCTGGAATTCCATTTGTAGTCCAAGCTGGCCTTGAATTTAGACATCCTCCTGCCTCTGCCTCCCAGGATTAAAGGCCTGATGGAATTTAAGACAAGCCCTTCCTTTTTGTTCTTGTTTTTTATTTTTGTTTGTTTGTTTTTATTTGTTTTGGAGACAGGGTTTCTCTTTGTAGCCTTGGGTGTCTTGAAACTGCCTCTGTAGACCAGGCTGGCCTCGAACTCACCAAGTGAGTTCCAGGACAGCCAGGGGTACACAGAGAAACCCTGTCTCGGAAAAAAAAAATTACATTTTCTAATTTATTAGGGAAGGGTTGTGTGTGTATCTATGTGGAGATCAGAAGACAATTTAAGGTTGTTTCCCCTCGTCCCACCAAGTAGATCCTGGGGATTGAACTCAGATCATCAAGCATAGCAGCAAGTGTCTACCTCCTGAGCCATAAAGCTGACACAGGATAGCCCCATTTAAATGAAATGTTCAAAATAAGCTTATCTGTGAAGATTAAATAGAATTGGTGGCTGCCTTGGGTTTTAGACACGATGGGGGAAGTCAGGGAACTGAACTAACGGGCATGGGGTTTTCTCTGGAGCATGTTAAATGTTCTAAATCTATTGTGGTGATTGTTGCTCAGCTGGAAATGTAACAAAATCCATTGAATTACACACTCATTAAGGTGGGTGAATCAATAATCTTAACACACTTGTAACTCCAGCACTCAGGAGGCCGAAGGAGGATCCCAAGTTCCTAGACAACCTGAGCACAGGGTGAGACATAAACATGGTGAGTCTTAAAAAGAAATAGAATCAGGGCTGGGATCTATGTCAGGGGCTGAACTTTTGCCCAGTATTCCCAGCGCCCCAGCACTGCAAAGAAAGGGCTTGTTTGTTTTATTTTTATTTATCTATTTTGTTTTTTGAGATAGAGTTTCTCTGTGTAGCCTGGGCTGTCCTGGACTCAGTTGTAGACCAGGCTGGCCTCAAACTCACAGAGATCTGCCTGCCTCTGCCTCCCGAGTGCTGGGATTAAAGGCATGTGCCACCACTCCTGGGTTAGATTTCTTATACAGCCCAGGACCACCTGCCTATGGATGGCCTTGGGTGGGGAGGTGGTGCTGGGTTGTATAAGAAAGCCAGCTGAGTGGAGCAGTGGCGGCGGCGGCAGCGGCGGTGCACACCTTTAATCCCAACACTTGGGAGGCAGAGGCAGGTGGATCGCTATGAGTTCAAGTCCAGCCTGGTCTACAGAGTGAATTCCAGGACAGCCAAGGCTACACAGAGAAACCCTGTCTCAAAACAAACCCCCACACCACCCCACCCCCCAAAAAAGAAAAATGAAAGCTACTTGAGCAAATAGC
The DNA here is from genome assembly GCF_903995435.1 of Acomys russatus. NCBI lineage: Eukaryota > Metazoa > Chordata > Mammalia > Rodentia > Muridae > Acomys > Acomys russatus. Next base: position 21,282,699 of record NC_067152.1, read on the forward strand.
AGGGAACAAGACAGGTAGGGCATTCCTCTCTGCCCTCGGCTTCCTTTCCTGCCTCTGGGATCCTGACCTGAGTTCCTGCCCTGACATCACTCAATGCTGCACTGTGACCTGGGAGTTATAAACTGAAATGATCGCTTTAACCCTTTCCTTCCTTGAGTTGCTTTTGGCCACAGCATTAGTCAGAGCAACAGAGAAGCACACTAGGACCGGAAACATGACTTCAAACTTCTGAAGAACGCTGGGCACGGTGGTACACACGTTTGATCCCACCACTTGGGAGGCAAAGGCCTGTGGACTTCTGTTTGAGGCCAGCCTGGTCTACATGATGAATTCCAGGACAACCGGACTACATTGATGAGACCACCGTGTGTGTGTGTGTGTGTGTGTGTGTGTGTGTGTGTGTGTGTGTGTGTGTGTTGTCTGAAAGAAAATTACTTGTTACCTAGAATTCTATTCTCAGTAAAATGACCAGTCAAGTGTAAGGGAAGGTCAGGGACATTCAGATATTTAATTTTTTTTTTTTTCAGAAATTATACCAAATTCACTTTTTTAGGTCAAGAAGGAGAATGATAAAAACATAAGCTTCATGCAACAAGGGAACCGTGCATAGAAGGAGCTGACACAGACTCCAGGAGTGGGAGAAGGGTAGGTGATGCATGAGGGGAGGAGGTATTTGCAGTGGAGAGTAGGGGCAGCCTTGACTTAGGACCAGTAGGTTCCAAGTCTTCAGACGAGCCTGCCTCTGGAGGAGAGCCTGACCTGGGGTGTCTGATCGTCTAGAGACATTCTTTGAACAACAGGGGCAGACGGGACAGTGATTACACAAGAAGCTAAGGGAGCCACAGCAAAGCCAGGTACCTATTATTCCAGGAGAAAGAGCAAAGGTGGCCTATAAAGCACTACACAGCGCAGACAATGGACCAACTCCACACCCAGAGCAAGGAGCACGCTGAGCACTGGCCTGTGGCCAGCCTGGGCCTGGAAACAGTGTTGAGTATGAGGACCGCGCAGTACAGAGAGTATGTACTTAACCCTGGGACCTGGAGGTCAAAAGATACTGTCTCCAGCATGGTTGCGCACACTTGTAATTCCAGCACTCAAGAGGAAAAGACAGGCCGATCTTTTTGAGCTCTAGGTCAGCTTGTTCTACATAGTAAGTTCCATGACGGGGAGGGTTTTGTGTGTGTGGGGGGATGGGGGCTGTGTCCATCAACATACCCCATAGGGTAAAAGCTCTTGTAACTAAACCTGACAACTTGAATTCCTTATCTGGGATTCACAAAGCGGAATTCCTGTAAATTGTCATCTGACCTCCATATGTGTGCTGTGTCATGCATTAGTCACCCTGCCCTGCCAAATAAACAAATATATAATAACAACAACAACAACAACAATAATAATAATAATAGGTGGGGTGGAGCACACCTTTATTTGTTTTTGCTTTTCAAGACAGGGTCTCTCTGTGTAGCCTTGGCTGTCCTAGACTTGCCTTGTAGACCAGGCTGGCCTTGAACTCACATCGATCCGCCCGCCTCTGCCTCCCGAGTGCTGGGATTAAAGGTGTGAGCCACCACCACCCGGCTGGAGCACATCTTTAATTCCAGCACTCGGCAGAGGTCGGCAAGATGTCTGTGAGTTTGAGGCCAGCCTGGTCTACAAAGCAAGTCCAGGACAGTCAAGGCTACCCAGAGAAACATTGTCTTGAAAAACGAAAACAAACAAACAAAAAAGTAATAATAACAATAATTTTAAATAACTATGTTGGGAGCCCAGCACCAACTGGAACATGGTGGTGGGACACTGTCTCAAAGTGGATGGATGAGCCGAGTGTGGTGGCGAACACCTTTAATCTCAGCACTCAGGAGGCAGAGGCAGGGGGAATCACTGTGAGTCGGAGGCCAGCGTGGTCTACAAAGCGAGTCCAGGACAGCCAAGGCTACACAGAGAAACTCTGTCTTGAAACTCCCCCCGCATCCCCCCCAAAAAAACCAACAGTGACTGGATGGATGGATAGACAGATAATAGAAATTTTGAGTAGAAAAGGAAAAACAAAGGTTTCAGAAACAACAACAAAAACAAAAACAAAAAAACAAAGAACAACCCATGATTAGGAATTCCATAAAAAACAAACAAACAAACAAACAAGCAAACTTTGAGACAAAGTAGTCCTTACTGGCCTTGACATCACACACATAAAAAGTAAAAGCTAAATCCCTAGAAATAAAAATCTTCAACTTCTCTTTCTTCCTTTCTTTTCCTTCTCCTTCCTTTCTCCATCCCTGGACGACACATCACTATGGTAACGGCAGTGCAGGCACCTATGTTTATGGTGACAGTGTTGTTTTAATTGAAAACCCTGATCATTCTATTTTACCAATAAAGACTAAAGATCCAGATGCTGAGGTGAAAAACCTGCTAGCTCAGGGAGGCAGAGAAGCACCCAGTTGACCTTCCTACTCAGCTCATGTCGCGGTAGAGAAGCCCCAAAGGCTCACTAGCTCAGCTGACAGCCCAGGAGGAAAAGGCAAAAAAACTTAAGGCCAAAGGCTTGCTAGCTCAAAGCCAGAAAAGCCAAAGGCCAAGGAGCTGAGGAGCTCATGAGCTAGAGAGCTAAAATCCCAAGCCAAAGACCAAAGCTGTAAAGACCCTGTCTACTTCTACAGGCTGTCTTAAATACCCCTCAATTCAAAGTCCCTCATACTCTTTTTTTTTTTTCCCCCGAGACAGGGTTTCTCTGTGTAGCCTTGGCTGTCCTGGACTCACTTGTAGACCAGACTGGCCTCGAACTCACCTGCCTGTGCCTCCTGAGTGCTGGGATTAAAGACATGCGCCACCACCGCCCAGCCCCCTCCTACTCTTTAACCCCTATCAGCTGGTTTCTTGCTCTGCCTCCCTGGCTGAACCACACCTTAATCACCTGTTTACAACAAACAGAAAGTTCTTGGATTAAAGGGGTGTTAGGGCCCAACCACAAGAAACAAGGAGACTTATAGTTCGATCTCAGGAATCACAGTGGGATCAATGGCAGATTTTTACAGTCCACGATCTCAGGCATTGCAATGGGATCAAAGACGCTGTAACGTGACGGTGAACCACAATGTCCAAAGCAAGATGTCCAAGCCACTGTAGAGGGATAGGGGCACCTGTCGTGGAGGAGGGGCAGCTGCTGGGAGTGTGGATCTTGTGTGCCTGTGCAATTTATCAATGGCATGGGAAAGGATGCCCTTGCAGAGAGGGCGTGGCGTGGAAGATCACATTAAAAAAAAAAAAACGGGCTTAAGGGCGATTTTATGCGTCAGGGTGGCAAAGTGTAAGGTGTTAAGAGTGAAGTAGATCTCCATATGGGAGGTGGTGGCAGCAGAGGTGGCAGCTGGTCACAAATCCAGGAGGCAGTAGTATAAGCAAATATGGCTTTTGCTGTTGGATATGGAAGTTACGGGTAGGAAAAGGAAGAACCCCAGGGCGAGCTGATATTAGAATCAGCATAGTCCGTGTGAAGTCACAGCGTTCAACACATGGAGACAAGAAAAGCACAGGGAGGTGAGCACGTATAGGTGTGCGTATAGCTTAGTTCCGCCCACCAAGAGCACTGAGGGAAGAAGAACCATTTCTTTTTTCATTTTGTCTCATGTTATCGTCCTGGGAGAAGAACCTGAGATAGAGCCCAGGATCTGACAGATCCTAGGCAAGCGTTCTACCCTGAGATACCTGGCCCAGCATGGGTGCTCCAACAGTCACGAGACCATATTGGCACGCGTTAGCTTCCAGGCATCATTTTTTCACTAAAAAAAAAAAAACCAGAACTCAGGCTGGAGAGATGGCTCAGTGGTTAAGAGCGCTGCCTGCTCTTCCAAAGGTCCTGAGTTCAATTCCCAGCAACCACATGGTGGCTCACAACCATCTGTAACGTGATCTGGCACCCTCTTCTGCACGCACATGCAAGCAGAGTACTGTATAGATAATAATAAATAAATAAATCTTTAAAAAAAAAAAAAGAACCAGAACTCTAGAAAACCCACTGGCTTTGGGACAAGAGGCAAAAAAAAAAAAAAAAAAAAAAAAAAAAAAAACAACAACAACAACAAACAAAAAACAGCAAATAAACTAGTATTATTTTGTTCCAGGGAGCTACTCAGAGAATAATGGGGCCACCACCTCAGTCAGTCAGCCTGGGCTACCATGATCAAACATCACAGTCCAGGTAGCTGAGATGATAGATATTTGGTTTTTTTTCCACACTGTTCCAGATGCCGGAAGGCTAGGGTCAAGGTGTTGACAACACTGATCTCTCTGCAATGCTTCTCCTATGTCTGCCCATCACCCGTCCTCTGAGTGTGCCCTCTCTTGGTCTCTTTCTTCTGTAAAGTCATCTGTTTGATTGGATTAGGGTTACATCCTATTGCTTCATTTAACTGTAACCCCCTCTTTGTGTCTTGTTTGTTTGCTTGCTTGCTTGCTTGCTTTGGGAACAAGGTGTCTCTGTGTAGCCCTGGCTATGCTGAAACTCACTCTGTAGACCAGGCTGGCCTGGAAATCCATTCACCTGCCTCTCCTCCTGAGTGCTGGGATTAAAGGTATGGGCCACCACCACTAGGCTCTATAGTGAACTGTTAGGATCATCATAATAAAGAGCATTTCAGTCAATGGAGTCAATGGATGCTAAAGCTAATGGGGGCAGGTAGAGAAAACATGAGATTACATGGCTCAAAGTTCCTGCCCATAAAATGCGCTTAATTACAATAGGAAAAGGGGTGACTTGGCAGTCACAGGATAAACCTGGTAGACACTCCCTCGGTCAAACTCAGTCAACAGAAACTATAATAGGTCAAAGTCAGTGAGAAGAATGCAGTGTCGCCCTTTGAGGTTCCCGCCCCAATTCATAACTCGAGTCTAATCGTGGGACATATTAGACAAACTGTGCAAATCATGGTCTGCCATGCCACTTGACACACTTGGGAAGAAAGGGCCTCAAATGAAAGGTTGCATTCATCAGACTCAGGCTTTTTTTTTTTTTTTTTTTTTTTTTTTTTTTTTAATTTATTACTGGTTGATGTGAGAGGGCCCAGGCCATAATGGGTGGTACCATTTCCAGGCATGTTGGCCTGGGTGGTATAAGAAAAGCCTGGCTGGGTGGGTGGTGGTGTCGCACGCCTTTAATCTCAGCTCTTGGGAAACAGAGGCAGGCGGATCTCTGTGAGTTTGAGGCCAGCCTGAGAGTTCCAGGACAGTTAGGGCTATTCCTTGGAGAAGGCCTGTCTTGGAAGAAAAAAAACAAAAGCAAAAAACAAAACAAAACAAAACAAAACAAAACAAAAACAGAGCTTGAAATAATGTGTATGGGAAAAGTCTGTGTGTATATATTCTAGCAGCCAAGGGGTGGGGCGTTTTAGACATCCATTGTTTCTGCCTGCCTTAGCATTTATTCTTTACTCCAGAAAAGCCATCCAGATTTTATTTTGGGGAACCAACCCTCCCCCACACTCGGTCCACATGCTGCTAAGCATGGACATCTGCCCAAATCAGCCAGTGCTCTTCATCTGCTTGGCTGTGGCCACTGGTTGAGGAAAGGACATATGACTTAAGCCAGCTCAATGTGGGTCAATCTTTGAGATATTTTTCCCTTTTTGAAGTAATTGTGAAAGAGGTTTTGTTTTTCTCCTGGGATTGCTAAGCTCTTAGAAAATAGGCTAAGGAGGCAGACTGAGGACCTCCCTCCTGAAGCCAAACTGTGCAGGAAGAAAGCAAAAACAAGACAGGGAGAAACCACTTCGGATAACCTCCTGGCCCTTAGAGCCTGGCACATTGGCCTTTCTGGTGAACCGATCCAAATACCTGTAATTTTCTGCTTAAGCCACTTTGAGCTGGGCTGTTGGCACTTGTGGCTGAAGGAATCATGACTAATATTAGGAAATGCCTAATTCTGCTGGGCTGGAGTTCAGAGGATGGGCGGGAGGGGAATTGTAGCCACAGCCAGACTTGGCAAGGCCTCTCTGGGCCTCAGAATCAGTGTGGGTTCCCGGCCCCTACCTCGGGGTGAGCATTTGAAGGTGCTGTGGGAGAAACGGAGGAAGCAGGTGGCACAGCAAGCCGAACCCCCCCCCCCCCGAGGGCCTGCCCAAAGTTGAGTTCTAAGATTAGACCCCAGTCAAGTCCACCTCGGACCAGCTAGCTTCCTTGTGCAGTGCACAGCCCAAAGGCTACACCCTTGGCACAGCCTGAGCAAGAGATGCCTATAGACTCTTCCCTCCCATCCCTGTGAGGACCAGGCGTTGAATTTCTCAACCTCGTCTTGGTTTACCAAGCTCGGGGCCACCAGTCTGTGTAGCTGAAGCCCAGCACAACCCCAGGAGGGAAGAGGCTGGGTGGGATCATCCCTAGTGCACAGCAGTGGAACGTAAGCCTCGGGGAGGTCCAGGATCTTGGGGCTGTTTGGTGACAGAGCCAGGTGCCCAGAGAACAGGGTTTGTCCCTGCGAGGCCAGAGTTCTTTATGGATTGGGGTGTTTCTGAGATGGGTTGTGGCTAGTGCATCTTGGCTGGTGTGGGAGATATGGTGGGAGATAGGATCCTTCTCTTGGATTGTGTATTCATGGTGTGTGTGTGTGTGTGTGTGTGTGTGTGTGTGCTCATGTGAGAGCAGGGGCATGTGTACATGTGGGAGCAGAGGAGTGTATGTGTGTGTGTGTGTGTGCGCGCGCGCGCTCATGTGAGCACAGGTGCATGTGGGAGCAGAGATGTGTGTGTGTGTGTGTGTGTGTGTGTGTGTGTGTGTGTCCACGTGGAGGCCAGAGGTTTACATTGGATATCCTCTACCACTCTCCATCTTATTTTTGAGATAGAAAAGAGTCTCTTACTGAACCTGAGTCTCACTGATTAGCTAGACAAAGCTGATCCGCCAGTAAGATTTGGTTAATTCTACCTCTGGGCTTTCTCCTCTGCCCAAGGCTATTATTTGGTTGGTTGTTGTTTCTTTTCCCTTTTGTTTGTTTGTTGGTTGGTTGGTTGGTTTTTTCTTTTCGAGACTGGGTTTCTCTGTGTAGCCTTGGCTGTCCTGGACTCTCTTCGTAGACCAGGCTGGCCTCCAACTCACAGCAATCTGCCTGCCTGTGCCTCCCAAGTGCTGGGATTAAAGGTGTGCGTCACCACGCCCGGCTCGCTTTTGTTTTTTGAGACAAAGCCTCATGTGGCCCAGATTATCAAACTGTTCAGCCAAGGATGATTGGGACCTGAGTCTCTCCTCAGACCTGAGGGCTCCATTGCCTGAGTCAGTAGAAGCAGAAGGGCACTTGAGACCCTGGGAGAGGGAAGGGGATGAAAGCAGGATGGGGCCAGGATGCTGACCAGGGCCAGGCAGGGAGAAGGGTCCGTTCATTCCCAGTAGAGGACACCGGCAGCTACAAACCTGGCACTGGACTGGATCTGAAAGCCCTTAAAATTTCCTAAAATGAAAGGACCATACTCCCCCCTACCACCACCATTTTAGAGACAGAACAAATGAGGGTGGCACAGAAGAGGCAAGAAACTTGCCCAAAGGTGGTGGCACCCACCTTTAATTTCAGAGGCTCAGGCTGGTGGATCGCTATGAGTTCGAGGCCAACCTGGTCTACAAAGTGAGTCCAGGACAGTCAAGACTACACAGAATAATTGTGTCTCAAAAAAAAAAAAAAGAAAGAAAGAAAAAGAAAAAAGAAAACTTGCCCAAGATCACATGGCAGAGAAAAGGAGAGACTGTGATTTGAAATGGAGGTCTGAGCCCAGAGCCTAGGCAGTTCTCCGGTATTCTGGAAGCTTCAATACCCACTAGGTAAGGTGCTATGGAGCCTCTCCAGGGCTCCCAGCGCCATCTGCCCTCCTCCATGGTTATTATTTTCTATTTATTATATATTTTAAATTAAAATTAAAATTTTAAATACGTAAAAATTTAAGTATGTATTTAATTAAAATATATTTGCATCATTTCCCTCTCCTCTTTACTCCTACCAAAATCCCCTATACCAGCCTCCCTCATTCCCTGTTCTCAGTCTGCCCAGCCAGCGGCACAGTGAGACCAGCTCGTGGGAGAACCTGGTGCCAGGTGGGCGGAAGTGGGACCTTAGAAAAGTCTCTGCAATAGCCTAAGCGTGAGGGGTGGGGAAGCGTTGAGGTGGCTTTGGAAGCAGCAGGAGGGGATCAGGGAAGGGACTGTCTCAGCGATGCTGCTCTGGAGCAGGGTCCATGCTGGGCAGGACACACCCAGGCCTTGCGCCACCCGCCGCCAGCCAGCCAGCCACCGGGGAGGGAGGGCCAGCGGCATTGGCAGGCCACCAGTGCACTGCGGGACGACGTGGCACCCCACCCGCTCCGCCTCCAGCCGCAGGACCTGAGGGACGGCTGGGAATTGAGTCCCTTAGGGGTAGGGGACCACTTAGCCAGGAGCCAGAAGCTCAGAGCAGAGACCAGGCACCTCAGGAAGCCTTTTCCAGAAAGGGGAGGGGGGAGGAGAGGGGGTGCTGGGAGAGCAGCGGAGAGGAAGAGAGTGTCTGGCATTCACAGAGACTGAGGGGCAGAATAAGGCCACAGCTTGGATGGGAGCCCATGCCTGAGAAGTTTTAGTAGTAGCACTAGAAAGCCCCTTTCATGATCAGCTGTGGTGGGAGACAAAGCCCTCAGGACAGAGCCTGAGTTGCCCCTTACCAGCAGATGGGCAAAGGGCAGGTTGCTTAACCTCTACTGGGCATCAGTATCTTCACCTCTAGAGTTTGGCAGTGAGCAGCATGAGGGTGCCTCCACGGGGCTATTGTTAACTTGTCGAGGCTGATACGTGATTGACAGAGCCTAAAGGAGGGAGCCAGGAAACATCTTAGACATAAGGTGGGTGGCTTTGGGGAGAAGCTCTGGGCTGGGGTCCCCAAGTCAAACAGGAATGCCTTATATACCTCCCGCCACCGTGTGAGTGCAGCAGTTGGGATCTTGAGTGAGCCCCTCCCGCCAGTGACTAGCAGAAGCCTTGGTGCTGGGCCCAGCTGCCACAGTGTACACCGTGAGCCAGGCAGGCTGGGAGATTTTAAAAACCACGAGGATTCCTTGCTGGGATTTTCCTTATCACTGTGGAATGCAGGCTAGGAAGTAAGCTGAGAAGCTTTTCCTCACACCTCCTCCTCCTTCTTCTTCCTTTTTTTTTTTTTTTTTTTTTTTTCCGAGATAGGGTCTCTCTGTGTTAGCCTTGGCTGTCCTGGAGTCACTTTGTAGACCAGGCTGGCCTCGAACTCACAGCGATCCGCCTGCCTCTGCCTCCCGATCCTGAGTGCTGGGATTAAAGGGCTGCGCCTGGTCCTTCCTCTCCTCCTCCCAAGTGCTAGGATCACAAGTGTGCACTGCAGCATCCAGCTTGCTTTTCTTCTCTTCCTCCTTCCCCACACCCCTTGCCAGAGTCTTACCACATAGCTCTGACTAGCCTAAAAACTCTCTGCATAGATCCAGACGGCCTGAAACTCAAGAGCTCTGCCTCCTGGGTGCTGGGATTAAAGGGGAGGGCCAGAACTGAGTTCACACACCAACTTTAAAAGCATGTGTCTCCTCCAAAATAATAAAAAAAAAAATGCAAAGGTGTGAGAGTAATGTGAGGGGTCATTCCCCACCTTAACAAGGGAGAGGACACAGTAGTTATAAGGAACCATAAGGGGTTTCGAATCCTGTTACTTTCTTCTCTTAGTCCTGTTTGTACTGAATTTAAAAACCCCAAACCACAATTATAGGTCATTAGAAATGGCAGCAAATATTCAGTGGCTCTGTCAGATGGTTTTGGAGTTGGACCAAATCCGTGGGGCTGTATCTCTGATGACCATCCACCCTCACCTCTCAAGTGCGAAAAATCAGTGGCTGTCAGGTTTCCAAAAGACCTAAGGGTTCACTGTCTACTGCAGCTGAGAGAGAGAGAGCCTCAGGCCGGGGGCAGTGATCTCTTCTTTGGCTGAATCTGACTCTGGAAAGAATTCTTTAAGTTCTGATGTAATGTTTGGATGTGGTTTTTAAAATAGTCTTAATAATATGTCATTGATTCCAGTCTCCTTGTCAGAAAGAAAACTCACCCCCATAATGCAACAGTCTCGTGGCAGTTTGGATTTAGGAGACTCTGCTGTGCTTAGGGGGTTGTAGCTTAATTGGAACTGTGCTTAGCAGAGCATGCGTGAGGCCCTGGGTTCAATTCCTGAGGCAAACCATAAAGAAAATTGGTCTGCTAACAAAAACTCAAACAGCAACTCTGTAATAGATTGGCGATGTCTGGGGCAACTCAGCTGTTGACTATGTTGCTATCTGCCTAGGCCACTCAAGGCGTTGGACAGGGGGATCGTGAATAGCTTTATGAAAACATGAAGTCATGGGTTCACTTCCTCACTCTTTTCCGGGCATGGGACTGCCTCTCAATTACAGTTTCCACTATTTCCTTCAACCCCTACTGGGGAGGATTGAGATTTCACCCCTCATTACTGAGGTCAAAAAATAATAGTGTCAGGCCATCAGGGTGGCTCAGCAAGTAAAGGTGCTTGCTGCCAGCCCAGACCACCCAAGCTCCCAGGAACCCACAAGGTAGAAGGAGAGAACCAACTAGTTACCGTCTGACCTCCACACTTGTGCCCCCTCACAGATCGACAAACACATACACTCACACCCACAAAATAAATGAAAAAAAAAAAAAAAAAAAAAACCAAAGAGAGGGGGGCGGAAAGCCCAACAACAATAATAAAGGTTGAAAATGGTGGCATATGCATGTAATCTCAGCACTTGGAAAGCTGAGGGTGAGGGGGAGTGGCCAGGGCATGGAGAGAATAGGCACCGGGAGAGGAGAGGCTACCCTGAGCTACACAGCGAGTTTCAAGCCAGCCTGAGCTACATTTCAAGACTATACTTCAATAAGCAAGACACCTACTAAAAAGACAGCAGCTAGCTTCTCTCTTGTCTGATAATCTGGAAGACAGTAGCCCAAGACTGGGATTTTTTCTTTCTTTCTTTCTCCCCTTTACTGATTTGTTCATAGACGCAGGCTCCTTTCATCTTGTGTTTTGGCTGCCCGCAGGTTCTGTTTTCAACTGCCGGCTCCGAGATGGCTGACCACTAAACGGTGCTAAGCAATAGTGGGGTGGAGGAGGAGAGGAATGCCAGGCCCCTTCCTATAAGGCCCAGCAAGCCACACTTTATAGATTCCATCCCCGTAGGCCACATAAGCCATATGACCACATCCAGATGAAAGTGAGGATGGGAGATGTAGTTTTTATAATTCTAGGTTGTCGTCTGTGCTGCTAAAATTGAAAACACTGCTAAAATTGAGAAGAGGGGAGGGGATCTTGGGGGACGTTAGCTTGTACTAACATATGCTGGAGAGCAATCAGGAAACAGACACACACTGGTTTTTATGTGTGGTCTCTTTCGTCCCTGGAGGAGTGACCTTCCTGATGACATCACTGGCCCTCCCTAGCCTGTGACATCCAAAGCATCTTATCAACTCATATCAGGAATCCAAAGTAATCAGGAAACAGAGTCCTTTTGCTGCTGAAGAGTGGCAAGAGAACCCAAAGCTATCAAACACCTTCCTCTCCTATCTGAACACCACATAATGCCAAGTGTGTCTGCACTCTGCGCACCACAGAGCTGTAGCCAGCTTCAAGCGTAGCAAGGCATGATGACACATGCCTGTGATCCCAGCATTTAGGCAAAGGCACAATTGTGAGTGGCAACCCAATTTGGGCTACATAATGAGACTCTGTGTGTGTGTGTGTGTGTGTGTTGTGTGTGTGTGTGTGTGGTGTATGTGTGTGTGTGTGTTGTGTGTGTGTGTGTGGTGTATGTGTGTGTGTGTGTTGTGTGTGTGTGTGTGTGGTGTGTGTGTGTGGTGTGTGTGTGGTGTGTGTGTGGTGTGTGTGTGGTGTGTGTGTGTGTGTGGTGTGTGTGTGGTGTGTGTGTGTGGTGTGTGTGTGTGTGTGTGTGTGTGTGTGTGTGTGTGTGGTGTGTGTTGGATTGGGGTTGTGTTTTTATTCACTTGACTATAGTCTGAGAAAAACTGAGGCACACAGTCTCTGCTCTGGGACATCACATTCTTAGATTAAAGCAGCAGGCTTTTGTGTAAACAAAGGTTTACTGGGCTGGGGTTGGGGAGAGGGGGGAGAATTAATACATTTCCATAAAAGTCCTACAAGGGGGCTAGAGAGATGATTCAGTGGGGAAGAGCACTGTGCCCTTCCAGAGGTCCTGAGTTCAATTCCCAGCAACCACATGGTGGCTCACAGCCATCTATAATGTGGTATGATGGCCTCTTCCGGTGTGCATGCCTGAAGGGAACATCGGATCCCAGTATAGATGGTTGTGAGGCACCGTATAATTGCTGGGGATCAAACCCACTGCTTTTAACCACGGAAGCATCCTCAGCCTCAAGCTTCCAGTCTTAACTAGGTTGCTCGACACCAGTTTTAGGGCCTTGAACAGCACCTTGTGCAGGTGACAATACATCTAATACCTTTGGTTGTCCAAAGTGAGCCTGGCAGGAACAAAGATTTACAAGTTTGTGTACATGTGAGTGCGCCTGTGCACACAGAGGCCTGTGGTCTCCGCTTTTACTTTATTTTTTAAAATATTTTTTTATGATACTTATTTTGTAGGTATGCCTGTGTGTGCCAGGGCATGTGTATTGAGATGAAGGGACAATTATGGGAGTTGATTGTCACCCTCTGCTGTGTAAGTCCTGGGGATTGAATCTACTTGGTTCTAGGATAGCCACTGAGCCATATCACTGTCTTTCCCTGATTCTTTGTTATATTTTCTTTTCTTTTTGAGAAAGGTCTTATGGCACAACCCTAACTGGCTTGGAACTCACTATAGAGATCAGGCTGGCCTCGAACTCACAGAGATCCACCTGCCTCTGCCTCTGCACCTATTTCTGGTTTTTGAAAACAGGGTCTCTTGTCAGTTATCTTAGGCTGTCTCTGCCCCTCACTTTTCCCCTCCCACCAAAGCTGGGTTTACATGAATTTACAGCTATGCTCAGCTTCTAGTTACAGCTCTGGAGATCTAAATTCAGGCCATCCTGTTTGCACGGCAGGCACTTTACTGACTGAGCCATCTCCTCCACCGATATTTACAAGTTTTAATAAGCATATGACATAGCCAGAGTTGTTGGGTGGTGGCGGCGGCGGTGCAAGCCTTTTATCCCAGCACTGGGAGGCAGAGGCAAGCAGATCTCTGAGTTTGATGCCAACCTGGTTTATAGAGCGACTTCTAGAACAGCCAGGGCTACACAGAGAACCCCTTTCTTGGGATAAATAAATAAATAACAGCAAGATTTATTCAAATTAAACTAACTTCTCATCCCACTTATATGGCATCCAATGCTGCCACCTGATAAAGGAAAATTGCCATAAGTTGGCTTCCCACTCTCGCTGCGTGTTGGTGGTGGTGAACACAGCTGTGCTCACACTTTGTGGAGCACATTACTTATTATCTGTTTGACTGGGAAGATGCAATTTTCTGTCCAGCCTCTGGAGTTTGTTTTTCTTCCTGCCTCGGAGCCGGGAATGGTGGTGGGGAAAATCCATTAATTTTGTCCTGGAAAGTTTATTTTGCTTTTGTTCTGGGACAGAGGGGGGAGGGGGGGCTGGTGAGAGAGAGGGAAGGGACAGTGAGGGGGAGAGAGAGAGAGAGAGAGAGAGAGAGAGAGAGAGAGAGAGAGAGAGAGAGAGAGAGAGAGAGCAATGACTCACCAGAAAGACCACTGTGCTGTGTTTGAATATGATGTGAGAGTCTGGGGTGGGGGGAGGGGAGGGGCTCTCTGCCACTACTTGACAAAGCCTCACACAGCACCCTGGGGATTCAGATGCCATGGATTGCTCTTCAGAGAGCCCCGCTCTCAAATGTTCAGCACCCCACTATTAGTGATTGGCTTTGCAGAGAACTGGATTTTTTGTTTTGTTTAGTTGTTCGTTTTTTGTTTTTTGTTTTTTTTTGAGATAGGCTTTCTCCTCTGTGTGGCCCGGGCTGTCCTGGAACTCACAGAGAGCCTCTTGCCTCTGCTTCCTGAGTGGAGGGAGGGTCCCACCACCGCCTGGCTCACAGGGATCTGCTTGCCTCTGTCTCCCACGTGCTGGGATAAAAGGCATGTGCCACCAACAGCCGGCTTGAGACAGGGTCTCTCTGTGTAGCCTTGGCTGTCCTGGACTCGCTTTGTAGACCAGGCTGGCCTCGAACTCACAGCGACCGTCCTGCTTCTGCCTCCCGAGTGCTGGGATTAAATGGGAGCTGGATTCTTGTTCAGGGTTTACTCTTTTCAGTACTAGATCTTGAGTTAACTGTTCCCTGGCCCAAGCCTTAAAGAATCACTTCTGAGTCACTGGCTCATTGTTTAGATGGAGGATATTCTGCCACACAAAAATGATCACTCAGGCCAAGCATGGTGGCACACGCCTTTAATCCCAGCACTTGGAAGGCAGAGGCAGGCGGATTGATGCAAATTCAAGGCCAGCCTGGTCTACAGAGTGTGTTCCAGGACAACCAGGGATACACAAGGAAACACTGTCTCAAAAAAACAAAAACAAAAACAAACAAACAAACAAACAAAAAGACTCAAACCCTATACATTACATGAAAATATATTGCCCAAGACAAACTGCCAAGATAGAGCAGTTGAATCCAAATTAACGCCTGCACACTGTCAAAGGATAGGACAGTTATTTAAAACATAATGAGATTACTGTAAAAATCTTCATGAATATTGCCTTTCAGGTTTATGAGTGGTTATGTTATTCATTTCTTCCCTGGAGACATCCAATACTTGTGGATTACTTGTAGATTTTGAGGGATGACCCCCCCCCCACACACACACAATGGTGTATATGCTCCACATTAGAAAAAGTCTATGTTCATTAAGTTTCTTGTCTATGTCATGAAGTGTGGTCGGTCATCAAGGGGGAGTTTTTCTGTTACCCTGGTCTCTGGCCCCATACAGCGAGAGGCATGTATTCTTGGTGGAGTGACATGGTAGCTGGGAGGAACACATATGGGGCATCCAAGAGAGATCTAGGACAATAACAGGGATCGGTTACGTGCAGGGTCTTTCAGAGCCCAGTTCATAGTAGACAGCTCTGGTAACAGGGCCACCCCTGATGTCCCCTGGTGCTCTGACTCTGCCAGGACCTTGTAGCAAGCACGAAGCTGTTCTGCGTAATCTCCAGATGGAACTGACCTGCCTCCAGAGCTCTTAGGGACTACACTGTGACACCTCCCATTGATGCACTAAAATATTTTCTCTTTCCTAGGTAGCTCAATCTAGCCTAGAGCTGAAGATCCTCCTGCATTTATCTTCTGAGTCCTGGGATCACAGGTGTATTTAACCATGTGGCCTTCATCGCTTCTTTAGATGCCACAAAGACCTCTTACATTGCAAGATCTGTAAGTCATATGGCCCAATTGGCAGGGCCATTCTAGCATGCCTGAAAGGCTTACAGGGGGCCTTATTGGTCTGGCTACCACTCCGATAACTTGTGTCACCTGTAATTTCCCCCCCATCCCAGTGGGGGTTTGCTGATGTTGTTATTTACTTGGTTTTTCTTTGTGTAACAGCCCTGGCTATCCTGGACTTGCTTTGTACCAGCTGGCCTCGAACTCACATCAATCCACCTGCCTCTGCCTCCTGAGTGCTAGGATTACAGGTGTATACTACCGCCCCACTCACCTGTAACTATATTCTCCAGTGTAGGAAATACTTGCCCCAGAGCTAGAGAAGACTAGTCAGATGCACTTTCTTATTTGTGGAGAGAAACACAATGAAATAATTTTCCCTTTTCCCTTGGAGGGGAATGTCCAGGCATGCACCAGACTACTAAAGATTTCACAAACCGTATGAGCTTCTAAATATTTATAGTTTTCTCTCCAAACCTTTTGGAATTCATAGCCAAGTTTCCTGCCACCTCTTGCTCTTCTGATCCAATTGACAGGCAGCTTAATCCAGGGATGGTGGTAGGTGCACTTGAGGCAGAGGCAGGAGGATTCCCACAAGTTTGAGGACAGCCTGGTCTACAGAGTGAGTTCCAGTCCAGCAAGAGCTACTTAGTGTGAAAGATGCTTTTTTTGAGGCACACGCCTTTAATCCCGGCACTCTGGAGGCAGACGCAGGTGGATTGGTGTGAGTTTGAAGCCAGTCTGGGCTACAAAGCGAGTCCAGGACAGGCAGGTCTACATAGACCCTGTCTTGAAAAACAAAACAAACAAACAAACAAACAAAAACAACCAAAAGTAACAAAAACACACTAACAAAGCAACACACAGATGGTTAGGGAGGTGGCTCAGAGGGCAGAGTGAAGCACAGGCACCCGAGTTTGGATCCTCAGCACCCACGTCAAGAGCTGGGCACGATGGCTATGTCTCAGCGCTGGGAGACAGAGTCAAGAAGATTCTGGGTGCTCGTTAGCCAGTCTACCCACTCAGTGAGTTCCAGGCTTAGTGAGAGACCCTATCCCCAAAGATAAAATGACAAGCAATTGAGAAAGACACCCAACATTGACTTCTGGTTTTCACATATGCATACCCCCACCCCCACTCCCCCCTTGTATATATACACACACGCGTGCGCACACATACACACACACATCTCCAACTTGTATATGTATATGTGTGTGTATGTGTGTGTGTATGTACATATATACACACACACACAACCCCCTCATATTTGTGTATATACTATATACACATGCACACCCCCCACACATATCACACACACACACACACACACACACACACACACACGCACACACACACACACAGAGAACCCTGTGACAATGGGTCAGGTCTGCTGTGTTTCATAACTGCCAATCCAGGGATATGAAGGGGAGATAAACCTGTTTCTGTTTTGATCCCAAGTGTGGGACAGAGAGGTGGGCAGGATATTTATCACTTAGAGCTGCATGTTTTTCCACATAGAAGTTGAACTACTAGCTGGGTGGTGTTGGTGCACGCCTTTAATCCTAGTACTCTGGAGGCAGAGGCAGGTGAATTTCTGTGAGTTCGAGGCCAGCCTGATCTACAAAGCGAGTTCAGGACAGCCAAGGTTACACAGAGAAACCCTGTCTTTAAAAAAAAAAAAAAGAAGTCGAACTACTTCGTGGGGGAGCTTGGTGAAAAACACTCTTGAACAGACTGAGAGGATATATATACACACACACACATACACCCAAAACAGGAGAGGAGGCTTTGGTTGGGACTTGGTTTTTGGCTGTTCATCCCTGCACTTCAAGAGGTTCCTAAAGAGAACTGCTCCAGGGAAAGTTTCAAGGCTTTGGACTCCAGCTGAGGCTTGAGGTCCCAGCTGCTGCTCATGGTTCCAGCAGCAACTTTGGTGGAATTACTGGTCTGCTGAAATCCTGCTGGCTGTACCAGGGACTGATATCCTTAAGGTTTCATTGTAGTGCTTTGTTTTGTTTAGATTTATTTATTTATTATGTATACAGTGCACATTAGATCATATTATAGATGGTCATGAGCCACCACGCAGTGGCTGGGAATTGAACTCAGGACCTCTGGAAGAACAGACAGTGCTCTTAACCGCAGAGCCATCTGTCCAGCCCCCCATTGTAGTGTTCTTTAATGTCCTTTTCTGATTGTTTGGGTTAGTTGGGTTGTTAGGGAGGTAGGCTCATTTAATAAGTTCATAATAAAATATAATTGATAAGAAAATTGAGCCTACAGGGATATGCTTTTGAAGATGGAGTTATGGCCTTCCAGGTAAAGTGACCGCCTTTGGCTGAGAGTGATGCTCCTGGAGGGACGGAGACCTGGCAGGCTAGGTGACTTAGCCCTGGGGGACAGGCGGCTGGCTACACACAACAGGGGTGTAGAAGTAGCTTTTATTGGCCTGATTCAACTGTCATCTCCTATGCCTACTGCCTCCATCTGCTAACCTAGGCCTAGAATGTCCTCAGCCTCTGAGACTTACTGCTGAATAAGATCATCCTTTCATCATTCTTTCTGAACTCTGGCCTACTGGCTCAACTCAGCTGTTCCGGCCCAAACTCTTCTCCGAGGTCACTTGATTCAAACTGGCTTCTCTCTAGGCCTCCGACTGAATTGCTCTGCTTGGCCTCAAACTCACTCTAGCAATCTATTCTAATCTTCTGGCGCCTTCTCATTCTCTGGCTTCTTCTGTCTTCACCAGTGTCTACCTTGCTCTGTCTTCAACCTCTCTCTGTAAAACTCTCCCAATAAAACTGCCTCTGAATTCCACCCACTGAACTGCCATGAACTCAACTCCACCGCACTGCCTCTCAGCTCCCTGACTCAACAGAACTGACTAACAAAAACTGACTAGAAGGCCGGGCGAGGCGGTGCACGCCTTTATTGCCAGTACTCGGGAGGCACAGGCAGGAGGATCACTGGGAGTTTGAGGCCAGCCTGGTCTACAAAATGAGTCCAGGACAGCAGTGACTACACAGAGAAACCCTGTCTCAAAAACAAAAAACAAAAACTGACTAGAATTCAGAGAGCTGCATGCCTCTGTGTCCTGGAATTAAAAGTATGTCTATTTGTATCCCTCCTCCCCCCGCCCCCCGCCGGGATCACACAAACCTAGAAGGTCTTTGGATGTGCTCTCTTGTCACAGCTGCGTGTTCTGAATTAAAATTGCTCTACACAGGGGTGACTGCAACAGACCTTCCCAGCACCAGGGCTTCCTTCCTCTACAGTAGTGAAAGTTCTGTCACTGAAAGTGTCAGAGCCTTTGTCCTGATGACCTTTCATAGTGCAAAATCAGCCTCTGAGAAGAGTTTGCCCAAATTAGTGATTTTTCAAACTGGGTTCCGTGGCCCCCTAGGGGTTTCTAGAGTTTCAGGGAGTCCATGGAGGTCATATTCAGAGGACCTGATGGTTTCACACCCTCTCCCATTGCCTCTATGTCCAGGGTAATGTTGCTTCTCCCCCTCCCCCCTCCCCCCTTTATAGCTGGAGAGATAGCCGTGGGTGCTAGGAACGGAATTCTTATATTTTTGGTTGTGAGCCTAACCTTTAACGGCTGAGCTATCTCTCTATCTAGTAATGCTGCTTTTATCTGTTTGTCTGGAAAGTGTTGTTTGAGGAAAGTTTAGCTGTGGCGAATCTACCATGGGACATTCTGCAGAACACATGACCCATTCTCCTCAAAACTGTCAAACTCACAAAGAAAAAAATCCAAGACTAAGAGACACAGTCATGAACCAGAGGAGGCCAAGGAGACATAGAGCTGACGTAAGATCATGGGTGAAGCTGGGCGGCGGCGGTAGCGGCTGTGGTGGCGGAGGCTGCGGTGCACACCTTTAATCCCAGCACTTGGGAGGCAGAGGCAGGCAGATCTCTGTGAGTTTGAGGCCAGCCTGGTCTATAAAGCAAATCCAGGACAGCCACGGCTACATATAGAAACCCTGTCTGGAAAACCCTACACACATAGAAACCCTGTCTGGAAAACCCTACACACACACACACACACACACACACACACACACACACACACACACAGATCCTGGAACAGAAAAATGGACAGCAGGAGAAAAATGAGTGCTAGCCTGGAATTTTTCTCACAGTAATGTCTTGGGCCTGGCACCTCTGTTTGTGCAAATCACTACAGTGAAGGAGGACAGAGGACGCTAACCTCAACTGTAAAGGGAACACAAGAATAACATCCTTGCAACTTATCTGTAAATCTAAAATATTTTTAAAGTTTGTTTTGAAAACAAACATTAGGAAAGTATTGGACAGATCAGCTCTAAGTATCCAGAGCCGAGGAGGCAGGTGGGCTGTGAGCATCCTGGAAAGCTTCCAGAAGCAGGCAAAGCTTGATCTCTGATAGGACCAGGATGTTGGAACACTGAGTCGGGCTTCCAGTACCCTGTACTGACTGTCTGTGTCCCTCTCTGTCCCAGTGAAGTAGGGCCCTATCTGGAAAAACAGGACTAAAGGGGGAAGGTGGCTCATGGGAGTGAGGAGAGACGAGATCTGGGAGAAGGAAAGGGATCAGTCAGGGAAAGGCGGGGCCGCAGGGTAGGGGAACAAATAAGAACTAAGAATGACATATATGTATTAACCCTCAGACATTAGGGCACAAGGCCAGGGGTCCTGCTCCTTCCTGGGTCTGACCTAGACCTGTCCCCCTCCCAAGGTATGGGCTCCCTCAGGCACGATATCCATTCTGCTTGTGGGTAGACAAACTTCTAATCTTCTATCCCTACAGAGGCTAAGAGAAGCTGGTAAGTGATGGGGGTACCCAGGAAGGCAAGAAAGACAAGACAGAAGGACATAAACAGAATCTCAGTTAAGAAGATACAGTCTTGGTGGCGCATGCGTTTAATCCCAGCACGCGGGAGGCAGAGACAGGTGGATCGCTATGAGTTTGAGGCTAGCCTGGCCTACAGAGTCAGTCAAGGACAGCCAGGGCTACACAGAGTAACCCTGTCTCAAAAAACAAAAAAAAAAAAAAAAGAGGAGGAGGACGAGGACCAGGGAAGAGGAGGAGGAAGAAGAAGGAGGGAGGAGGAGTAAAAGAAGAAAGAAGAAGAAGAAGAAGAAGAAGAAGAAGAAGAAGAAGAAGAAGAAGAAGAAGAAGAAGAAGAAGGGAAGGCATCCATCAGACTTCAAATACCTGAAACAGTTTGAAGAAAGGAAGATTTGTTTTGGGTCTTTGTTTTGTTCACAATTAACTGTCCCATTATGACAGGTGTGGGGTGAGAGGCAACACTGTGATGGCAGGAGGGTGTGAGAGCACAGAGCAGGCAGGCAGCAGAGAGAGAACGTCTGCTGTATCGGGGCTTCCTCGTCCTTCCTCCTCTAGTTTCATCCATGCTCCCAGACTATGGAATGCTGTTGTCTACTTTCAGGAGAAGTCTCCCCATCCCCCAGATAATCCTCTCTGGAAATACCCTCACAGACATGCCCAGAAATAAACTATACTACTAACCTCTGGGGAATCTCAAATTGACAATTGAGATTAACCACTCAGAAGCTGGAGAGATGGGCTCAGCAGTTAAGGACAGTTTCTGTTCTTTTTCTTTTCTTTTTTTTTTTTTTTCTGAGACAGGGTTTCTCTGTGTAGCCTTGGCGGTCCTGGACTCACTTTGTAGACCAGGCTGGCCTCAAATGCACAGAGATCCGCCTGCCTCTGCCTCCCAAGTGTTGGGATTAAAGGCATGTGCCACCATGGCAGGCTTTCTTTTCTTTTTTAAAAGATTTATTTATTATGTACACAGCGTTCTGTGTACCTGCACACCAGAATAGGGCACCAGATCCCATTATAGACGGTTGTGAGCCACCATGTGGTTGCTGGGAATTGAACTGTGGACCTCTGGAAGAGCAGCCAGTGCTCTTAACCTCTAAGCCATCTCTCCAGCCCTCAGTTGCTGTTCTGGGAGAAGGCATAAGTTTTGTTTCCAGCCCCCACATCAGGCAGCTCACAATCACCTGCACTTCTAGGTTCCAGAGAATCTGATGGCCTCTTTTGGCTTCCACAGACACCATCACAGAAAGATACAAAATAGATGACAGCATGAGATCAAAAGGGAAGCCGGTGTAGTGGCACATGCCTTTAATCCCAGCGCTAGGGAGACAGAGGCAGGTGGATCTCTGTGAGTTCAAGGCCAGCCTGGTCTACAAAGCTAGTCTAGGACAGCCAGGCCTACAAAGAAACCCTGTCTCAAAAAAACAAAAAACAAAAACAAAGAACAACAACAAAAAAAGATCAAAAAGGAATTAGACGCCTAAAGATATTTCCCTGCTCCCCAACCCCAGCCCTGGTCCCCAGAAACTCACTGCATTGCATTTCCTGGTCTCCATGCTCCTGAGGCACTACTTCAGCATTTTCTCTCACTAGGTGTCAAATGCCTAGGAGCCAAGACTCACATGACCTAGCACACTTGCTGAGTAAGGGGAAGAGGGGAGCAATAAGAGTAAGCCCATCCCTTCCGCTGTGAAGCCCGGAAGCCATCCAGAAAGGAGCAGAGAAAGGGAGGAGCGCCCTGTGTCCCCCTGGCATACACAGGTCACAAAAAGACAATCAGTAATTGCAGACTCTGCAATGTAAATACCCCATCAACACCAGAGAACCAGATACAATATATAATAACACATCGCCTGGGGTTATGCTCTGGCCTCAGTTCAGAGTTTCCTCGCTGTGTGACCTTGAACACATTACCCCTCTGAGACACTCTTCATCTGTAAAATGACTATAAAAATAGGAATAGAACCTACACCAAAGGGTGGCTATGGCCCTCCAGTGACCTAATGATGATGCCTAGCACATGAAGAGACCCCCTTAGCTCCGGGGGTCCATGTGGGATATGCGGCCAGAGTTTCTAGGCTGATAGAAACCCACTTCCTGGCTGGGTTGATAACAGCAAGGGGCTTCCTGTCATGAATAAAGCAGGCCTAAGACCTCCCTGGGGTGGGGGCGGTCTTAAGTGAGAAGGAAGAAACTGTTGCTTGCACCCTGGCAGCAAGCTGTCAGTCTCCCCAGATGCCCATGATCTGCTGCGGGAACTGTGTGACTGCACAAGGAAGGAACAGACGGGGCCGTGGCCAAAAATGACCATGACTGTGTCCTGGCTTCAGTCAGGCCCCAGCTCTAGCAAAGGGGCCTGCTTGGCTTCCCTCAGTCTCTATGTGTGAAACAGAGGGATTAAGGCTACATTCAGGACTGTGAGGATTCACCGAGATACCATGAGGATGTGTAGTTTTTACAACCGTCCTCAGTGCTGAGAGGGAGGCTGTCTGCTGTACTCTTACTGCAATCTCCCAGGTGAACACACACACACACACACACACACACACACACACACACACACACACACACACGGAGGGAGCCTGCCGGCATACAAGGCAGCCTCTTACAACTAGGTACGATGGTACCCTTTGCTGTCCTGTCTATTCTGGGTCTGTGGGACCTGCCAAGAGCAGCAGTTAAGTGGGGAGGGTTCTGGAGCGGGCCTGTCAGAGTCTGAATTCTGACTTGGCTTTGTGACCTCAGGCAGCTGACTTAGCCCCTCTGTGCCTCTCTTTCCTCTGAAAGTGCGCACGGTAATCACACCCACCCCGGGGGACTTTGTGTAAGTACAAACGGGAGGATAAACGTGTGAAGTGCTTGCAGAGCAGCCTGGTACAGATGTTTGTTTTTAGTTGTGCTGGCCGCCCAATTCCCACGCCTTTCTGGGCCAGCAGATATCTCATCCCCTGGAACATCCCTTCTGAGAGCTGACTTGCTCCTTGAGGCAGAAGTTCCTAGAAGGGTGCAGCTTCAGGCGGCAGCCAAGGCAAGCCGCTCCAATGGTCACACTTAAGATGAAGTCCTAGGATGTAAAGGGGACAGGTTTTTTGTTTTTCTTCTGTTAATGGTATTTAGGGAAGAAAAGTGAGGGTCGTTTGAAGGTCCTCAATGGGTAGAAAAGAGCAGCTTTTCTCTCATTTGTCCCCACAAACCTCAGAGGAGCCAGGAGGAAGAAAATTATAAAGGGGTGCGTAGGGCCAGGCGGTCATGGCGCACACCTTTAATCCCAGCACTCGAGAGGCAGAGGCAGGCGGATCTCTGTGAGTTCGAGGCCAGCCTGGTCTACAAAGTGAGTCCAGGACAGCCAAGGCTACACAGAGAAATCCTGTCTCAAAAAATAAAAAATTTTAAAAATTTAAAATTGGTTAATTAATAAAAATAAAATTAAAGGGTGGGGAGAAGGCGATTGGAACAGGTGAAGATTGGGGTGGGGGCTGTCAGAAGTAGAAACAGAAATCATGGGAACCCAATGAGGACTATGGATATGGGAGACGGGGGAGTGGAGAAGTGGGCGGGGGGAGACTCAGTGTGTGTGTGATTCTCTTTTAGTTTTTGTTTGTTTGAGATGAGGCTCACCACGGAGTTGGCTGTCCTGGAACTCACTATGTAGACCATGCTGGTCTTGAACTCATGGAGATCCACCTGCCTCTGCCTCCCAAGTGCTGGGATTAAAAACATGCGCCACCATGCCCGGCTTGTTGTCCGACCCTTTAATCACAGCCCTACGTGAGGGGAAG
Source organism: Acomys russatus (assembly GCF_903995435.1). NCBI lineage: Eukaryota > Metazoa > Chordata > Mammalia > Rodentia > Muridae > Acomys > Acomys russatus. The sequence goes on from NC_067152.1 coordinate 21,306,728, forward strand.
AACTCTTCCGTTCAACCCCTATATTTGTATTTCACAGATAAGGAGACAGCGGAGGCACAGGGAAATGACCCGCCCCCCCCCCCCCCATAGAGTTATCAGGCCAACCTAGCACTACAATCTAGCTGAGAGCTAGAGAGTCAGCCAGGGCTGTGATCAGGAGAGGTGAAGATCCCTTGATGGTCCTGAGATCAGGAACCCAACCGAGCCTCTTTTGTCCCTGAGCTGCCTGCACCAGCTAGATTTCTTCCAGTTTGCGTGAAGAGGACAGGACCTGGGGAGACCCGGGGACACCCAGCAGGAGGGCTGGGAGGTAGCCTCACAGGGCTCAAGGATTCTACTGGAAGGGTCCCAGGTTCAAGGCTTTTCCACCCCAGCCAGGACAGACACTGTCATCCTCAGCAGTCACTGACCCCTCCGGGCCTTCCTGCCAGTCTCAAATACACAGAGGGCTTTTCTGAAAAATAGCTTGGGAAGACTGAGTTAGGTGAAGCTGAGCCCTAATATCGGCCTGAATCCATCAAATTTCCTGCCCTTCCCATACCTGCCCCTCTTCAGTTTCCCCACCTGGGACATGGGAGCCATGCTGCCTGCTGTTAGGAAGGAGCTGTCTCTGGGAGGGGCCGAGCCCGCCAGCCCACTAGTGTCTGTTTCCTCTCGGGACCTCCAGGACCCTTGTGAAACAAGAGGTGAAAGAGGGTCCGTGGTGGACAGGCACTGGGAGCTGCAGGCAAAGCAGACATTCCAGGATGACTCACAAGCCCGGAACTCAGAACTCGTTGTGGCCCAGTGAGGACCGCCTCCTGGTCAGTCGGGGTCAGCTGGAGACCCACTCTGGGACAGGGAGTCAAGGGACAAACAGAGCTCTGTCCAGGGACTCTGGATCCAGTAGGTTGGTTGTGCTTTATCCAGGGACTTGAAATGAGGTCTCCCCTGAGGTGTGAGGGAGGGGGGACAGGACCTGCATCTCTGCTGCAATTTGGCAAAGGGCAACCTAAAAGCTGCAGGAGGAAGACTAGATTTCACAAAAGATTTCAAACCTTCTGGGAACTTCCTTTCTTAAGAGTAGTTTGACAAAGGAGGGAAAACCCGCCCCCACCTCTGCCCCTTCTTGAGAGCAATACTGTCCAGGCCTAAGAGACTGAGGGATGGCTGGGATGACCTCCAGGGACCCCACCCCCCACCCCACCCCTTGATTCTTGTTTGCCAGCTCTAACCTGCTTCACACCTCGCTCCTCCTGTAACCCGGTCCTCTGCATTCACTGGGACATTTGGGGAGGGGAAACTGAGGCACAGAGTAGTCACAACTATCTAACCCCAGCTCTGCTTGGATGGGCGGGTTTCTGGGCTGAGGGTGCCTGGGTCCTCTGTGGAGAATGCTGCTGAGGCTCCAGTCTACGTGGCAGGCAATTGAGGGGGCCTGCACGGGAGGGAGCTGGGAATGAGGTCAGCGGGTTGGATGAGCCTGGCGGGCTGTGGAGGCATCTGGACTGCAGCAGTCTAGAAGGTGGGGGCCTCCAGCAGCCACTCCCAGCCCAGAGCCCTCAGTTGCCCGCCCACTGTGGCCTCCTGCCCGTCTTGCCCCGCCCTCCCAACAACCCACACTCCCCGGGGCCCCACCCCAGCCAGCTGGTTCCCATCAAGCCTTTCCAGGTGGCAGTTCCTCCCTACCCACCAAGCTCCCTTCCCCCGGCCCCCCCCCCCAACTCTGGCTACAGAGCCCAGCTGAGGGCCTGGAACTGCAGCCTGTGACTGCCCAGGACTCCCAAATTTGGGCTGGAATGATATGGTGGTCTTGTGTCATGCCTGCCTCTCCCACCTCTGAGGCTTCCCAAATGGACAGAGTGGACATCCCGAGGGGCTGAAAAAAACAACAAAGATTTTATACATGGCCACTTGCCTGCTCTGGGCCTAGGTGCTCTCCTGGCTGGAGGGGAGGAAGAGGAGGGGACACAACACGGGGACAGGAGGATGACGACAGGAGGGGGGAGAGGGCGACCCGGGACGACAAGGACAGACGGACACAGACAACAAAATGTACACAAAACTTCCTTCCTCTGGGCGTGGTGGCACTCGCCTTTAATCCCAGCACTCGGGAGGCAGAGGCAGACAGATTGCTGTGAGTTTGAGACCAACCTGGTCTACAAAGTGAGTTCAGGACAGCCAAGGCTACACAGAGAGACTCTGTCTGGAAAAACAAAAGACAAACAAACAAACAAACAAACAAAAAATCTTTCTTCCAACGACATGTCTCTCGTATTTTGGTACTTCAATCTCCAGCCCCTAAAAATTCTGGACTCAGCAGAAGTCGGGCAGTAACTTTGCGGGGTGTCAGCTTCTCTACCCTAGCCTACTCTCCTACCCTGGCTTTCTGTTAATCTCTGACCCACATTCTGTCTGCACTCACTTCTCTCAGAACTCCCCTCCCCACTTCAAGGGCGCCAGCTTTTTATTTGAGTCTTTCTGATGTCACCGAGGTCAAAGTGCCTTGGACAAGTCTCTGTCAAAAGCCACAGCCAGTTCCTGCTCAGAAGTGGTCACCAACTCTTTGAGATGCTAGGAATGGGATCCCAGAGGTCCGGGTCTCTAGAAATCCGCTCCAGCTGACTTGTCCAGCCTTGTCTTACATGGTTCCCGGGCCCAACCCCTTGTCTGCTTGTCATCATTTGTACCCCGAACCCCTTTCTGAATTTGCTGTACTTTCTCCAAGTTGAGCCCTGTATTCAGTACCCTAGCCTGCACGCCCAGGCTGGCTTTGAAGCCCCTCCTCCTCTCCCCAACGCATTATCCTTAATCCCCGTGGCCTCTCTGGAAGCTGATGTTTACTGTGCAAGACATAGGCCAGTCAGTAAAGTGGCATTATTGCTTACCCCATTGTCCAGATCGGGGAGATAAAGTTCTGAGCCATGAAGCAATTTACAGTCCACAGCCAGTGTGTCTTGGCTAGATACACTTGTGTTCACATTTCACCCATTTCCCTAATCCCCTTTCCTAAGGGTATAAAGTGTTGATCCTAACACTTTCCCAGGGCAGGATGTTCCCCCAGAGGCTTGCAGAATTTTGCACAGAATAGAATTGCCTAGAGTATCTGTCATAAAGACCCAACCCGGGATCTTCTTGCCCAGCCTGTTCTCTCCCAGAGAAGCCCAGGAGCCAGTGATTCCTACCCTACATGCCCCAACCCCACATCCACTCTGAACCTAGCTCATGGACCCATCTCCCTCTGTACTGTTTCCAGGCTCAGCAACCCAGTCCATGCCTCCTCACTTGGGCCACGCTGGCTCCTCTCAGCCACTCCTCTCCTATCCCTACTTTAAACCCTTAAGGACGCGGCACTCACTCTATTCAGGGACCACAATGACCTTCCACAGAGGCAGGCTTAACTATGATCCCTCAAGCTTCCAACCCTCTGCAGGGGCTGTACCGCAAAGGGCTTGCCTGCCTGATCACCTTGCCCTGTTACAGCACTAGCCTAGCTTCTTTGGTTTGTTTCTTTTCAGTGCTAGGGTCTCTCTGTGTATCCCTTGACTGTCCTGGGACTCACTTCACTTCGTAGAGCAGGCTGGCCTTGAGCTGAGAGATCCACCTGCCTCTGCCACCCAAGTGCTGGGATTAAAGCCATGCGCCAGTCCAGCACTAGCCTTCCAGAGACTCCCTGAGTGTCTGAAAGCTGCCTGAACCAGAACCTATCACGGTCTGTCAACTCTCGACTTAGATCTGCCCCTTACCTAAGCCACCTCCACTAAGTCATCTACCTATGCAGGATCCCAAGACCAGGGCAGACCCTCGATTATGTGATTTCATTCACGTCTGTTTTATTTTCAGCTGTATGCTGAATGAGGTCAGTACAGCCACAGGGTCTCTGAAGCTCCCTGAATTCCAAGACGATAAACCGTTGATGTTTAAGCACTGTGGGGTGACTGCATCAGAAAGCGAACCCTAAATCCTCAGCAAAGGAAGGGGGGCTGTGAAGAAGGTGGGGCCATCCCATTCTCCTCTGTATTGGTTTCTTTCTGCTGCAAGCCAGATTCTGTCCAGTTGGGTCCTCTGCCCAGAGCTGACATGACATAAGGAATAGACCGAGTTCTTCTCCTGTCCCTACCATGGCCTCTCACCCAGAAAAACTCCAGATGCCTAAGGAGGGAGCATTGGAGCCTGGTGCAGAAGTGGAAGACTGGAGGTATAGGTGGCTGAAGCATATCTGGGGAGCTGTAAGAGGGAATGGGGAGCCCCTGACTGAAACATCATCCCCTAACCCAGCTCTACACACACACACACTCCAAAACTTGGGACTTAAGTGTCCTTGGAATCTTTGCATTTATATCCTTGGAGCTCAAACTGGGATCTGGTGGCGATTCCACCCCCCGCCCTTAGACCTCCTCCCCTCCCCGAAGACAGCTGGGCATCCTCATCCTTCCAAGAAAGGATGTAGGGACTGAAGAACCAGAGACCCAGGAGCAGAGCTATCTGAAGAGATGAAGGAAAACAACAACAACTGTGTGGGTGGAGGGGTGGGACAATGAGCAGAGGGAAAGAAAGGAAATCAAGAGAAAAAATGTATGAAAAGGAGAGAGGTTAAGGGAGAGGAATGGAGGGCAGGAGGGAAGAGAGGTGCAGAAAGGAAGAAAAGATGAGGCAGGTAATACCAGAAATAAATGAAAATCCCGTCATTGATCTTTTTTTTTTTTTTTAAGATTTATTTATTAAGTATATAGTGTGTTCTGCTTGCACATACACCTTCATGCCAGAATAGGGCACCAGATCTCATTATAGATGGTTGTGAGCCACCATGTGATTTCTGGGGATTGAACTCAGGACCTTTGGAAGAGCAGTCAGTGCTCTTCACCTCTGAGCCATCATCTCTCTAACTCCCAATGCCTCCAGGTCTTAGAGACCCTCCTCTGCCCACAGACTCCCCTAGAGGCCTGAGAAGCCAGAGGCCCTCGGGCTCACCTCTGGCAGGATGGAGGGATCTGACCTCCTAGAGAGGAGGACAAGAGGGCGGGAGGTCTCCCTTCCCTTCTTTCTCATTGGGCCACTCTGTCCTATCCCCTGTGCGTGGTCCTCTTCTACCAACCCTTTCACCCTGAGGGTGCTAAGGTCTCAGCTCCAGCCCTCAGCTCTCCTCCTTCCGTGCTTTCTCTGGAGACAACTCCATCTATACACACACAACTTCAGTCACCATGTCCCTGGGGTCCCCTCCCATTGTTTCTCCTCTGAAATCTAGAACCTAGAAACCAAGGATCAGCCGGGGCGCAATGGTGCACGCTTTTAATCCCAGCACTTGGGAAGCAGAGACAGGTGGATTGCTGAGAGTTTGAGGACAACCTGGTCTACAATGAAATTTCCCAGACAGCCAAGAGAAACCCTGTCTCGAAAAACCAAAAAAGAATTAAAAAAGAAAAGAAAAGAAAAGAAAAGAAATCACTCTCTCTCTCTCTCTCTCTCTCTCTCTCTCTCCTTTCTGTCTTCCTTCCTTCCTTCCTTTCTTTCCTCCTCCTCCTCCTTTTTTGGTTTTGGTTTTGGTTTTTTTCGAGACAGGGTTTCTCTGTGTAGCCCTGTCTGTCCTGGATCACTCTGTAGATCAGGCTGGCCTTGAAATCACAGAGATCTGCTTGTCTCTACCTCCCTGAGTTCTGGGATTACAGATGAGCCCCACCACACCAGGCTTCTCTTTCTTCCTTCCTTCCTTCCTTTCTTCCTTTTTCTTTCTTTCTTTCCTTTTTTCCCTGAGACAGGGTTTCTCTGTGTGTCCCTGGCTGTCCTGGGCTCCGTACTGAGCCCAGACTGGCCTTGGACTCAGAGATCTGCCTGCTTCTGCCTCTTTCTTAAGTGCTGGGATTAAAGGCATGGGCCACCACCAACTGGCCAAGGATTTCTTACACACTTCTGACTGGAGGGCTCACAGGTATCAAACTCAAGGTAAGCAGGCCTGAATTCATTGACTTTCCCCCTAAACTGACAGGAAGGGGGGAGGGAGGAAGGGAATGTTCAGCAGGGAAGGAGTAAGATTGGAGGTAAGCTGGGGGAGAGCTTAACAAAGGGCTCTAACTAGGCCATGCAGAAGAAAGAGAAGGAAGGCACCCACACACCTAGGTTCCGCCCATAGATTTTGCTCTGAGTACCTCCATCTGAAGACTGTAGGGCTCTGTGATGGGGGCTGGGGCATGCTTCGTGCCCGTGGCCTTTACCACTGACTTAAATGCCCACTCCCACACACAGCTGCGCTCTCTCTCTCCTTTCCCTTCTCCCAGGAGACCAGCTTTCCATCACTGGTCTGCAGCCAAGGTTGGGGGTAGAAGGACTTTCAGGAGGATTTGAGTGGGAGAGGCAACAGAGCCTCGAGTAGAGACTAGAACCGTTGGGAAGCATGTGCGGAGGAAACCTGGGTGTGTGCCCTCTCAGGTGCTTTTATACCTGCACCACACCACAGAGTCCAGACGGGTTCTCTCTCTCCCTCTTGAGGGGGAGCTTTTGGGAAACTTTGCAGAGAGACAGAACTCAGAGCTCAGCACTTTCCTCTTTCTGTTTTCCTTCTTGAGGAATTTTTTTCCCCCAACTGCTGATGACTTTACCATTCTTGGGGGTGGGGGGTGGAGACTCTGCCTTTTGCTCCCCCTACACTCCAAGTGCCGGACAAAGCCGTACATTCCACAAGAAGCCAGAGCTTCAGAGTTTCCTAAAGATGAGGTGGCGTGGCAGCCGTCTCCTCCCTTCCCAGCTCCAACTCCAACTCCCCCTCCCCCAGTCTCCAGCCCACAGCCCGGCCAGGGAGGCCCCGCCAGGCTGGGAGGAGACCCCAAGCGCATTCTTCCTCTCACTGTCATGCTGTAGAAATTAAAGACACATCTTCAAGCTGGGTACCCGCCAATCGTTTCAAGTTGAAGAGTGGCAGAGGAGGTCCTGGGCCTCAGCTCCATGCCACGTGTAAAGGAAGCTGGGAACCCATCTGCCTACAACCCCTGGGGCAAAAAACCTGGAAGCAGACATCAGGGTGGTGGCTGTCACATAACACACATACACACCGAGCCTCGCATTCTAGTGGTCACCAAGTCTCCTTTGGGACCATAGGCTCTTGATGATGTAGCAGTCACCCACCCCCCACACCTGTTAAGCTCTGTCTCTTCTTCCAGGTGAGCCCTGGGGGTGGGGGTGCGGGTGCTAGATCAGGAGTAGAAAAAAAGGAGCTGCGGTTAGGCAGTTTCCTGGTACAAAACTCGACAAAATGTAGGCAGATTACACCAACTCCACGTCAAGCTGCGTGGCACCCTACCCTGGACAACTATTTCAGTGACTGTGCCCTTTGGGGTACATGGTCCCTCGTCCACCGTTGGGGAGTGGGGCACCCTGTGGAAGAGTGGAAGGCAGGATTTTGGTGGGTTTCAGAGCTACCATCTCAGCTCCCCCACCCCCACCGCCACCTTGCCCCACAGGCACCAGCACTAGGCGGGGGCAGATCCTGGGCCACAAGTTACTGCCACATGGTTGGGATAATTGATGAAGTCCCTTCCTTCCATTGCTGTCTCCAGAGCTGCTTCTCTGGAAACTCTATATTTTCCCTTTAATTATAACCCCCGCAGCCTCCCTTGGCCACCCCACCCGCACTGCTCAGCCTAGCTGCCCACGGCCATCGACGTGGCTCCCTCCCATTCTGTTCCCTTGGTCCTTTTTTTTTTTTTTTTTTCTCTCTCTCTCTCTCCTTTGCCTTCGTTGCACAAAACTAGCTCAGGGAGGGCGTGAAGGGAGGGGGGGGTGAGCAATGGAATCTTGGATGGCTTGGAGGAGGCGGGACTCCCTGCTTCCACGTTTGCAGCTCTAAAGAAGCTGGTGGGGGGAAGTGATATAGGGTGTCTATGTGGCCCTACAAGGAGACCCCAACGCCTTCCCTCACCACCCACACAATTTGACAAGGTGAAGGGTCTAAGCAGACTGGGGCTCAGGCAGAGCACCTTTGAGGAAGGGGGACTCAGGGGAAGAAAGAACACCATCTTCTAGAGACATCTTTAAATATGACCTGCTGTTCTTAGGGGTGGGGGCCACCAATGACCCTTTCCTGACTGCACAGGTGGAGGGTAATAGCCCAGATTTTCAGCAAAGAAGTGAAGATCTGAGATGTAGCCTTAAGATAAAATCACTCAGCTACCAAACACAGGTTCTCTCCCTACACTGAATTTACCTAGGTGTCGCCAGACCAAGTCCAAGTACGACAACAAAGAGGGCTCTCTGCAGCTTTGAGGACACCCCACTGTGGCCAAGTGCCTTCTACGTGTTCTCTCTGGGTTGATACTGGTACAGAAGGGGCACGAACCAACCGTCGCTGTGGCCGCAGCGGACACCAGACCCTTTTCTGTGACCCACATCTGTGATCACAGGCCTCCTCTAGCCAACCCAGAACCAAGCCCTGGGATGGAGGAGTTCAGGCAATGAGTTTATACAACAAACCCCAGGCCACAATCCCAGCACTCAGGAGACAGAGGCAGGTGGATCGCTGAGTTCAAGGCCAGCCTGGTCTACAAAGCAAGTCCAGGACAGCCAAGGCTACACAGAGAAACCCTGTCTTGAAAAACCAAACCAAACCAAACCAAACCAAACAAACAAACCCCAGGCCACAGCTTTGCAGCCCCAGAGACCCTCCAGCCTGCACTGCTGCCCTGTCACTTAATGCCCTGTCACTAAGCTTCCTTCTGGAAGGACAAGGATGTCACACTTCTTCCTAAGCCTCAGCCTCAGAGTGGTCTCCCTCGAGGGAGACCACTGGAGAAGGGCATGGCAGGACAGAAAGCCACCCCCCCTCCTTTCAGGCAATCACACATTTGACTCTTAGTGTCTGTGAAGAAATGTCTAACTTGTTCACAAATATTCTTATCCGCCATACCTGGGCCACACCAAGAAATGATTCCTTCCCTTCAACGGGCACATCTGCTGAGAAGCTAGGTGCCTGTCTATCTAGCTTACTCCTTACTTCTTCCCAAGGATGCCCAAAAGATTAATAGGCATGGCCAGGAGGACCTTTTCCCAATTATGCCTACCCCTGCCCCACTCAGGTCCCCAGTTCGACATCCTTCTGATTTGAGGCCCTAGAAAGAAAGTGGATGGGGCATCCCCTACCCAGAGTCAGTATTGTGAGGGCCCAGCCCTGCTCTGGTGACAGCACCTCTGGCCCATGTAGGTCGGGGGGGGGGGGGGGGGGCAGGGGCAGCAGAGTTGCAAAGTGAGGTGGGGGGGGGGGGGCCTGGGTGGACTCTTTTCCCTTCCTTTCCCTCCTCCCCCCCCTTCTTCGTTCCAAATTGGGGGCCGGGCCAGGCAGTTCTGATTGGCTGGGGGCCGGGCTGCTGGCTCCCCCTCTCCAAGCGGCAGGGTTCCTCCCAGCTCTCCATCAGGACGATATAAAAGGGGCCCAGTCCAGTTGTCGGAGCAGACGGGAGTTTCTCCTCAGGACGGAGCAGGAGGCACGCGGAGTGAGGCCACGCATGAGCCGAAGCTAACCCCCCCCCACCCCAGCCGCAAAGAGTCTACATGCCTAGGGTCTAGACATGTTCAGCTTTGTGGACCTCCGGCTCCTGCTCCTCTTAGGGGCAACTGCCCTCCTGACACATGGCCAAGGAGACAGTAAGTGCCAAACTTTGGGAGAACTTTGGGTTTCTTAGTATCGCGTTCTGCACGGGGGTTTGGGGGGGAGTGCTAAGCAATTGAGACTTAAAACAGAAAAGGGGTGGGCGTGGGGGATGCTCCAGAGTCAGGGATGGGAAGGTGATGGAGAGGAACTGGGAAGAGTGAGGTCACCCTGCTGAGCAGATGAGGGCGAGTGGTTCTCAGAAGTGGAACACTGGATGAGATGGCACAGGAGGAAATTCCAAGCATCCACCAGTAGCGCAATGGGAAAAGTGGGAATCTGGGCACGGGTAGGGGCAGAGTACGTCGAATATGGAATAAGGCCGCTGGAATAGAGATTAGGAGCCCGAGATGTAAAAGCTATCAAAAAAGCTGGGGGATGATTCATAAGGAAAGATTGTTCGCCCTTTCTACAGGCTACACAGCGTTGCTGGGGCCGCCTGGGTGCTGGGTTCTGCGGGGGCGGGAGGGGGGATGCGCAGAGAGGGCGAGTTGCTGGATGAGAAAGTTTGGCTAGGACTTGACAGGGCGCGGTCCCTGTGCCTCCTGCTGGTCAACCTTTAGCACTGCGCGTTCTGGTACAGCACTTTACAGCGCTCGGGCTCAAGAGGGAAGACCCTGGATTATTGCCGGGCGTGGACCCCATAACTCCAGACTGGGAAAATAAAACCAGGGATGGGGTAGCCCCAGGCTTTGAAAGAAGTGGCCCAAACCGGGTAAAATTGGTGCCGTCCGGTGCATTACTTAGTGTTGACCGCCACCTAGTGATTGCCTCGATCTGGTACCAGAGCGGTGGGCCTGGTTAACTAAACTATTTGTAGTCTTGAGTTCTTTGGCTACGGAGAAACTCCAAAGCATTGAGTGGCTTTGAGGAACGGGCATTGTCTAGATGGCACGCTTTTAAGATTTCTGGGAGCTGGTGGTTAGGATGTACACAATTTTAAGTGTATATTTTACTAATCTGGGCGGGATTACACTGAAACCAGACCCTCCACATTTTAGCCCCGCCCACTCCATCCCACCTGCCCAGGGAATGGGAGTGGGATGGGACCAGGGACTGGAATTCCCCTCCTCTCCCCCCCCCCCTCGCGCCTCTCGCCTGCCCCCGCTCCCCCCCCCCCTCCCCGCCCGCCTCTCCTGTCTCGGCGGAAACCACGTCCCAGGAGCTCCTCCTACTGTGTAGGACCCCTCCTACTCTCCTCCAGAAAGCTTTTTATTTCACTTCGTTCTCGGGCGGGTGGGCTGAAGTTAAATTTGGAAGCAAACCCAGTCTAAAGCTTTGTTTAAATTCCTGAGAACTGGGAAGTTATAGTCGTCCTGGCCGGGCGTCCCGGTGCCGCCGTTGCGAGCAGACCAACATTTAAGGATATGAAGGAAGAAAAGAGGGTGTCGGGGAAGAGGGGCGGGAAGTGGAAAATCTATGTGCGCCTCTTAGAGGAAAGTGTGAGTGGGCTGGGATCCCTGGTACCCAGAGGTGGGGGTCTCAGAACCGCTCACATCCTGTGTCTTTTCCTATTTGTGTAGTCCCTGATATCAGCTGCATACACAATGGCCTAAGGGTCCCCAATGGTGAGACCTGGAAACCCAAAGTCTGCACGATCTGTATCTGCCACAATGGCACGGCTATGTGCGATAAAGTACTATGCGAAAAAAAGCCGGACTGTCCCAACCCCCAAAAAATTGAGGGCGAGTGCTGTCCTGTCTGCCCAGAAGAATTTGGTAAGGTTCTGGCCCTAGCCTTAAGTGGGGGAGGGGGGCGGGTCGGGAGTCCCTCCTTTGTCTGTCTTGAAAGATTCCAGGGCTGGAGAGATGGCTCAGTGGTTAAAAGCACTGTCTGCTCCTCCAGAGATCCTGAGTTCAATTCCCAGCAACCACATGGTGGCTCGCAACCATCTATAATGTGACCTGATGCCCTCTTCTGGTGTGCAGGCACACATGCAGATAGAGCACTCATCTACATATAAATAAAATCTGTGTTTGTTTGTTTAAAGAAAGACTCCAACACCTCAGGTAGCAAATTTACTTCTAACTGCACGTCTTTTCTCCGCAGGGTCACCAGACTCAGAATTCATAGGAGTTGAGGTATTACTCTGCACCCTATTTTTGCCCACCCTGCCATGACTCCCACTGTCCATCTATGAACCCCAAACTTTTCCTTGTTTCTCTAACTGGCATCTTGTTTCTTCACCCTCAACCTCACAGGGACCCAAGGGAGACCCTGGTCCTCAAGGCCCAAGGGTAAGCATTGCATTCTAAGTGAGCTGGGAGACTGGAGGGGCTGCAGCTGTGTTTTGCGCTCACAGCAGCCTTATCCTCTCTTGGTGCAGGGACCCGCTGGCCCTCCAGGAAGAGATGGCATCCCTGGACAGGCTGGTCTTCCTGGCCCTCCTGGTCCTCCTGGTCCCCCTGGTCCTTCTGGGCTCCCCAGTCTCCCTGGCCTCCAAGGAGTAAGTAGAGGTTGGAGTCCCCAGACCTGTGTGATTCCCTGCCCCCACCACACACACTTTGCTTTGATTTTTGGTAGATATAACTTTATATTTTTAAATAATCATAAACTTACAGAAAAATTGAAGTAGTACACAGACTTTCATTCACCCTTCATCACAAAGGCTTCATCGCCCCCTGGACGTACAGTTCTCCCCTGTCTGTCCTGAGCCATTTGAGACATAAGTTGCCAAGGACATGCCCGTACCTTATGCTCCGAAACACTTAAATAAGTGCATTTACTAAGAACAAAGACATTCTCCTATGGAACCATAGCATCAAGTTTAATGTTGATCTAGCACTACTGCCTAATTTACAATCCCCTTTCAGATTTCACCAGTGCCCCCAAAATGTCCTTTATAGCATTTTTTTTCCTTCCTACCCAATTCCACCAATTGCATGCCATTATTTCATCTCTTTGGTTCCCACAAATGTGGCCTGTTTATGAGAGCCTTTGTCATTCTTTTGTTTTGTTGTTTTGGCTTTGGCTTTGGTTTTTCGAGACAGGGATTCTCTGTGTAGCCTTAACTGTCCTGGACTGGCTTTGTGGACCAGGCTGACCTCGAACTCACAGTGATCCGCCTGCCTCTGCCTCCCGAGTGCTGGGGTTAAAAGGCATGTGCTACCACTGCCCGGCGCCTTTGCCATTCTTGACTCAACAGAGCTTTGAAGAGTCTGACCGTTGGGCAGAGGGTGGCTGTTTTATAGGTTGTTCTGCAGTTTGGGATTGGCTGGTTAGAATAGGCTCTGTTGAGGGTTCTAGTTCAGGGATATCTTACACATAGTGTTGCTGTCTCTCTTAATAACTTCTGGAGGCCCATGTCAGTTTGTCCCATTACTGGCAATGTCCCCTGCCTTTCAATTTACCACCCTGTGCCCAATTTCTCATGCACTCTCTCTTGTTTTTCTAGAACTTTGCTGCCCAGATGGCTTATGGCTATGATGAGAAATCCGCAGGAGTTTCCGTGCCCGGCCCCATGGTGAGCCACCAGGGGGAGCAGTGATGATAAAAAAGGTTGGGGAATCCAGAAGAGAAAGGCCAATCAATGATGGTCCTGCAAGGGGTACAGATAGCTTGGGAGGTAAAGGCCACCTTTCGGGCTTCAGATCTAAAGAAGATGCAGGATGAGACAACTGTGATCCTCCCCCCACAGAAAGCGGTGGAAGCAGACCTCTCCCACACTGCTTTTTCTCATAGCTATTATCCTCCCCCCCTTTTCTTCTGTAGGGTCCTTCTGGTCCTCGTGGTCTCCCTGGCCCCCCTGGCGCACCTGTACGTATCTCGGGATCTTTGTGTATCACCTTGGGCATTGGGGGTTGGGGAGAAAGGTTGGGATGAGGGCAGAAGGCTGGTAGACACCTCGCGTAAGAGGGGGACAGCTTGGAAGGAACCTGTGTTTCTGAGCCCACCTTTCTTTCATGTTCTCCAGGGTCCTCAAGGTTTCCAAGGTCCCCCTGGCGAACCTGGCGAGCCTGGAGCTTCTGTAAGTTGGTCCTCCGTGCTGACACACCTCCCTCTCCACAGGTTCTCCTGTGGAAGGTCACCCATACTGAGCAAGGGGTGACTTGACTGCTCACCTCCTAATTCCAGTTTCCCCTTTGTTGTCTTTCATCTTGGAGGTTCTAACTACCTCTCCTGTCCCCTCTAGGGTCCAATGGGTCCCCGAGGCCCTGCTGGCCCTCCTGGCAAGAACGGAGATGATGTAAGTCACCCCAGGAGAAGACACTATCTCATCCTGTGGCTTTTTCTATATGGGTCTTGAAATCTTGCCAGCACTGTCTCATCACTGTTGGGGGCAATAACCATGGAAAGAGAACGCCAGTTCTCCTCGCTTCCTCATTCCTATCCCTACCTTCGTACGGCCCCATTCCCTACTCACATCTCCATCCCTCGGAGAATCCAGGTTTAAGGAAGAATTTTGAGTGAGCCTGGTGGTGGTGGTGCCCGCCTTTAATCCCAGCACTCGGGAGGCAGAGGCAGGTGAATCTTTGTGAGCTCAAGGCCAGCCTGGTCTACAGAGTGAGGTCCAGGACAACCAGGGCTGTTACACAGAGAAATGCTGTCTCAAAAAAATCAAAAAAGAAAGAAAGAAAGAAAAAGAGTTCTGGATGAGCAGATATGTGCTGGTGAGCTGGTGACAGGAATTCCTTTGAAGGTACTCAAATGTCACCAAAGGTTTCATTGTAGCTTTATATTGCGTTTCAGGGTCAAAGTTAGATTTTATCCCCTAAATCAAATTCACCCTTCAATAACCCCAATAACCCTGAGCCCTTCCATCTTTTCCTAGTATTTGGGGGTGGGGTGGGGGGCCCAGACATAGCTGTAATGGCCTTTTCTCTCTCTGCAGGGGGAAGCTGGCAAGCCTGGCCGCCCTGGTGAGCGTGGACCTCCTGGGCCTCAGGTGAGTAAGATGAGCGGGTGGGCCCCAGGCCTTACTGCACTGGGGGATGGATCTCTTTGGGAGCAATATTCACATAGCCCTTCTCACACCTTCCCGTGTCTTCGTTTGCCTTTCTCTCCAGGGCGCTCGGGGATTGCCTGGGACAGCTGGCCTCCCTGGAATGAAGGGACACAGAGTAAGTCTCCCGCCATCATTGACGTTCGTTCCCAAAGTCCCAAGTTGCCATTCTGTCCCCTTCCTCAAGAGAGCCTGCTGTGTACCATGTTAGGTGGTGCTACAGATGTCTCAAAGGTCATAGGTTAGGGCATCCGAAAGAACTTCCTTCGGTGAGGAAGAAGTCACAGTGAAGAGACTGGCTGGGATGACTAGGTGAAGCGGGGCCTAGCTTAGCTCAGAGACAGGGAGATGGCTGTGGCTGATCTCCTCCGAGCTGTGTGCTTGTCAAAGTCTCCCCAGGGGCTCACTTAATCCCTTTGTCCTCTCTTAGGGTTTCAGTGGTTTGGATGGTGCCAAAGGAGACACTGGTCCTGCTGGTCCTAAGGTAAGAGACTGATGGGAGATCCTGAATGCCTCCCCGCCGGGGGGTGGGGGGGGGGCGGGCAGGGGGACTCCTCCTCCCCCAGCAACAATCCTGCAATACGTGAATCCCCCACTCTGTTTTCTCTCCCTAGGGAGAAGCCGGCAGTCCTGGTGAAAATGGAGCTCCTGGCCAGATGGTGAGTATGACAGTTTGAGGGGTGGGGAATGCTCCAAGAGGAAGGAGTAGGGTGAAGGGCAGATGGACAGTGGGGAAGAGTGTCTCCATCTCACTCGACCTCTCTTGGTTTGGTTATCAGGGTCCCCGAGGTCTGCCTGGTGAGAGAGGTCGCCCTGGACCCCCTGGTACTGCTGTAAGTATTCCTGGCCCCTTGGATACCCCTGAGCTGTGGTTGGAGTCCTGTTCCCCCCCCCCCCCACACACACACATACACACAGGACTGTAGGAACTGGCCAGTGCTCAGAGGCCATAATTGGGCTTTCTCTCTTTCAGGGTGCTCGTGGCAATGATGGTGCTGTTGGTGCAGCTGGGCCCCCCGTAAGTATGGCCTTGACTTTGAGTTTTGGAATGGGTGAGGTCTCAGAGTCAGCTCTTGGGGCTGGATCAGGCATTGAAATTCAGGAGCTCTTAGTCCCCACCTATGCCGTGTAGCTGAACCTCCTTTTCGTTCCTAGGGTCCCACTGGTCCCAGTGGTCCTCCTGGCTTCCCTGGTGCAGTTGGTGCTAAGGTGAGACCCATTCTTTCGTTGAGCATGACTGTCATAGGCCAAGGCCTGGCTGTCACCCCAGATCAGAGAAGCCCAGAGTGGCAAGAGTGAAGCATACTCCCCCGATACCTTTATCCTGGGGTCCCTTCCCTAAGTCTCAGAGTCCTCATCTTTGCTCAGCACCCCCACCCCCACTCCTCTCAACCCCGACCCCCCCACCCCGACATCCAGAAGTAATGCTGGGTGCTGGGTGTTGGGTGCCTCAGGTCGGTTTCTGATTTCTTCTTTTTCTCCAATCCAGGGTGAAGCTGGTCCCCAAGGAGCCCGAGGCTCTGAAGGTCCCCAGGGTGTGCGTGGTGAGCCCGGACCCCCTGGCCCTGCTGGTGCTGCAGGCCCTGCTGTAAGCATCTTCCTTGCCGCAGTCCCCTGTGCTACTTGCCAGCTTTGGAGTTCTAGCCTGTCACTCACCCTCCTTTCTCTATATGGCAGGGAAACCCTGGTGCTGATGGACAACCTGGTGCTAAGGGTGCCAATGTAAGTTACTCCCAGCCCTCTTTCTGTGTGCACCTGCCTCCATGCCCTATGCCCTTTTCACTCCTGGGCTAACATGTCTGTCCTGCCTCCTACAGGGTGCTCCCGGTATTGCTGGTGCTCCTGGCTTCCCTGGTGCCCGAGGCCCCTCTGGACCCCAGGGCCCCAGCGGTGCTCCAGGTCCCAAGGGTAACAGCGTGAGTATGAACCAGTCACCCTTCTGCCCAACTCCTGCACGAGCTTCTATGCGTCCCCTTCCAACAGAGTAACCCCCAATTCTCTTCTCATCCTCTGCTGCTTCCCCCAACACAGGGTGAACCTGGTGCCCCTGGAAACAAAGGAGACACTGGTGCCAAAGGAGAACCTGTAAGTTATACATCTCCCCTCTTTCCCATCAGCCCTTGGGACCTGGAAACCTCTTAAGGGAGACCCAGGAAGGAAGGATGTCCCGGGCCCCATACCCAGCAGCCCTGTTGCTAGACACCAGCACCATAAACTCCTGGGCTTGTGCCCCATTCTTCAACTCCACTCCCTCTTTGCCCACTCCAGGGCCCTGCTGGTGTTCAAGGACCCCCTGGCCCTGCTGGGGAAGAAGGAAAACGAGGAGCCCGTGGTGAACCCGGACCTGCTGGCCTGCCCGGACCTCCCGGCGAGCGTGTAAGTGTGTCTCCCCACCCCACCCCGTGCCTCTCCTTCTCCGCCCTCAGTACTTGCCCAGTGCCTGGGGTAGTGTCTGAGTTCACTGGCATCTTCTCTTCTCCCTGCAGGGTGGACCTGGTAGCCGTGGTTTCCCTGGTGCTGATGGTGCTGCTGGCCCCAAGGTAATCTCTCTTCCTGGCAGAAAAGCTGACCCCCCCCCCAACTGCCTGACATGACCTACCCCCTGACAGTATTGTCTATGCCCTCCCTGCGCTCATGGCCACAACAGTGCTCCCTGCCGCCTGTGCCCATGTTTGTGTCTCCCTCCTCATAGTCGGCCTCACTTTGGCATCCCAATCAATGCCCCTCAAAAGTCTGGACCTTCTTCCAGCAAGAAGAGGATATTAACTCATGACAATGGAGCCAAGGCTGTGCCCCTGACGGGTCTCTGACTTTTCTCCACTTAGGGTCCTACTGGTGAACGCGGTTCTCCTGGGCCTGCTGGTCCCAAAGGTTCTCCCGGTGAAGCTGGACGTCCTGGTGAAGCTGGCCTCCCTGGTGCCAAGGTAAGAGCCAAAACCATCTGTCCTGCATGGGACTCTGGAGCAGTCTGCAACTGGTGCTCCACACTCCACACATACACACACACCCCTCCCCCACCTCCTGCCCTCATCCATGGTCTTCTGCTTCTCCCTAGGGTCTCACTGGCAGCCCTGGCAGCCCTGGTCCTGATGGCAAAAATGGCCCCCCTGTAAGTATGCTTGCTCTGTCATTCCTCACACGCGTGCTCCCCCCCACTACTGTCCTGTGTGTCTGCCTTGGTCCTTACCCCAACTCTTGTGCCTCCCTGCCATTCTCAGGGTCTCGCTGGTCAAGATGGTCGCCCTGGGCCCGCAGGTCCTCCTGGAGCCCGTGGCCAGGCTGGTGTGATGGGCTTCCCCGGACCCAAGGGTACTGCTGTGAGTATCCAGTGAGAAGAAATGCAGAGCCAGGCAATGGGCATACCAACTCAGCTGACTTGTTGCGTGACCTCAGGCCCTTTAACAGTCCTTGCTGGAGACTGTTGGCTCCACCACCGTTGTTTTGTCCTTGATAAATCAGTACTGTTGCTGGGCAGGCCTGCCCCCAATACACACAGATAAGATGGGCCTTCTGTGTGAGAGTCACACCCAAGTTTGGCAAGGAGATGGATGACAGCCATTAGCAGTTTGGGTCACTGCAGGTGTGTGTCAGGAGGAGGAACAGGTGACCAGGAAGGAGCCTCAGGCATCTGCTGTGGGTTTGGGAAGAGAGGGGCAAGCATTAGATGCAAGCAAGACCTTCCCTGGACACTACAGCCCATCTCTTACAGCCTTCTTGAACAGAAAGCCCCGTAGGGACTCTCACTGTGATGGGGGGAAGGTCCTCAAATGTAATGAGTGTCATCCCGTGACTCAGTCTTGCCTACTTTTCTACACAGGGAGAACCTGGAAAGTCTGGAGAGCGTGGTGTTCCCGGACCCCCTGGCCCTATTGTAAGTATCCCCAATGACACAGGAGTCTGCAGCCACTATGGGAATGCCAGAGGCCACTAGTGGGCTCTGCTTTGTCTTGAAAGTCCAGTCCCTACCTGCCGCTGCCATCTGCCTCATCACCCTGAATTTATTATCTTTCCCCCAACAGGGTCCTGCTGGCAAAGATGGAGAAGCTGGAGCCCAGGGAGCCCCTGGCCCTGCTGTAAGTACCCCCGATCTGGAAGGCCTGAGGAGCAGTAACTTCGCCTCCCTTCTCCTTGCACTGTTGATGACCACAACCTCCTCTCTATGATAGGGTCCTGCTGGTGAGAGAGGTGAACAAGGCCCTGCTGGCTCCCCTGGCTTCCAGGTAAGGCCTCGTGATGGAGGTTGGTAGGGCAGTAAATAGCAGGATGTTCCTTTGTTAACTCTTAGAGATTCTAAACCCTTTCCCATCTCCCCTCCATCTCCTACTTTACAGGGTCTCCCTGGCCCTGCTGGTCCTCCTGGCGAAGCAGGCAAGCCCGGCGAACAGGTAAGAGGTAGCAGCTGGCCAGAGGGTGGGAACATGCAAGAAACACAGAGAAAAGACCACTCACTGCTGTTAGCTGGTCGGGACACCAACAGCTAGAGGGATAGCGATTAAACACTAGGGTGGGGAGGGGGTGAGGATGGCGCGGGGGGGTGCAGGGGGTGGACTTTGAAATACACAAAAAGAGTGGAGGGTCCTGCATATGACCTGGAAGTGTCTGTGTGGCTTCTGGGTAAGGTGACTTCTTTATATAAACACCTGGAATGACTGTGGCTCTAAGCTGAGAAAGTGTTCACCTCTAAACATGGGCCCCCAAGGACCAGTTGCCAGGAAGAGGGCAAGAAGCTCTTAAGGACAAATCAGCCTCACTGTTGTCCCTTCTGTCTACTCTCAGGGTCCTCCTGGTGACCTTGGTGCTCCTGGACCCTCTGGAGCAAGAGTAAGTAGACTCTCATGCCACTTCCATTAGTGTCCTGAGCTCAACCCTGTTGGAGCAGCCATCATGTGCCCTTTTCCTTCCTTTCTAGGGCGAGAGAGGTTTCCCTGGCGAGCGTGGTGTACAAGGTCCTCCAGGTCCTGCGGGTCCCCGTGGAAACAATGGTGCTCCTGGCAACGATGGCCCCAAGGTGAGGGCATCGTGGGAAGGATACGATGGCTATGACCCAAACTGGAGGGGTGTGGAGGGTTGGAGGGGGACAAGACCAGAGTGGGGTTCCATGGGACTTCGAGGTTGGGTCTGTGAGTCTGTTCTTCTAGTTGGAACCTTTGTTCTTGGATTACACCAAAGGTATATCCTAAGTGAGCTCATGGCTCTGAAACACTTCGGGGACTCTTATGCCTCCTCACTCGTCTCCTTGTTTAACCAAACAGGGTGATACTGGTGCCCCCGGAGCTCCCGGTAGCCAGGGCGCCCCCGGTCTTCAGGGAATGCCTGGCGAACGTGGTGCAGCTGGTCTTCCAGGTCCCAAGGGTGACAGAGTAAGTCAACCTTCCCCTCCCATGAGCCCTTGGTGGTTCTCATCTATTTCCTGGCTTTTCTGGTTATTTTATTTTATTTTTTTCTGGTTATTTTAATACCTATGATTCAAGCCCTTCTCCTGATATATTACCATGGGGATGAGAGTTGGGGGTATTTCCCTGATGGAGGCCCCTTTATTTATCACTCTGTATAACTTAGGGGCCTTTTAAGCCAGGTTCCATCTGAATTCCCCAACAGGCACCTTCCTTCCACTCCTAAAAGGTTCTTGCAAAAAAAAAAAAAAAAGGTTCTTGGCACCGTCAGAGCTGAGGAGGGCCTCTGAGAAGCATCTGCAGAATGCTGTAGCTCACCTCTCAGCCCAAAGCTAAAAGTCTCAGAGTATCCTCTGTCTCTAGGGTGATGCTGGTCCCAAAGGTGCTGATGGCTCTCCTGGCAAAGATGGCGCCCGTGGTCTGACTGGTCCCATTGGTCCTCCTGGCCCTGCTGGTGCTCCTGGTGACAAGGTTAGTGGCTGCCACTCCACCTTACTTACTTCCTAACACATAGCTTCCTCAGCAAGCCCAGGTGGGGCTTTACAGGGAAAGCAGGTCCTGCCATGCGATGCTAGAAGTTCAAGGGACCACAAGGGAGGGCAAGTGCCATTGTTTCATCTTCCAGGAGAGTTCAGAGTTCTTGTCTCTTCCTCACAGGGTGAATCTGGTCCCAGTGGTCCTCCTGGCCCCACCGGAGCCCGCGGTGCCCCCGTAAGTACAGAAGACCCCGATAAGTTCTATGTTCAGCCCTTTCCTCTTGCCTGCATCTGTTCCCCGACCCCATCCGTTTACTCCATCTGTCCCCCCGCCCCCCCCGCATCCCGCTTCCTCAGTGTTGAAGCATTTCTCTAAAGTGTTGTTCTTCTTCTTCTAGGGAGACCGTGGTGAGGCTGGTCCTCCTGGCCCTGCTGGCTTTGCTGGCCCCCCTGTGAGTACCAATACTTTCTTCACTTCCTATGACAAGCTGAGACATGAAGAATGGGACCTTGGGTGACTGAATGAGGACAGACGTGTTACCCTCAGTCGGGTGGGGGAGGGTGAGGAGGGACTGGTTGTCCCCAAGTGCCTCTCCAACTCCAAGTCTCTTATCTATGGCCCCCTCCTCCTGCTCAGAGGCCTTCTGCTCCCAGGCTGCCCCATCCACTCCTCTACTGTCCATTTTCCCTCCTGCCTAGGGTGCTGACGGCCAACCCGGTGCTAAAGGTGAACCTGGTGATACTGGTGCTAAAGGTGATGCTGGGCCTGCTGGACCTGCCGGACCTGCCGGACCCCCTGGCCCCATTGTGAGTGTCTCATCCTCTGCACCCCAAGCTTTTTGTAGCCTTGAACTTGGGATTAACCTGGGTCTCATACCTTTCTACACTCTCTTACAGGGTAACGTTGGTGCTCCTGGACCCAAAGGTCCTCGTGGCGCTGCTGGTCCCCCTGTGAGTACCATCCATATCTTTATGTAGTCTGCCTAAAGCCAGAGATTGGAGGAGATCAGGCCAGGTAAGAAGTGACTGACTGTTCACTGCTGACCACCCTATGCTCTCTCCAACCAGGGTGCTACTGGTTTCCCTGGTGCTGCTGGCCGTGTTGGTCCACCTGGCCCCTCCGTGAGTATCTGTGGTTCTGGAGTTGGGGGGCGGGGCACTCATAATGTGGGTCCACCCAGGACAGCGGGCCTGGCTGGGACATGTCACTGTGATGCTTTGGGAGCCTGGATTCTCACAGTCCCTCTTGTGTCCTTCTAGGGAAATGCTGGACCCCCTGGCCCACCTGGTCCCGCTGGCAAAGAAGGGGGCAAAGGTCCTCGTGGTGAGACTGGTCCCGCAGGACGTCCTGGTGAAGTTGGTCCCCCAGGTCCACCTGGCCCCGCTGGAGAGAAAGGATCCCCTGGCGCTGATGGACCTGCTGTAAGTGCTAGCTCAGATCTCTGTATTTCTAGAGAGATCCAGAGTTGTGTGTGCTCCCTGTGCCATTGTGAGCCCTTCTCACTCCTGTCTTCCTCCCACAGGGCTCTCCTGGTACCCCTGGACCTCAGGGTATTGCTGGACAGCGTGGTGTGGTCGGTCTTCCCGGTCAGAGAGGAGAAAGAGGCTTCCCTGGTCTTCCAGGCCCCTCTGTGAGTACTCCTTCATCTTGGGGTCTCCAAGAAGAATCATCCTAGGACTTAGAAGGGTCAGGGTAGCAGTGGTGGAGACACGGAGAGCAAACATGATAGAAATGGCCTCATGAGAGCAGGGGTAAGGTGGGGTGCGGTGGGGAAGCACACCTTTAATCCCTGCACAAGGGAGGCAGAGACAGGCAAATCCCTGAGTTTGAGACCAGCCTGGTCTACAGAAGCGAGTTCCAGGCCAGCCAGGAGGACGACACTGAGAAACCCTGTCTTGAAAAACAAAACCAACCAACCAACCAAGGTTTCACAGCTTGAGCCACCGTATTTGAACTCCAGCCTTACTCTCTCTTCTTTAGGGTGAACCTGGCAAACAAGGTCCTTCTGGATCAAGTGGTGAACGTGGTCCCCCTGGCCCCATGGGCCCCCCTGGATTGGCTGGCCCCCCTGGTGAATCTGGACGTGAGGTAGGCAGCCTCTAGTCCCTAACCAATGCCTATGCAGGATCACTACTCCTGTGCCTTGACCTCTTCCCTGGAGCGGACTCTCACTTCTCCCCCCTCTCCCTACAGGGATCCCCTGGCGCTGAAGGCTCCCCTGGAAGGGATGGTGCTCCTGGCCCCAAGGTAAGAGATCAGACCACACATCATGCTGGACTTAGTTTGCCCTGGCCCCTCCTCATCCTGGGTACTTCATCTGAGGCTGACCCATGACCTCTACCCTCTGCTCCCAGGGTGACCGTGGTGAAACTGGCCCCGCTGGACCTCCCGGTGCCCCTGGTGCTCCCGGTGCTCCTGGCCCTGTTGGCCCTGCTGGCAAGAGTGGCGACCGTGGTGAGACTGTAAGTTGCTTGGCTCAGGCATGGTCAAAGGGCTGAGAATGGATGGATTACCTCAGCCAGGCTCGGGGAGAAGAGGGTCTTGGGATGTGTCTGGGTCCTTGGCCTCCCTGGAAAAAACGTCCAAATTTGGCATTCATTTAGACCGGATTCCATCTTCCCCAAGGCATGGGGCTTGCGCCAGCTTGTCACATGAAGCTTGACTCTGGGGTTTAGTCGGGAGTCAGGAGAGGCAGCCACAGCAGAAGAAATATGGGCTAGGAGTAGTCTAGCCAAGGAGAAGGCTCATGCTGCAGCCCCCAGCCTTGGCCTGTCTTAGTCTGGACGTAACACACTATTTTCTCCTCAGGGTCCTGCTGGTCCTGCTGGTCCCATTGGCCCTGCTGGTTCCCGTGGCCCTGCTGTAAGTGTCTCATGCCAACCTCCCACTCCCTGAACACTGGCCCAGATGGGAGCAGTGTCCCACTGGATGCCAGTAGACCTTGCACCTGAAGCCTGTATCCTCTTCTTCTTTAGGGACCCCAAGGCCCCCGCGGTGACAAGGGAGAGGCAGGTGAACAAGGTGACAGAGGCATGAAGGGTCATCGTGGCTTCTCTGGTCTCCAGGGTCCTCCTGGCTCTCCTGTGAGTATACTCAGCTTTCCAGACCCTGGCTTACATCAGGCCTTCCTCACTATCCCGGTGCAGACTGCCGAGCGGGTGGGAGGGCCATTTGCCTCAGTATTGGCTCCAGATAGATATTCTGAGTCCTTTCTAATGAGGGTGAGGGGCAGATGATTTCTGGGCATTTCTAAGGAGCTTCTGAGAAAGAGAGGATGGGGTGGGGCTGGGGGGAGGGGGGGAGAGAGAGAGAGAGAGAGAGAGAGAGAGAGAGAGAGAGAGAGAGAGCGCTCAAAGAGGGACTAGATTCTAGGATGAGAGGGTGTGTTGCCTCCATTGCTCCTGAGCTGCCTCCCTTTGTCCTTCAGGGTTCTCCTGGTGAACAAGGTCCCTCGGGAGCATCTGGTCCTGCAGGTCCCCGGGTAAGTTGCGCGGTTGGGGTTGATCTCCATTACTTCTTCCTGGGTTCCCTGTCTTGGCTACCTTCAGGCATCCCTCTGTTCTCCAGAGAAGAGTTCAGAGACCAGAAAGAGGGTGGGGAGAAAAACAATCTTGGTCTCACACAGCCTTTGGCTTTCCTATCCCTGCTCCTTCCATGCCTAGCCACAGAAACTAGCTGAGGACACCCCTTGAGACAGAAACAGACTGGACAGAGCCAACCATGGGGAGGATGCTTCTCAGCCAGAGTTGGCTGCCCTGGGTTTCTAGCTGGCTTTCTCCAACCATCATCTCTCTACCACTAGGGTCCCCCTGGCTCTGCTGGTGCTCCTGGCAAAGACGGACTCAACGGCCTCCCTGGCCCCATCGGTCCCCCTGGTCCTCGAGGTCGTACTGGTGACAGCGGTCCTGCTGTACGTAGCCCCACACCCTCTGCCTCATGACCCTCCCGCAAGAAGGCTTGAATACCGGTAAACTTGGATCCCCTCTCTCTATGCAGGGTCCCCCCGGCCCTCCTGGACCCCCTGGCCCTCCTGGTCCTGCCAGCAGCGGTTTCGACTTCAGCTTCATACCTCAGCAACCTCAAGAGAAGGCCGACAGCATCCCCCGATACTACCGGGCCGATGACGCCAACGTGGTTCGCGACCGTGACCTTGAGGTGGACACCACCCTCAAGAGCCTGAGCCAGCAGATTGAGAACATCCGCAGCCCTGAAGGCAGCCGCAAGAACCCCGCCCGCACCTGCCGTGACCTCAAGATGTGCCACTCTGACTGGAAGAGCGGTAAGGACTTGCCCTGACTGCCTCCCTTCCTCCATCCTCTTCCTCCCACCATGCTTTTATGCAGCCCACTGTCCATATGGTGCTGGCTGCCCACTCCTCCTAACCCCACACTGTCCTGCCCACTTCAGGAGAGTACTGGATTGACCCCAACCAAGGCTGCAACCTGGATGCCATCAAGGTCTACTGCAACATGGAGACAGGAGAGACATGTGTGTTCCCCACTCAGCCCTCTGTACCCCAAAAGAACTGGTACATCAGCACGGACTTCAAGGACAAGAAGCATGTCTGGTTTGGCGAGAGCATGGCTGGTGGATTCCAGGTACATGAGCTGAACACTAGAGCCACTTTACAGGAGACAGGTTAGCCTCGTGCCCAGAAAGCACAGAAAGCCCTGGACTAGATTTAATATCTGCAGAGGGCAGTACAGTTCTAGGATACAGGAGTCCTGGGTTCTTGGGTATCTATTGACAAGTGATGCTCTATTATTATTATTATTATTATTATTATTATTATTATTATTATTATTATTAAAAAAACAGGGTCTCTTTGTGTTAGTCTTGGCTGTCCTGGACTCGATTTTATTTTTTTGTTTTTTTCTTTTCTTTTCTTTTCTTTTTTGGTTTTTCGAGACAGGGTCTCTCTGTGTTAGCCTTGGCCGTCCTGGTCTCGTTTTGTAAACCAGGCTGGCCTCGAACTCACAGCGATCCTCCTGTCTCTGCCTCCCGAGTGCTGAGATTAAAAGCATGCGCCACCTCGCCCAGCTCATAACCCCTCTTTCTTGTTTGTTTGTTTGTTTGTTGTTTGTTAACTTGAGATAAAAATCCTTAGCTGCCTTTGGGTTAAGAAGGCCCGGAACTAGAAGTTCCACACGACCACTCACTCCCCCTTCTCTCTGGCCCGTGCAGTTCGAGTACGGAAGTGCGGGCTCCGACCCTGCAGACGTTGCCATCCAGCTGACCTTCCTGCGCCTGATGTCCACCGAGGCCTCCCAGAACATCACCTACCACTGCAAAAACAGCGTAGCCTACATGGACCAGCAGACCGGTAACCTCAAGAAGTCCCTGCTTCTCCAGGGCTCCAATGAGATCGAGCTGCGGGGCGAGGGCAACAGTCGCTTCACCTACAGTACCCTCGAAGACGGATGCACGGTGAGTCCCGCCCCCGGCGCTCCCCCCCCCCCCCCCCCCCCCCCCCCCCCGCCTCCCCCCCCCCCCCCCCCCCCTCCGCCCCCCCCCCCCCCCCCCCCCCCCCCCCCCCCCCCCCCCCCCCCCCCCCCCCCCCCCCCCCCCCCCCCCCCCCCCCCCCCCCCCCGCCCTAGACTGCGTCCAGCACACCTCTTTGGGCACCTGCTTTAACCTTCTGGCAGATCAGAACCGCCTTCTCTCTACCGTTGCCCTTGGCAATGACTCTCTCCTTCTCTCTTCATTCACTCCAGAGTCACACTGGAACTTGGGGCAAGACAGTCATCGAATACAAAACAACCAAGACCTCCCGCCTGCCCATCATCGATGTGGCCCCCATGGACATTGGTGCTGCAGACCAGGAATTTGGAGTAGACATTGGCCCTGCCTGCTTCGTGTAAACTCCCTCCACCTGAATCTGGTTCCCTCCCACCCAGCCCACTTCCCCCCCCTCAACCCTGGAAACAGACGAACAACCCAAACTGAACTTCCCCAAAAGCCAAAAAATGGGAGACAATTTCACATGGACTTTGGAAAACATTTTTTTTTTTTCCTTTGCATTCATCTCTCAAACTTAGTTTTTATCTTTGACCAACTGAACATGACCAAAAACCAAAAGTGCATTCAACCTTACCAAAAAGAAAAAAAAAAAAAAGAATAAATAAATAACTTTTTAAAAAAGGAACCTTGGTCCTCTTGCTTGAAGACCTATGTGGGTATAAGTCCCTTTCTGCCCACTGGGCTTATGATACCCCAAATGCTGCCTTTCTGCTCCTTTCTCCACCCCTTCTTGGGGCCTCTCCTCCATTGCTCCCCAAATTTAAGTCTCCTCCAAAGACACAGGAAATAATGCATTGTCTGCCCAGCAACCAAAGGCAATGCTGAAACATCCCCCCCAGTCTCCCCAGCCCCCCAGCCTACCTCCCCACCCAGCATCCTCAAATCCTGCCCGGACATGGGGTTCTTGGACTGTTGAAGGAGCCTAAACATTCGGCATCTCCATGGCCTCTGCAACACACCCCACTTTGTTTTTGAGGGCCGTGCTGGGGGAGCCACCTGCCCCTCCCAGGGGTTTGGAGCCAGGCAGGGTCACAGCAGACTGGGAACATTGGACACGCACGCGCAGGCTGGGTGGGAGAGACTGTTGTGTTTCTTGTGTAATTGTGTTGCTGAAAGACTACCTCGTTCTTGTCTTTGTGTGTCACCGGGGCAACTGTGTGGGGGCGGGGACGGGGGCAGGGTGGCAGCTCACCCAGTTTGGAATCAAAGGTGCTACATCTCTGTGAAGGGGTGGGGTGGGAAGGAATTTCTGGTGCTATAGAAGTTGAGATGCTCCCTAGGCCAGCAAATGTTCCTTTTGTTCAAAGTCTTTTTTTTTATTCTTAGTTTTTTTTTTTTTTTTTTTTTTTAATGGATAGGGACTCATGTGAATTTTTTTTTTTTTTCTGACGGTGCTATTTAACATGGGAGGAGAGAATGCCAACTTCTAGTGAGCGAGTCAGCCTGCTCACTCGCTACCCTCTCTCTATTCTTCTAGGTCCTGGATATCTCTCTCTCTCTCTCTCTCTCTCTCTCTCTCTCTCTCTCTCTCTCCTGAAACCCTCCCTCAGCCTCTCTTCCAGCCTGTCCTGCCTCTCTCTGGGTTTCAGAGCATCACTTTCCAAAGCACAAAGCAGTTTTACCCCTGGGGTGGGAGGAAACAAGAGACTCTGTACCTATTTTGTATGTGTATAATAATTTGAGATGTTTTTAATTATTTTGATTGCTGGAATAAAGCATGTGGAAATGACCCAATACATGTGCCGTGGCCTCCGAATTTCCTTCCTGGGACTTGGGGAGGTGGGGATCCAAGGAGAGGGCTCCGGGAAGAGTGGACTTGCCTTCTATTCCTGCCCTTTCTCTCCTCCTGCTTCTCATCCAAATGCTGTTATCTTCCTCTTGCCTTTTTTATGCGTTGGACATTTTTGTTGCCTCTTTTGCTTTCTCCTCGGTCAGTCCTCCTTGCACATTTCCAAGTCTTCATCTTCACCACAGTTACATACAAGCATCCTGTGCATTCTCTCTGTCTCTCTCTCTGTCTGTGTGTGTGTGTCTCTCTCTCTTTCACATACACACACACACACACACACACACACACACACACACACACACACACTTCAAATCCTAGATAGTCCATTTGTCAGGCCCACTGTCCTAGCAATGGGTCACTTCTCCTTGCTGAAGACCTGAGGCCTGAGGAGGTGTTGCCCTGGGTTGGGTCATGGGTTCTCAAAGAGATCCAAACAGAAGAAACAGCGACTGAGTAATGGAGGACCAGGAGTCTCTCTACAAGGTTTCTCCCTGATCAAACATGGAGGGGTATCTGGCCTCTCCCCACTTCTTGGCCAAAGAAACAAGTAATCCGGTATAGAGGGGTCTGCTGAACCTGGGGTGTCACTAGGAGGATAGGATCGCTCTTGCTCTCACCAGAGAGTGGTGGCCCAACCCTCATGGGGTTCTCCTGGGGCTCATGGAGAGCTGGTAAAGGAATTTGCAGGGTGACACCAGAAAAGACAGGCCCCTCGACCACAGAGGTGTGCAGGTCCCTCCTGATGTTCAGCATACCCAGAGAACACGCTGTCTCAGCACAAGTAGCCTGTGTGGATCACTCCAGGCTCCTTCCGGCCCATTTCTTTCCTTTCCCTTTATCTCCACAAAGTTTTGCTTCTTCTTCCTCCATTTCCCTCCTTCCCTTTGCCCACCTGGGAACCGGAGGCCCCTGAGGGATAGTAACTGGTTGTCCCCTCAACTCAGAGAATGGGGACAGTGGTAGAACCGGTAGGACTGAAAACCCAGCAGGCAGAAGTCTGGGGTGAACCAGACACTAGACGTAAGGACACAGATGATAGCTACCCCTTTTCACCCAAAGAGGCAGCTCCCAAATTTGGAAGAAAGGAGAAGCCCGTTTCCAGCTTTCCTCTCTTATACTACCAGAGAGATGGAGTAGTCGACAGAGGAATCAACTGGACACATCGGTATTGTCACTGAGGACTTGCGACTATTCATTGTGGCCTTTAATAACTCATTACTAGCACTTTACATGAGGACAATGTAAAAAGGAAATTTATCTAGAGAGGAAAAGAAGTTAAGGGATACAAATAAAGGTTTATTCAGCTGGGCGTGGTGGCGCACACCTTCAATCCCAGCACTCAGGAGACAGAGGCAGGCAGATCGCTGTCAGTTCCAGGCCAGCCTGGTCTACAAAGCGAGTCCAGGACAGCCAAGACTAAACAGAGAAACCCTACCTCAAAAAACAAAAACAACAACAATGAAAGATTTATTCATACACGATTTATCTAAAGTTATGTGGCACTGATATATCCATTGATTGATGTATCGATTGGTGATGTCTGTCTTCTCGGGCTAGATCCTATTTCCCTCTCATCCCTACAAGGCTCCATCATTCTGAACTCAGCATCTGAGCCCTAGCTGGCCACTACTCACTTGTCAAAGCTTATTGTCTCCTCCATGGCCCACATCTGTCATATCAGCCAAAAGGGGTGATTGCAATTTCTACATAGATGCCCCACTTCTCATTTTATTTCTCTTCCTATTCCTGGGGTAACAACCTATCTCTCTAGCAACTTAATTCCCTCGTCTCCCAAGGCCAGGTTCAAATATTTCCCCTGCCCTCTTCCCTACCAAGCCCAGGCTGACCCCAGCCCTCTGATTGTCAGCCCTTTACCCAGACATTATTGCCATGGCCCTGTGGTCATGGTCCACCATGTTCTTTCCAGTGCAGAGGCCAGGTGATTCTGTGCAGGTCTGGGTACCACAGCCTCCATAGGTACCAGGGAGAGACAAGATCCTGAAATAGAGGACCTCTGGGAGGTATGAGGACACAGCTGTGGGAAGGAGTGGATGAGTGTGTGAGGAAGAGCAAGCTAGCCAGGAAGGGGAGCAAAATGGCAGCTTCCTGACATGACAGGTGGCTGAGCACTTAAAATATGACTCATTCATGATGAAGGAAAGCAATCCTTGCTTTTACTACTACAGTCCGTTTTTTTTTTTTTTAAATATTCTATTTAATTTTATAAATGTATGTGCACTGGTGTGAGGGTGTCAGATCTTAGAGTTATAGACAGTTGTGAGCTGCCATGTGGGTGCTGGGGATTGAACCTGGGTCCTTTGGAAGAGCAGGTAGTGCTCTTAACCACTGAGCCATCGCTCCAGCCCCCTGCAGTCTGTTTTAATAATGACAAACTGGGCAAATGGCAGCAGAGCTCTAGGCAAAGGGGTGGAAGATGCCTCTCACTGTGCATATGCAAATCTATGTGTGAGTCTGCATGTGCCCACATGTGCACGTGTGGGTATATGCATGGACACAGGAGCCTTGTGCTAGGCCTTGTGTGCGGGCCCCCTACAGTGGCTGTCACGTGGTGTGGACTGGCAAGCACTTTCAATGTGTGTACAGAGCAGGAAGGGAGGGGGGACAACAAAGAGACCATTGTATCAGACTCCCAGCCTGAGCCCTCCTTTCTGCTGACATCATTACAGCCTTAAATAGAGATGCCAGGCCCTGTTCCCAAGACCCTCCCGTGTGGTGTCACACACACCTACTCCCAGCTCTGCTCTACTACATCCACCTCTGCTTTTATGGGAAGGACTAATCTCCTGAAGCTGATATTTTAGCCAAATCCAAGTGGGAAACCCTAGAGGTAAAGAAGGCTTCATCTTGATTTTTAACTCTTGCTGTCATTTTGAAATCCTGGTCCCTTTGGGGAGGGACCGGAGCCTAGACGTCTCCTGCATGGATTTACTGTAAAGATGGTGGGTTGCTTTGGTTGGTTTTCCGCACACCCCCCCCCCTTGTTTCAACTTCTTAGTCCTGTTTCTAAGACTTTCATAGACATGGTTGCATGAGGCTGCAGGGGAAAGGCTTCTAGCTGGAGCTTGGGAGCCTCAGTGTGAGGGAGGATGAGGGAAGTGCGCATGGCATGAGTACCCAGCTGCAAGTAGGAGAAAGGGGAGGCACTCATAAAACCACAGGGAGGCCTTCGTGATGGATGTGGGGAGTGAATGGGAGCCTCGACTGGCCTTGTGTGGCTGTCTCCGTGGGGGCCTGAGTGGGCGAGAATGTGTCTCTTTCTGTGCTCACATAACCTGTAACCAAAGGTCTGTATGTCCACAGACCCTTCCCTGCCAGTTAGGGTGTAGAAGGCGGGAAATCAGAGCACTGGGGCAGATATGTCTTACGAGTTTATCCCTGAAGGCTGATGTGTTAGGCCTGAGCAGGGAGACATTTGGGGGAAATCAAGGAAGGGTTGTTTGTGGAAGCAGGCAACCATCTCAAAGTCCCCATGACAGTGGGAATTCTTGGAGCTAGCAAGAGGCTGTTAGTGTGTCCCTCCTGAATGTGTGCTCCAAACTGAGCAGGGTCATTTGCACGAAGGAGGTGGGTGGGACCTGGAAAGAGGATAGTCTTTCTGGGAGGGTGATTTCTCCTTGTGCATGGAGATTTCAGCTCTTTGCAGAGAATGTACCAAGCCAGGCAGGGAGAGAGGTGAGTTGGTACCCAAGAGTGCTGCGTCACCTGTGATTCTCCCTACCTAAGATCATGGGAGGAGCGTGGCCTGGTGGCGCACGCCTTTAATCCCAGGAGAAGCAGACAGATCTCTGTGAGTTCAATGTCAGCCTGGCCTACAAAGAGAGTTCCAGGACAGCCAGGGATACACAGAGAGACCCTTTCTGGAAAACCAAAGAGGGGGGGGAAAATTAAAAAGGAAGGCAACTGAGAACGGAAGACAGAGAAGAGGAGGAGAAGGTGAGAGGGCGTGATGGAGACTAAAGCTGTTTCAGAGCACAGGGGCTGCATTCTCAAATTGGAAGACATCCGGTTGCTATGGGGCAAACTTCCATCCTGAAGGCTGTGGATCACCAGCAAACAGTGAGCAGCAAGAGCAAGGAGGAGACTAAGCTCTGGGTCTGAGAGGATTTGGAAAAGCCACGCAATCATCGTTACCCCCCAAAAAATAGAAAGTGGGGCTAGCAAGAGGCCCAGTAAAGGAAGGTACCTGGTGTCAAGCTTGACATTTCAGCTGGATCCTAGGACCAATGTGGTGGAAAGAGAGAACTGACTTTCACAAGCTTTCTTCCAACCTCCACACACATGCTTGGAATCTGCACCTCTTTCTCTCTTCTCTGTCTGTCTGTCTGTCTCTCTCTCTCTGTGTATGTGTGTATGTATATGTGTGTGAGTATGTGTGTGTGTGTTTGATATTAAAAAGTAGATTGTGAGGCCACATGGTGGTGCTCTCCTATAATCCCAGCACTCATGAGGCAGAAGCAAGCAGATCTCTGTGAGTTCGATACCAGCCTGGTCTACAAAGTGAATCCAGGCCAATCAAGGCTGCACAGAGAAACCCTGTCTTGAAAAACCAAAAAAGAAAAGAAAAGAAAAATGCGGGGGGGGGGGGGGGTGACATAGGCCTTTTATCTTAACACTTGGGAAGCACAGGCAGGTGGATCTCTGTTGTGAATTCAAGGCTATCCTGGTCTACAAAGTGAGTTCAGGACAGCAAGGGCTACATAGAGAGACCCTGTTTCAAAAAACAAACAAACAAACAAAAGTAGATTGTGGGTCACTTTGTTTGTTTGATTGGTTGGTTAGTTGTTTTACGACAGGGTTTCTCTGTGCAATAGCCCTGGCTGTCCTTGAGTCACTCTGTAGGCCATGCTGGTCTCGAACTCACAGCAATCTGCCTGCCTCTGCCTCCTGAGTGCTAGGATTTAAGGTGTGTGCCACCACGCCCGACTAATATTTTTCATTTTTTAGCATCCATGTTTAAAAAGGAACAAAGATGAATTGGGGTGTAGCTCAAGGTGGTCTCTAGGCATCACGTCTACTTCAAAACCTGGGTTATAGCTGGGTGTGGTGGCACACGCCTTTAATCCCAGCACTTGGTAGGCAGAGGCAGGCGGATCACTGTGAGTTCGAGGCCAGCCTGGTCTACGAAGTGAGTCCAGGACAGCCAAGGCTACACAGAGAAACCCTGTCTTGAAAAAAAAAAAAAAATCATGTGAAACTACTTTCATATTTTACTTTACTTAATATAGCCCAAATAACCATTCAAACCGCACACATCTCAGTTTGAACTAGCCATGTTTCTGGTGTGACCAGCAGCTCCATTGCATCAAGGAGTGTGAACCTTATCATTCATCTCCATTCAAAAGGGAAAACCAACATTTCATGAGGCATAGGTGGACATAGAGCCCTCCAGTCTGCATCTGTGGGGTCAGCGAGACTCACACACCTCTGAGCTGCATGGGTGCTTAATACGCTGTTTCTAGGTAGTGCTGGCATGCCTGTCTTCAGGGGTTCTCAAGTCAGCCCGGAAGTAAAGATGACTCCTTTTATGAGCAAAGTATGGTGTACCAGAGCCATGTTTAAACCCTGTCTGGGGAGGTGTTGCCTTAGTGGTTGAGACCTGCTATGGGCGGTGCCCAATATCCCAGGGTCTAGACAATGGAAGGTGGTGAGGAAAACATCTGGAGAGTCAGGCTGCGCATGTACAGTCTATATTTAGAATGAAGGTGGAGGCCGCTCATCAGGCCACATAAGCAGGGCCATCAACAGGGCTAGAAGTAGGGTGGAGCTGAGTTTAGGGCGAAGCCACAGAAGCGGGGAGGGGGAAGGCAGGGGGGAAGGGGAGGGCAGGGGGGGAGGGGAACCGAAGACAGGTGCTACTCTTTGTAAGGGGTTGTAGAAAGTGCTCCTGACAGAGAGGCTGCTGCCCAGGGAGCAGAGTGGGCACTGAGTGTGTCTGTGTCCTCCTAGTGCGCTACTGGTCAGCTGGGCGGTTCACATGTGTGTGCCCAGGCAGGGCTTCTGTAGTCACGCCATCCTTCCGGCTACTTGTCTGGGCCACTTCCTCTCAGGAAGGCAGCCAGGCAGGCTCCTGTGTGCTCTCTGGAACTGAGCTGGGAGGAAGAGGCTGCCAAGAGCCCAAGGCAAGGTCAGGAAACAGAGGGTGTGAAGAGCTGCCTTCTCACCCTCCCACCCTTGACCAGCCCAGGAAGGCCATGCAGGAGACCAGGCAGAGGTGAGAGGGGGAGCTGGTAGGGTGCAGGGACCCCGGGGGGGGGGGGGCGGGGGAAACAGCCTAAACCCCAGTATTGCATCACTGAGCTGGAGCTGTGCCCACCCAACAGCTAAAGGGCGGGCAGGCAGGGAAAGAGGAAACAGTCAATGTGAGTCAGACCTCTGTTTGTTATGCAAAGAACCATTTGGTTAGAGACGGTTCCCTCCAGCCTAGGTTCACTGAGGACGTATACCCTGCCAGTACCACCTGCTTCTGGAGGTGCAGAACTCAGTGGGGAAGGCTTAGCCTTTGGCCCAGAGAGTGAGTGCAGTCTCCTTCAGAACTCTGAGCAGGCTAGTCTGAAGGGTAGTGAGTCACTCCAAATGATAGTTCCCAGTCAGTTTCCGACTGAATTCCTGGTCTACACTCCCCCTTCTCATTACTGCACATAACTAGTCGCTGAAAAAGAAAAAAGAGAAGAGAGAAAAGAATTCTGAGCAGGGGCTGAAGAGACAGATGGTGCAGCACTTAAGAGCATTGGCTGCCCTTCTAGAGGACCAGGGCTGAACTCTAGGCACACTTCTAGCATCCCACAGCTGTCACTAACTCCAGTCCCAGGGGATCTGGCATCTCTTTTGGCCTCTCTACAGGGCATACATGTAGACAAAACTCCCATACATGTAAAAATGAAAGTAAACCGACCCCTCGGAGCTGGAGACGTGGCTCATTGGTTAAGAGCACTGAATGCTCTTCCAGAGGACCCGGATTTGATTCTCAGAACCCACATGACAGCTCAAAATTGTCTGTAGGGCTGGAGAGATGGCTCAGAGGTTAAGAGCACTGTCTGTTCTTCCAAAGGTCCTGAGTTCAGTTCCCAGCAACCATATGGTGGCTCACAACCTTCTATAATGAGATCTGGTGCCTTCTTCTGTTGTGCAGGCATACAAGCAGACAAAACACTAATAAATAAATCTTAAAAGAAAAAAGTTTAACCTGGCGTGGTGGAGCCCGCCTTTAATCCCAGCACTCGGAAGGCAGAGACAGGTGGATCACTGTGAGTTTGAGGCCAGGCTGGTCTACAAAGTTAGTCCAGGACAGCCAAGGCTACACAGAGAAACCCTGTCTCCAAAAACCAAAATAATAATAATAATAATAATAATAATAATAATAATAATAATAATAATAATAATAATTTTAAAAGGAGCCAGAGTGATGGGTGACAGACACTTGTATGCATTCTTTTAGAGATTGGCTGGGCCATGTGTTCTTGTTCCTTTGTTGTCACTTTCTGTCATAGTCCCCTTTCATGCTCAGCCTCATCCTACTCTACTAAAAAAGTGGTACCATGTGAGACCCATCACAGAGCAGACCCATCACAGACAGCACAGCAGCGGTGGCCTGCTCCAGTTGTAGCAAACTGGGCAAAGGATCCCAGGCCCCTGCACAGCCAGCCAAATACTCCAGAAGCCACATTGGCAACACCCAGCTCAGGGAACATTCCAGAATGGCAGACCTCTGGAACCTAGGATGGTTGGCCAGTCCCACCTCCCAACAGCTTCTCCCCAAACACAGTGTTCAAGGGAAGTTTCTGCGGGAACTGACAGGCAGGTGTCAACTAGATCTCTAGGTAAAGACCTGGACCCCCTACTTGTCAAACTTCTCAACTCCACAGAAGTCAGCGTGCGGGCAGACAGGGCTTGCTCTGTGACGTTAGGTGGCAAGTCACTCACTCTCCATGGGGCTTTAGCTTCCTGGTCTAGAAAGTGGGGCTAACAGTCCAGTCAAAAGCTCATGATTGGATCCAGTGAATTTGAGAAGAGCAAAATTGGAAGAGTCCCAAAGTGCAAGTTTGGCAGGCACTGGGCATTCTCAGAAGAAGAGGAAAGAAACAGAGGCAGGGACAGTCATTGAGAAGAAGGCACTAGAAGCAATGGAGGAGCAGAGCAGCAGGTATCTGTTTATTCTTGGGTCCTGACTCCAAGCACTCTCACCCCTCCCTATTCCATCCGGTCTTCCTGTTTGGAGCCGGAGGTCCAAGAAGGCTAGGAACTGGGATCCGCGGTGGACATGGTCATGGGTGGGCAGCTCTGAGTGGTATAGCTGAAGCTGGAACTAAAAAAAGGGCATGAGGAGGGCAGAGAGGAAGGTTGAGGGTACCACACTCCTGTCTTCCTTATCCTGACCCTTTCTTTGGTCCTGAGTTATGGGGCACAATCCCGGCACTGCTGAGCACCCACACACGGGGGTGAGTAGGTCAGTATGATCTCCCATATCCCATCATCTGCCCTGGCTTCAAGATAAAGGCTCCATTATTTCTCAGTTGGAGGATGGCACTGCCCAGCCAGACTCACCTTGCAGGGCTCTCAGTGCTGGTCCAGGATGAGGGGCATCTGTGCGCTGTCTACTCGGGGAGGCAACCGCTCTCCAGTACGCACGTTGAACATGGGCAAGGTAGAAAGAGGCCGGGGCACCTCACGGCTGCCTGCCATCTGCCGAAGCTCTTCTGTATTCTCATGGATGGTAGAATGGTGAAACATCTGGATGCTGGAAACACAAGCAAGGAGACTGTCAGCTCTGGGAACTGGCCTCTGGTCTGGCCTGTCACTGCCTCAGAGCTGCCCAGCAGTCTGGTCTGCCTACCAGGTCTGGCTCCTGGTAGACTCAAACTCATGACATAAGTGCAGGATGAAATGAGAAATTGAGAGGTGCCTGCTTGTGCCCAGTGATGGGTGCAGACAGCCTGGATTCAAAGCTATGCGTTCTTGGCTTAAGCTCTTTGTGTCTCTGTTTTCTCCAACTGTAAAATAGAAATAGTAACACCTACCCTCCTAGATTGTTATGCAGAGTAAAGAAAACACAGGCCAGTGTGGTGGGGCTGGCCTTCAATCCCAGCATTCAGGGAGACAGAGGCAGGCGGATCGCTGTGAGTTTGAGGCCAGCCTGGTCTACAAAGCGAGTCCAGGACAGCCAAGGTTACACAGAGAAACTCTGTCTCAGAGAAAGAAAGAACGAAAGAAAGTTAGTTGGGTGTTTAGAATAATGTCCCACATAGATAGCTCACAAGATCCCAAGGCAGGAGCAGATACCAACATGGTGTTTATATTTGCAGAAGCTGTTTTTTTCTGGGCTTTATAGTCTAGTGTTCTGATTTTTTTTTTTTTTTTTAAGATTTAGAATGCCCAGGCCTCAAACTCCATACTCCATACTTATTGCGGATGACTTTGAATTCCTGATCCTCTTTGCTTCTACCTCCCAAATGCTAGGATTATAAGTATGTGCCACCATCCTCCTCAGATGTATAATGCTTTTAGATTCCAATGGTTCTCTCAGATCCTTCCAGCATCCATGACCTCCCTCAATATCATCTGCCAGTGTCACAGCTAATTCTCTCCCTTTCTCCCACCCTTATGTAGCCTGGCCACCTTTTTGTTTTGTTTTGTTTTGTTTTTCGAGAGAGGGTCTCTCTGTGTTAGCCTTGGCTGTCCTGGGCTCACAGCGAGCTGCTGGCTTCCGCCTCCCTAGTGCTGGGATTAAAGGCGTCCGCCATCACGCCTGGCTTAGCCTGGCCATTTTACCCATCCCTTCGCCTCCTCTTTTTATCTAGCTTTTGACTCTTCCCCACAGCCCACCAACTTCTGAATCTCATTATCTGGGTTCCTCCTTGAACCTGATTTCTGCTCTTCTGTACCTGACATCCCACCCCCCCCCCCCCACCCCTCATACTTGCTTCCCTGTCTCTTACAGCTCCACCCTCGGTAACTGGGAAACCCCATCCGTCAGAGGGCCCTTCCTCAACTTCAGCTTCGGGTCCAGCTTTAGTCACACCCAACAGTCCTGGGTAGTTGCTTTCTGTTGTGCAGGAACAAGCTGCTATGTGTCTGAGCAGCAGGGGGCAGCAGAGGACCGAAGCATGAGGATTTGCCTTGGTTTCGCCCACCCCCACCCCACCCCCACTGGGCTTCTATTGCTTACTGCTTTGTGGCATTTGGTAAATGGCCTAACCTCTCTGGGCTGTTATTCTAGGGAGCTATATTTTACTATAGTAAGCCCAGCAGAGAGTCTGACCTCCAGGCGAGGTTGCTTTCAAGCCTCATTTACATGAACACACCTTAGTCCTTCGCTTAGTCTGGTGACGTTTTCAAGTCATAACAGAGACTAATCTCTGTACACGATGAATTTTCTGCTAGGCACGGTGGGGCCCAGGACATGGAAGGCTGAGGCAGGAAGATTTGAGTTTGAGGCCAGCTTGGGCTACACAGTGAAGCATCTCAAAAACAGTAAAATAACAACAACAACAACAATAATTAATGATGATAATGGAATTAGATTTTCTTATAGAAACTGAGGCTCCAGGCAGGCTGCAGAAGGCCTCCACCCTTGTCATTTGGTTCTTTTTTTTTCTCTTTCTCTCTCTCTTTTTTTTTTATTGAAAAATAAAATCATTCATATTACATTTCAATTGTTATCCCATCCCGTGCATCCTCCCATTGTTATTTGGTTCTTAATAAGCTAGGGGAAGGGTCCCTACCAGGAATCCAAGTCCCAGTCAGTGGACTCCAGATGCAGCTAAGAGCCTGAAGGGTTAGGCCCCCTGAACCACAAGCAGGCCTGGGGGAGAACCAGCAGCTCTCCCCTTGGAGGTGGCACTGAGCACCCACTATCTGGGAAAAGAAGTGAGGTCATTGTCTAAGGCCAGGGAAAAGTTGGATAAGCTCCTAAATGCCCACTTTGACAAACTGAGTTGTCCGAAGCACAGTTCTCCATCACTGGGTGAGGAGAGCCTGTGGAGGGATGAGAGCAAGATGTGTGCGGATGGTAAGAGGAGCCTGTGAGGCAGGTGTGTCCCCCATCCCAGGAAAGACTTTCATCAACCAGCCCCACCCACCCCAATCCCACATCTGGGTATCATCACTCAGGTAATACACAGGTGGAAAAATCTCCCAAGAAGAGCAGGAGAGCACATGCCGAACCTTGTGGAGCCTTCCCAGGGGGCTTCGCGTGGCTACTCAGACAGATGGACGGTCAGGCAAGCAGCACTACATACAAATACACACACACACATACACACACACACACACACACACACACACACACACACTTGAGATCACAAGTCTCTCCCACATCCTACTCCATCACCAACATAGACCCATACGGCAATGGCACTGGTGCCTAGAGAACTTCGTGACCAGTCAGATATGATACAGGTGACAGCCAGGCAGCAAAACCACTTCTTGTGGCCAATTTGAAAAGTGGCAGACATTGACCTAAGTAAAATAAGTACTTCGGGGGGCGGGAGAGATGGCTCAGAGGTTAAGAGCACTGCCTACTCTTCCAAAGGTCCTGAGTTGAATTCCCAGCAACCACATGGTGGCTCACAACCATCTATAATGAGATCAGGTGCCCTCTTCCTGCCCGCAGGCATAAATGTAGGCAGAATACTGTATACATAATAAATAAATCTTAAAAAAAAAAAAAACTGTACCTGGTAGAACTAAATCAACACAGAACTCAGGCCATCAAAGGCTGATCAAATATAGGGCAAAATTATTGGTTCCAAACAAAAGGAAAGAAGTGGATTTCCTTGACATCAGAGCTGCTCAACTCAACCAGGAAAGCTAGAAGTGGTTAAAAAAAAAATACTGGCCATAAGAGAAAAGTCACAGTACCAGTGGCACAACTGATCAAATCTGGCACAATCTGCCAAAAAGTATTAAAAAAAAACATTTAGGGGCTGGGAAGATAGCTCAGTGGTTAAGAGTACTGTCTGCTCTTACAGAGGTCCTAAGTTCAATTCCCAGCAACTACAGGGTGGCTCACAATTATCTATAGTGAGATCTGGTGCCCTCTTCTGGCCTGCAGGTGTACATGCAGAGAAAGCACTCAATTTTTTTTTTTTTTTTTTAAAGGAAAGAAAAAAAATCTTCCTTATGAAACGTATGTTGAAATAGTTGATCTCAATGGGAGAGATCTATAACGTAAAAACAAAAAAAAACAAAACAAAACAACAACAAAAAAAAAAACAAGAGCCCAGCTCTAGGCATGGTGCTGCACACCTTTAATCCTAACACTCATGAGGCAGAGGCAGGCGGATCTCCGTGAGTTCTGAGGGCAGCCTGGTTTGTATAGCAAGTTCCAGGACAATCAGAACAACATAATAGATCCTGTCTTTGAAAAACAAAAACCCCTTTCTTTTTTCTTCGTAGTTTTGAGACAGGCTTTCATGGAACCAGTACGGCCTCCAAAAGAGGCTAGGTGGGGCTCCTCCAATCTCCAGCTCTACAGGGCTGGGAGTACAGGTATGGGCTACTGTAGTCAGTTTAATAAAGCATTTTAACAGTTTTGTATGGAATATTGATCAATGTACATAAATTAAGGAATTGTATTTTACTCTGAAAAGCATACCCTCCATTTAAAATTACAATTCTTGCAAGTCCAGGACAGCCAGGGCTATTACACAGAGAAACCCTGTCTTGAAAAATCAAAATAATAATAATAATTATTATTATTATTATAATTATAATTATTATTATTAAATTACAATTCTTGTGCTTAAATGTATTGGAAGAGTTCAGGTGGTAAAGCACATTTCTAGCATGCACAGAGCCCTGGGTTCAACCCCCAGCACCATGTTAAACTGGGTGTGGAGGCACATCTGTAATTTCTAGCCCTCAGGAAGGTAAAGACAATAAAATAGAGTGGAATATTTTTCCTTTTTCTTTTTTTGGGGGGAGGGGGTTTGAGACAAGGTTTCTCTGTGTAACAGCTCCGGCTGTCCTGGAACTTGCTCTGTAGTCCAGGCTGACCTTGAACTCACAGAGATCTGCTTGCCTCTGCCTCCCAAGTGTTGGGATTAAAGGCATGTGCCACCACCACCCAACATTTAGAATCTTTTTCTTGAATAGAAGAAAAATATTCATCTGTATATTGAGGCCAGCACCGTTCCTCCAACAAATAATGTAACTAGGCATGGTGGCGCATACCTTTTTCCCCAGCACTTGGGAGGCAGAGATAGGTCTCTGTGAGTCTGAGGCCTGCATAGTTTATACAGTGGATTCCTGGGCCATCCAGGGCTATATAGTTTGACTATGTCTTTCCTGGGTGGTGGTGTCACATGCCTTTAATCTCAGCACTTGGGAGGCAGAGGCAGGCAGATCACTGAGTTCGAGGCCAGCCTGGTCTATCAAATGAGTTCCAGGACAGCCAGGGATACACAGAGAAACCCTGTCTCACCTCACCCAAAAAAAGTTGACCCCATCTCAAAATAATAAAACACTGAACTTTAGCATTTTTCCACACACAGATACAATGAATGGAGGCTTCTGGGAATCAAATGGCTTGGGTTAGGGATGCTACAGTTTAGTGAGACATTTGCCTAGTATGCATAAAACCCTGGCTTCCGTATGCAGCACCACTAACTAACAAAATAAGCCCGAGGATTTCAATTAACCTAGAATTGGTTCAGAAATGCACATAATAAGCAAGGGCGTTCCCTGTGTGGGCACAACCAGCCATAGGCCTCCTGTGAAGGGTGTCAGGCACAGCACATGTCCCCACTATCTTAGAAGAGTCAGTGGGGCTATTGTGACCTCCACAGGATTCCACTTATCTCACAATGGGCCACCTGAGGTCATTGCAGAGATAACTTCAGCAGCCCCTGAGCACACAGCACAAGTGTGCTGAGGCCAACCGTGGGTGATCATCCTCGGTCCTCCCTCTGGCCACCCAGGAGGTGTGGCCCCAGACCCCTACAAGAGGAGCCTCTGAGGGAAGCAGAAGCCAGAACATAGCTCACCCACTACTGAGAGTAACCTGGTGGACATTTCCAGCCACCACCCTGGAGGTCCTAGCACTCAGTGCTCTTCAGCCTTCCCCGGAAGAGTCGCAGAGAGACATGTCGCCGGTGTCACCATCCACAGCCCCAAATGCTCTGGTGGCTGCAGATCAAGACGCCAGCACATCAGGGGATCTAACTAATACTGGGCCCCACATCACCCACCAAACCCTGCGGAAGCCCACCATTTCGAAGGTGATTCTGAGGACCGTGGCTGACAAAGGGGTACGCAGCCGTGTGTCCCTTGCTGCCTTGAAGAAAGCTGTGACCACCACGGGCTACAATATGGCTCAGAACACCTGGCGCTTCAAGCGTGTCCTCCAGAATCTAGTGAAGAAAGGCATGCTCAAGCAGGTGACCGGCAAGGGTGCCTCAGGCTCTTTCCGCCTGGGCAAGAAGAAAGCCTTCAAGTCCAAGGGCAAGGCCAAAAGACGCAAGCGGAGGCAGAGGAGGCAGAAGCAAGGGCAGTGGCAGTCTGAACCACGCCAGTCACTACTAGGCTCCAAAAGGAGCCATAAACGGCTTTTCAAGGGAGTTCGCAGGGTGGCCAAAGGCCTCCGCCATTAATGGGGCAGGGCAGGCGGGGGCGCCAGGCTTAACCACAAGCTCAGTCAAGTGGGAATAAAAGCCTAACTTATTTCACAACTGACTCCTGGAATCTTTGGGGTTCGGAGAGTGGGAAAATTAGGCCAGGGGCGGGGGGGGGAAGGTGGGGGGGGGGCCGAGGGCAGGGGGGCGCGCAGCGGGGGACGGGGGGAGAGGCCATGTGCAGGAGGAACCTGAAGCAGAATGAGCTTGGAAAGATGAGCATCCCTTACCATCAGCTAGGCCGGTCACATCCTGTCCTCATGGAGAGCCAGAGGCCAGCCAGGTGCCTGGCTCGCCGTAGCGGGGAGGAAGGGGGCGGGGGGAGGGGCGAAAGAGAGAGAGGAGGGATGAAGAGGGAAAAGACAGGAGAGAGAAGAGGAGGAAGGAGGAAGGAAGGGAGGGAGGAAGGAAGGGAGGGAGGGGAGGAGAGAGGGAGGGAAAGAGAGCAAAGGAGAGGAGAGAGGGAAAAGAGAATCCACTCTGGGAAGTCCTTGTTGCTTCTCAGACCCTTTCCCCTGGGCAGTGGCAGGTACCCCTTTGCTTTTTTTTTTTTTTTTT
This sequence comes from Acomys russatus, assembly GCF_903995435.1. Taxonomy (NCBI): domain Eukaryota; kingdom Metazoa; phylum Chordata; class Mammalia; order Rodentia; family Muridae; genus Acomys; species Acomys russatus. The sequence goes on from NC_067152.1 coordinate 21,349,647, forward strand.
TTTTTTTAATAAATATTTTTGGTTTTCTTTTGAGACAGAGTTTCTTTGTGTAGCCTTAAGTATCCTGGACTTGCTTTCTAGACCAGGCTGGCCTCGAACTCACAGCGATCCTCCTGCCTCTGCCTCCCAAGTGCTGGAATTAAAGGCTTGCGCCACTACCACCCGGCAGGTCCCCCTTTCCTATGCCACTATAGCCTCTTCTATGACCAGAACACGCGAGGACAAGGTCACGACATGGACTTAGCCTCCAGATAGACTGGGCAGGGCCAAGGCTTAGAGGTCTTTGCTGCTCATAGACAGTAAAGGGTCTAATTCAACAATCCAGGAGAGGGGACCCCTGGATTGCTTTACTCACTCAGAGGTAGCCATGTCTCTCTTCAGCCTGTGGAAAAATAGAGGTTGGGGGGAGGGGTGGGGGTCAGTACCAGTCCGCTTTTGCTTCATGGCGTCCCAAGAGCTCCCACGTAGGAATTCCTTGTGCATATATTCAGAATCCCCGCCCCCCACCCAGTTCCAAGCCAGACAGGAATGGCTGCCCGGCTGCCTAGAAAGGGTGCCCTACATTCCTCCCCGTCCAGCAGCTCACCGTCCTTCACGCCGACAGCACATGATGTAAGCCAGCAGCAGGGTGAGCAGCAAAGCCACCAGGAGGGGCACCAAGAGGGTGACCAGGGCATCTGCCAGGAAGTCTCGGCCTGTGGCCTCAGTGGGTGGGCAGAAGAACGGGTCGTGTTCCAGGACCCCATCGCCTGAAGTAGGCACCTCATCCAGGGGCTCTGGCACCGACTTGTCCACCTGCAAAAAGTTTAGAGCTGACCTAGGAGCAGCTCAACGGACACAGGGACATTGCCTCAGGAGACACGGCAGGGGGTTTGCAACAACCAACAATGAACCTCATATAACCACCGACCTGTCCCTGCCTGCCTCCCCTGGTCCTTGTGACTACAGAACAAACAGGATGAAGGGCTAGGAGAAGCCAGGTCTAGGAGAGGCAAGCACATACAATGGGTAGGGCTGGTGCTAGGTTTGGACCACCTGCATCTGAACTCTGACTCAGGCTAGTGATTCACTGGGGTGACACAGTTCCCTCAGCTCTGAATTCAGAATGATGGCAGTATACCTATCCCCACAATGAATCATAGTGATAAAACATGCTGGGGACATGGTGCGCAGCACACGGCCTTCTGTAGTCTGTCAGGGACCCCTCAGTCTTACCATTTGACCCTAAGGGAGCCCTCCCTTTTGCTGGTTTCCAAGGAGCAGGGCACACCAGCAGTTTCCAGCCTAGGGTCCCTTGAAACATCATCAAGAGCCACATTGGACCTCATACTGGAGGAAGGCTTGTTGGTGGCACTTTCACCAGAAGCAGATGTTACATAGATGCACGCACTTGCTTGCATTTGCTTAGGAGCTCTTGGTAGTTTTAGGTGTCAGATCTGGGACACAGAGCTGGAGAGTCCAGATGTGGATTGTAGGCATTGTTGCCCTCTTGTGGCAGAAAGTAGAAGTGTGTGTGTGTGTGTGTGTGTGTGTGTGTGTGTGTGTGTGTGTGTGTGTGTCCGTGACAGAGACCACAGACTGATGCTGAGACCCAAACTGACACTATCAGAGAAAAAAAGCTGGTGAAATCATAGATGGAGCCGAGTTAATGAGAACTATACCCTATAAATCCAATCCCTAGAGCCAGGATCCCTCCTCACCAGAGACACATTGCACCAGTCAACACGGAAGTGGGGTGCCAAGGTGTCGTAGCAGGACAGTAATGGAGGCTGTCCCCGGGCACAACGGGCATAGCTGTCAGGTGATGCCACCATCTTCAGGCAGGTGGAGAAGGGTGTGGCGGAGCCCACCTTAATGTATACCCTGTAGCCGAAAGGAGCCACTGTGAGCATGGTCGACATGAATAGGGCAACACTCTGATGTCTAAGGAAAGGTGAAGGTACCCTGACAGTAGTCCAGGACCTGGGGGGAAGGGTGGCTAGGGAAAGTGGCCCACGGGAGACACATCAGGAGCTGGTGGGAGAGGTCACAGCCCCCAAGACCTGAGACCACTTTTTCCTTTCTTTTTGTTTTTTGAGGCAGGGTTTCTTTTGTAGTCCTGGCCATCCTGGACTCGCTTTGTAGACCAGGCTGGCCTTGAACTCACAGCGATCCACTTGCCTCTGCCTCCCAAGTGCTGGGATTAAAGGCATGAGCCACCACGCCCAGCTCTGAGACCACTTTTTAATACACCCCAGAAATGTAACAAATGGATCTCTAATGTCCTCAAGGGGTATCAGCAAGTACAGAATTCAGGGTAACAAGGGGTTTGGGCCCAAGGAGAACAAGGAGATGGAATGGAATGGATAGTGGCGTGAAACAAAGAAGATGACCGTGAGGAAGGCAGGCCACAGTGGTAAACAGAAAATCAGGGAGATGCCTATTTTTTTTTTTTCACCACTCAACCAGGAAACCCTTCCTGGATTGCCCCCTTACCCTTCCTTCCGTCCCTCAATGGGCAGAGGGACACGGCCTCCACGGTCCAAGGCAGAAGTGATGTTAAGCAGCTGGCGTTCCCCTGGCTCCCAGAGGCCCCCCAAGGCCGTGAGGAATCGGTTGGCAAGTGTGGAGGGCAGTACCTCCTCCACGTCATGGCTGCGCACCAAGAACTCAGCTTGGTATGGCAAGTGGGGACCTGGGGAGGCCAAGTGGGCACTCAGCTGGACCCTACCCTGTGCTTGGCTCCCCAGGTGCTTCCTAAACCTCCTCCAAGCTTTCCCACATTCCCCATACCATCTCTGCCCCCAACAGTCTGTCTACAACACAGCCCCCAAATTCCCCACCCCAACCCTGTATGTAGCCTGTGACTGCACAGTGCCTTGCAGCCTGTGGGCAGCTCAGTTAGTTACACAGCCGAAGGAGAGACCTCAGTCCAGAACTCCTTCCCTAAAGCTATCACCACCCCCACCCCCCCACCACCCCACCACCCCCGTCTACCCTGACACCCCCGAGTCTCCAGAATGATTTAGTCCCTCCCCACTGCTTCCCCAACACTCTCTCTCCCCGGGGAAGGTACTTCAAGATTGGCCCCAATAGAGGAATAGAATAGGAATCAGAGGTACCTTCCGGGTCCTCAATCATCATCATCAGCTGCTGTCTAGTGGTGTCAAAGCTATCCCGGTTGTAGGCTGTGACCTGGGGGAATGGAAAGAGGGCTGAGGAGTGGGACTAAGGGAAAATACTGACAAGGCGCAAACAGGGTATGCAAATTATATGTAAGCAAGCACGCATAAACACCAATCCCACTGACAAGGGCTACTCCTTAGGAGGCCCCAGAGGCTACTCCTAGGGGGTCTGGATGTCTCGGTGTAGTGAGGTCACCTCGATAACTTGGCGCCCACGATCTTCTGGAGTGGGAGTACCGTAGAGGAAGCCAGGGTTATAGGGGCTGCGTTGCGTGTAGCGCAGCCACCGGGGCAGATCTGGATGTCCCTGGAGGTGGGCGTGGTAGGTGAGCCGGACAGTGGGTGGCACCTCTGATGGGAGAAACAAGAGGGAGTCAACGGAAAAGGGAGACAGGACAAGAGAACTGCATCGGCACACTCCAGCCCAGCAGCTGGTCCCTCTCTTACCAATGTGCTCCGGAAGGCGCAGAAAGGTGGCATGTTCCAAAGGATGCACAAAAACACGACCCACAAGTGGCCGTAAGGTTGTCTGCTGGGCCTCGGTATCCCTCAGCCCTGCCAGGAGACCTGTGGGAACCCCATAAGCCCCAAACACAGAGACAGCTTCAGTCAAGGGCGGGGGTGGGGGCGGGGGGTGGAGCTCCCTTCCCCACAGTGTCATACACTCTTTTCTGCTGCATAGTTGAGAGGGTGGCAAGACCCAAACTTTTGTTGGCTTTGGATTCATGGAAGGGACCTCCAGCCGCCTTTGCACTCCATATTTTAGGGCTACGTGGGAGGGGACTAGTGTTTGGTTGAGAAAGGGGTATGCTGTGTGTGTGTGTGTGTGTGTGTGTGTGTGTGTGTGTGTGTGTGTTCAGGCTCCTTGGGAAAGAACCCCATACCAAATATCTGGGAGGCTGGAGGTAGAGAAGACCCTCAGAAAAGGGGGTGTAGCGATTCTGAGGCCCCCAATTCCCAGAGAAGAACACAGAACAGGGCCTGTGCTTTAGGCCAACAGGAGCCCAGCAAAGTGAACTTGCCCAGGCTGCCTCCGCCTTTCCTCTTAAATGCCAAATTTAGCCTGGTCTGCCAGAAGTAGAGTCCCAGCCAGCTCATTAAAGGGCCCACGACTCTCTTGGCTTGTGCTGTCATGACCACCCAGGGCCCTAGGACACCTCTGCCCTCAAAGTTCTCAGAACCCATCCTCCAGAGCCCAGCTCCCAGCCCTGAACCCCTGACTGAGTCATTAGCCCCTCCCCCAAAAAACTCTCTAGGTCCTACTCCCACCCCAAGCCCTTCTTCTTAGGACCCCCAACTCTTCTACCTCATGACCCCGAAATTCCACCCCTCATTCTGTCCCTCTCCCTAAAGAAGATCCCCAACTTGCCTGCAAGGAGAGGAATCCAAGTTAGGGCTGCTGCCATAGTTGCTCCAGCCTAGCCAGTGAGTGACAGGAACAGGGGCTGGAGGAGGAGAGGGAGGGGGAGGGCCGGGAAGAGGTGTGTGAGAGCAGCTGGGGCCAGCCTTGCCCAGAGTGCTGCCTCTTTCCATTCTCAGAGTGAGCACTCAATCTGGGGTGAGCACTGTCCTCACACATGGTTTCCCCCAGGTGGCCAGAGTGGGTTTCATTTTGTGTGTGTGGCTTATTTTTAATATTAGATAGTTGATGCATTATTCTGCACTTGACTCATTTCTTTTCACTTTATTATTTTGTGTGTTTTGCCTGCATGTTTGTCTGTGCACCACCTTAATGCAGCGCCCCCCTGGGAGACCAGAAGAGGGAATCAGACCTATGATGCCCTACAGCTGGAGTTGTGAGCTGCCACCTGGGGGCTCTGAACCCTGGTCCTCTGAAAGAGCAGCCAGTACTCTTAACCACTGAGCCATTGCTTTGCCCTCATTTTGTTGTTGTTTGGCTTGGTTTTGGGGGGCTTTGTTTGTTTGTTTGTTGAAGCAGGGTCTCACTCTGTAGCTGATCTGCCCTGGATATAGGAGAATCATGCTTGCCAGTTATTTAAGGAACATGACCCCCTCGGCTTGTCCTGTCGTGCTCACCCAGGGCCCTGAGAGACCTCTGCCCTCAAGGCCCCTAGTTCCACCAGCCTTCACTCCAGTTAGTGTGTTTTTTTTTTTCTTTTTTTCTTTTTTTTTTTTTCTTTTGTTCTTTTGAGACAGGGTTTCTCCATTTAGCCCTAGCTGTCCTGGAACTCTTTCTGTAGGCCAAGCTGGCCTTGAACTCAGAGAACTGTATGCTGCCTCTCTGGTGCTGGGATGGAAGGGTGCAGTCACACCCACGCAAAATGTATTTATTTATGCATATGGGTGTTTTGTCTGCACACAAGAGGAAGGTAATGGATCGCACAATTCTGCAGTTACAGACTGTTTTGACCTGCCACATGGGTGCCGGGAATTGAACTCAAGACTCCAGGAAAAGCAGCCAGTGCTTTTAACCACTGAGCCATCTCTCCAGCCCCTCAGTATATATTTTCTAAACCACCAGTTTTGGCTACTTTTGGCTAATTTTATGTATTTATTGTATATGAGTATTTTATCTGCATAAGAGGGCATCAGATCACATTACAGATGGTTTTGAATCACCATGTGGTTGCTAGGAATTGAACGCAGGACCTCTGGAAGAGCAGGCAGCACTCCTAACCACTGAGATATCTCTCCAGCCCCCTTAAGATTTATTTTTATGCTGGGCATGGTGGCGCACGCCTTTAATCCCAGCACTCGGGAGGCAGAGGCAGGCAGATCGCTGTGAGTTCGAGGCCAGCCTGGTCTACAAAGTGAGTCCAGGATGGCCAAGGCTACACAGAGAAACCCTGTCTCGAAAAACAAAAAACAAACAAAAAAAGATTTATTTTTATTTTGTGTATATAAATGATTGCCTATGTGTATTTATGTATGACATGCATGTTTGGTGCCCACAGAGATCAGAAAAGGGAGCCAGATCCACTGGAATTGGAGTAACAGGCAGCTGTGAGCCACCACATAGGTGCTGGGAACTGAACCCAGGTCCTTTGCAAGAGCATCAAGCACTCTTAACCACTGAGCTGTCTCTCCAGCCTGCCCTTCCCCCCCTTTAACATCTCATTGACTCCCACTTCCCTTGAGTTCCCAGCACATCCACAGTTGATGATATCCTGGCCCTTCCTCTATTTGGCCATTTTATCTAGTACCCTGCACCCCACCCCCAGCCCCACTCCAACATCCCCAGATTCTAGCCCAGCTTAATGTGTCCTCTCTTAATTTCCTGGCCTCCATCCAAGCTGCTTCCTCTGCCTGCTGTTCCCTTCCTGCCTTGTCCCTTGGGCAGCCTTTGACCAGGCCACACATGAAGCCTTTCCCTGTCCCTCCTCTTCCTAGGCTGGCTGGGTACTGCTGAGTCCCGGCCCATCCCATCCCTGTGCCAACCCAGCCTCAGAGCAGCTAGGTGCGGAACAAGGCACGCTAGGCTTCTCACCTTACCACCTGCACCTGACATGGGGTCTAGCAACTAGTAAGTGTAGGGGCTGGTTGATAACTTCCTTAACAGCAAACATAAGTGCCTGTTCCCCAGCCTGAGCCCTAAAGCAACAGCTCCCATGGCAAGGCCTGGCTGGAGAGAACCCAGACAGTACCAGCCAGGTGGGGACAGGTAAGCACGGAGGCTCTCTCTACCTCATGTAGCTGGAGCTAACTGCACAGGCTTGGAGTCCCAGCTTGACAGTTCCTGCAGGTGTGGTCGTAAGTTACTAGGCCTCTCTAGGCCTCTGTTTCCATAAAGATAAGCTGTATGGTTAGTGCTGGTCTCTGGGCCAACAACAGCAGCACATGTTCAGTCAGTCGCCTGTGTCGTACAGAGATGAGAAAAATCCTGCCTCACTGGGGCTTGTGTGATGGTGGGAAGGACAGATGACCTGTTGGCCTCCGTGCCAAAAGGCTCACATGCATTTATGTGCACAGACCCACTCCATACCCACAGCCATACCAGGAGGCAGACGTTAGCGGAGCCCTCGTTTCACAGTTGATAACACTGAGGCGTGGTGGTTTTGAACTCCCTCCCAAGCCATGCTGCTGCTGATTGAAGGCTCAGAAAGTGTACAGCCCTGGGTCCAGCTCCTCTTCCTCTTTCTTCTTTTTAAAAAATTTTATTATTATTATTATTATTATTATTATTATTATTATTATTATTATTATTATTATTATTATTATTATTATTTTGGTTTTTTGAGACAGGGTCTCTCTGTGTACACTTGGGTGCCTGGACTCGCTTTGTAGACCAGGCTGGCCTCCAACTAACAAAAATCTGCCTGCCTCTGCCTCCCCAGTGCTGGGATTAAAGCCGTGCGCCACCACTCCGGGCTTTCTTCTTTTTTAAAAAAAGATTTTTATTCTGCCTGAATGCATTCCCGAATGCCACAAGAGGGCACCAGATCTCATTATAGATGATTATAAGCCACCATGTGGTTGCTGGGAATTGAACTCAGGACCTTTGGGAAAAAAACAGCCAGTGCTCTTAACCTCTGAGCCATCTCTCCAGCCCTCCGACTCCTTCTTGACGCACTTGATGGCGGACACCTCTGACCCTTCGTTCCTGCATCTACACTTCTCTTGCAGGGTTTTCCACTGAGAACAGGTGGCGGAGTGCTCTCTCCTGGAGCCTTGAGGAAGAAATAGTGCCCCACCACTGGCAGCATCCCACAGTCCTTGCTGGTGAGGCTCCAAGCCTCGTGATATAAATGTGCTTCCTACCTCACCTCAGCCTGAATGCCCAAGCAAGGGTGTCTGAGACCTGTCCCGGGTCAGGCATGCATTCAGGTGACTAGTCGGCAAGTTACTTTGTCCTTGTCCCATTCCCTTCTTTCTTCCCACCTGACCCACCCTGGCTTGTCCCGGGTGAGTCACAAGATCTCCCAGAATGAGTGTCCACTCAGGCTCACAGGCGTGCAGTTTGTCCCTGGATCACCTTGCCCTCTCCTGCCTTCTCTGAGATGGAAGAGAGATGAAGGGGGTTAGAGGCAGAGCAAGAGTAAAAGACACTTGAGAGTGGGTGGGGTGCAGAGCTGACAAATGTCCCTGCCCTGCCCCTGAGCCTCCCATGTGACACCCTCCCCTGCTGCCTTCCTGCTATTTTTGGTGCCACTCGCTCACACCCTTAGCTGTGTTAAGGGAGAGCATGTCCCAGTGTCACCTACTCACAAAGCACAAACAGAGGCCCACAGAGGCCGGACACCCTCAATGGAAAAGCTACAGCCATTTCTTCTTCTGATCTTCCCCCATTCAGAAGAGCCAAGGGCTGTCCCAGAAATCCACTGGAGGCCCCCAAAGCTCCCAGGTCACCAGAGAACGGCAGGGCTGCTGCTTTAAAAACTCTTCAATGTGATTGGGACTTAGGGACCGGGAAGGTTTTGGTTTCTTTTTAGGAAACTGAAGCTGGGTGAGGAGGCACACGCCTTTAGTCCCAGCGTGAAGGAGGCAAAGTCAGACCGATCTCTGTAAGTTCAAGGCCAGCTAGGGCTACACACTGAGACCCTGGCTTCAAAAGGGAGGCCTGGAGAGATGGCTCAGAGGTTGGGAGCACTTGCTGTTCTTCCAGAGGTCCTGAGTTCAGTTCCCAGCACCCGTACAGGCAGCTCACAACTCCAGTTCCAGAGGATCCTGCTAGGTGTGGCATACGCTCATGCCTATTTGTACACTAAATTAAAAAAAATTTTTTTTTTGTTTGTGTTTTGAGACAGGATTTCTCTCTGTAACAGTCCTAGCTGTCCTGAACTCACTTTGTAGACCAGGCTGGCTTCAGACTCACAGAGAGCCGCCTGCCTCTGCCTCCCGGAGTGCTGGGATTAAAGGCATGTGTCACCACGCCTGGCTGAAATATTTTTTAATGAGCACAGAATAATAAAGTGGGCCCTTATATCTCTATTACCCAGCTTCAACAATTAGCAACTCCTGGGCCAATCTCTCCCTCCGTACCTCTCCCAGGTTCCCTCTCCCACTGAACTGCATCTGCCAACATCTCAGTGCCTATCTTTTAAAGATAATGACTCTGTCTCTTTAAACTGTAATCACAAGGTATTTATTATCAATGATCAAACTTCTCGTGTTTGAACTTCCATTCTCTTGTAAATTTCATCTTTATGCATCCTGTAAGACACTGAGCCTTATTGCGCTGCTCACACTGACCTCAAACTCTTAGGTTTAAGGGGTTTTCCTGTCTTAGCTTCCCAAGTACCTGGGACTATGGGCTCAGGCCTTGGCACTTGCCTGACGTCAGTGTTTTGTTTTGTCTTTGGTGTTTTTGCTTTGTTTTTGTTTTGTTTTCTCTTTGAGACAGTGTCTAATTATGTAGCCCTGGCTGGTCTGGTACTCATGACCCTTCCTGCCTCAGTCTCCCTAGTAATGGGATTACTAAGTGATCACAACACCCCACACATATTTCACAGTTTTGTTTGTTTTAAATGTATTTATTTGAGTCAGGATCCAAATAGGTGGATCTATTCTAACTGGTTAGTAGACTTAAAGGTCATTACATTTTTATAGGCTTCCCGTCATCTCTTCCTCTTTTCCTCCCCTCCATCCCTCCATTCTCTCCTCCCTTCCTCCCTCTTGCCCTCTCTCCTATGAAGGAGCCAGATCAGTTCTGCAACTGTTCACACTCTGAATTTGCTGACAGCATCTCCGGGGTGTCCTACACCATATCCCTCCCACCACCACAAATGGAGATCTCTGGACACAGTGATCTTCTGTAGACTATAGCTGGGCCTAGAGGCTGGCTCAGTTTTAGGCTCTTTTCTTCTGCAAGCCCACTTTATTGATGGGGACGGGGGGGGGGGGCTCTTTATCTGGAGGTGCAGTATGTACCATCTGCCGGTTACAGCTTTTGCTGTTCTGCCTTGCAAAATGGTGATACTCGACTTCTGCCTCTCTCTTTCATCGGTGGAAATGTAGCCAGATAGAAAAATTGCCCTCATGGTCGCTTTCCAGGTGGCAGAGTTCGCATAGGAAAGGGTGTAATCGCTCCCTTCTTCCCAGATCTAAATATATTGGCTTCAAAATAATAGGTTGATTTCCCAGCATCCTCCAAACTGACCAATTAGCATCTTTGTTTTCGTTAGTAGTATAATCATTACCTTACGGTTTAAACATATTTGATTGCTTCAATCCACCTCAAATAGCATCCCTCCTGGTGTTCAGGGTGTCCCACTTTTAATTATTTCTTTATTTATTCCTCATCACTTAGAGGTCGGGGGGGGGGGGAGCGGGGGTGGGTCAGGTCCCTGCCACTCTCAGCTTTATCCTAGTAAGCTCAGTTGGAGCTTCCCCCTGCTCCCCTCCCCCCTGCCACCGAGTCCTGCTCTTTGCTAGCAGGGTCTTTTTCCTCACCCCGCCTCCCCATTGGCGTCCATTTTCCCAGCTTCCAATGCCATCTGTCCACCCCAGAGAATGTTTGTTGAATGAATGAATGAGTGAATGAATGGATGGATGGATGGATGGATGGACGAAAATATCGCCTCTCTACAGTTTCATTCTATTCTAGTCTCCCTTTTGATCTCTAAGGAACATATTTCTTCATCTGCATCCGAAACGTATATTGTACGTCTTTGTGAGGGACAAAGGAAAGGCATTTTCATCATTGTGATCTGATTCTCGCTTCTGCCTTGCAGACTCCACCCACATCTTTCTCCCTCCTCTTCCCCGCCCCCAGAGCAACAACAAAGAATGCGAGTGGGTCAGTCCACCACAAGAGGGCGCGTTCACAGGCTCCAGCTGCCTCTGCGCTTGCGCAACGTTGGGGCTGGGAGAGCTGGGAGGAGCGAGGCCTGCGCAGCGCCCACTTCCACGCTGGGAAAGTACTACCAAGGGGCATGCGTGCTGGACCCAGCTGTTAGCAGAGCAACACAGGAGGACACGCAGGGGCCACGAGTCTATGGCGCGTGTCCTCCATTTCCATATCCAGAAAATGTACTTTCTTACCAGGAGGAGTAGGGGTATAGGTGGTTAGAAATAATGATCGCCTCCATCACCCATCTGTCTACGCATTGGTCCCCAAGGGCATTTCCCGTTCCCCTACCAACCTCAGAGACGTCTTACGGACACCAGCCTGGAGACATCTTCCTAACCCCTTTGTTTAATTTTTGTTCTGTGTTATTCTTGAAAAGGGGTTTCATAGAGTCCAGGCTGGCTAGGTTGCTAAGGATGACATTGAGTTCCTGCTAGGATTACAGGGTGCACTTCACCCTCAGGGCTTTGCACATGCTACGCAAGCACTCCGCCAGCTGACTTGCATCCTCTTTCCATAGGTGGACTTCAGGTACCCTAAGATATAACCATCCAAGAGCATGGAAACCGGAGTGCCAGACTGTTTCCAGTGCCAGAAGTTGGCCAAACTTCTATTACAAGAGAAGCAAAGAATGGGAGGAACTGTTCCCCGCGTGCCGCTGAGATACATTCCCTCTCTCAAGTGGAGGTCAGGAAAAGCAGTGAGCTAATAGAAGGCAAAGTGCCTTATAAACTGTAAAGCTCAGGGGAGTGTGTGGTTGGAGTTTTGGTTTTGTTTTGTTTTTCGTTTTAACCTGTTTATAACTGACAGTGCAATAGCAATAGCTGGCCAGGCTAGGGCCAGGGCAGCCCACCAGCACGGCCTGAAAACCGGAAGAGGTCAGCTTTAAAAGTTACTATTCAGTGTTAAAAATAAGGGAAGGGCTGGAAGGAGAAAACCAACTCCTGCAAGATTCCCTTTGACTTCTAAACATACCCCCCCACACACACACATACACACACAATAAATAAATAAATAAATAATGCAAAAAATGTAATTTTAGCCAGGTGTAGAGGCACACGCCTTCAATCTTTATAGTCCCAGCCCTGGTGAGGCAGAGGCAAGAAGATCCATGTAAATTTGAAGGCAACCTGGTCTACATAGCAAGTCGCAGGCCAGCCAGGCATGCATAGTGTGATCCTGCCAAATGCACAGTGTGAGCCTGTCACAAACCCATCCCCCCCCCCAGCCCCTGCACACACATATGTGTATAATTTTATAAAATAAACTGGTTGTAAAAGGATAAGGAAGATAAAAGAGACAATCGCTGGCATCTTTTATAGATGAATTATTTACAGAGAAAATCTAAGAGAACCTAGATTTGTCAGGCAGATCTGTGTGTGGCAGTGTGCTTGCTTCTGCGTGCTCCTGTGGAGGCCAGAGGTGTACTCCAGGTATCTTCCACTATCTGTCACCACCTTTTTTTTTTTTCTGAGACAGGGTTTCTCTGTGTAGCCTTGGCTGTCCTGGACTCGGTTTGTAGACCAGGCTGGCCTCGAAATCATAGGGATCCACCTGCCTCTGCCTCCCGAGTGCTGGGATTAAAGGCGTGCCCCACCACCACCTGGCAACCACCTTATTTTTTGAGACAGGATCACTTGTTAAGCATAAGAGCTTTGCTGTTATGGTTAGATGGCTGGCCAGCAAGGCCCCTGGAACCTGCCTGTCTCTGCCTAAGAGCATGCCACTTCACCCAGCTTGCACATGAGCACTGGGGATCCAGTCCCAGACAAGGCCTTATGCTCACATGGCAAGTACTTTACCCACTGAGCCTTGGCTAGGTTAATGGACAAAGATCAGCCTCCAAATACAAATTAAATAGAAAAATTCACTGTTTCTACACATTAACAACCACTCATTAGAAATTTTACCTTCTTAGCCTGGTTGTGGTAGCACATGCCTTTAATCCCAGCACTTGGAAGGCAGAGGCAGATAGATCTATAGAGTGAGTTCCAGGACAGCCAGGCCAAACAGAAAAACCCTTTCTTTAAAAAACCAAAACAAAACAAAAATCCCTTTCTTTAAAAAAAAGAAAAGAGCCGGGCGTGGTGGCGCACACCTTTAATCCCAGCACTTAGGAGGCAGAGGCAGGCGGATCACTGTGAGTTCGAGGCCAGCCTGGTGTACAAAGCAAGACCAGGACAGCCAAGGCTACACAGAGAAACCCTGTTTTGGAAAAAAAAAAAAACAAACAAACAACAAACAAAACAAAACAAAGAAAAGAAGGAGAGGAGGAGGAAGAGAAGAAGAAAAAGAAAAAATACCCAGAGAGGTGGGGGAGCAAGAGAGGGAGATCGAGAGACAGACAGATAGGCAGGCAGACAGAGAGACAGACTGACTGACTAGAGAGATGTCACAGGGGTTAAGAGCACTCTCTGCTGTTATAGAGGATCTGGGTTTTGTTGCCAGCATCTATATGGCAGCTCACAACCATCTATGGCTTCAGTTCCAAGGCCTCTGATGTCCTCTTCTGGCCTCTGAGGGCATCAGGCACACATGTGGTGCATATAAATACTTGCAGACAGAACACGCATACACACACACAAAAAAAACAAATATTCTTTAGTAAAAAGTCAAGATAAAACATATGTAAATGTTACAAGATTTTTACTGTTGTTTTGAGACAAGGTCTCTTTTCTCTGCATAGCTCTGGATGTCCTGGAACTCACTACTGAGACCAGGCTGGCCTCAAACTCACAGAGATCTGCCTAGCTCTCTACCTTCTCAGTGCTAGGACTAAAGGCAAGGGCCACAACACCTAGCTTACAAGATATTTATGAATGACGCATTACCCTATATTCTAAAAGGGATAAATGGGGAGATGCAGACACGGGGTCAGTTTAAGCTTGAGCATTCTCCCTGTGATTCTCGATGACAGTTCTCTCCACATTTTTATCAGCTGTTCCCACGCATGCTGAATTCAAATTTCAAGAGAAGCTTCAGAGTGAGACGGATTGTAAACCTCACACAGAACAGCAAAGGGCCAAGAGGGCGGTAGACCATTCTGAAGAAGAAAGTGGGCCTGTCCCAAAGAGACGCCCAGACTTTCTTTGAAAGTGATAGTAATTAAAACAATGTGGTATTGGTGCCACGCTAGACAAAGAGATCAATAGAATAGAGTGCCCAGAAATGGAGCCAAGTGTATGTGGGGATTTGATTTATGATGGAGGTGGCACAGCAGCTCAGAGAGAGAGAGAGAGAGAGAGAGAGAGAGAGAGAGAGAGAGAGGTCTATTCAATAAAAAGTGTTGGGACAATTGGTTTTTCATATGAAACCTCTTTACACCATCCATAAATATTAATTCCAGATGGATTAAAGATCTAAAGTGAAAAACAAAACTTTAAAATAATTAGGAGGAAATGTAGGCAATCTGAGTGTAGGAAAACAGTTCTTACATAAGAGACACAGTTCAGAAAAGATTGATTTTTATTATATTACTGACACCCCCCCCCCAAAGCCTTCTATTATAAAAATGACATTATGAACAAAGTGAAAAGACAAGCAACAGCCTGGGTGGCGATGTTGGGAACACATAAAACAGATAGAGCATCAGTATTCAGAATATGGAAAGACCTCCCAGAAACCGACCCTCTCGGTGTGGAAGCAGAAGGACCACGAATCCTAAGCCAGCCTTGGCTACACAGTGAGGCCTAGTCTCAAAAAGCAGGGGTTCCGAGTGTAGCTCTGCGGTAGGACGCTTGCCTAACATGTGCCAAGTCAATCCCCAGCACTAAAAGTAATTTTTTATTTTATTTTATTTATTTATTTATTTTTGAGACAGGGTCTCTCTGTGTTAGCCTTGCCTGTCCTGGACTCACTTTGTAGACCAGGCTGGCCTCGAACTCACAGCGATCTGCCTGCCTCTGCCTCCCGAGTGCTGGGATTAAAGGCGTGTGCCACCACCGCCCTGCTAAAAACTATGTCTTTAAAAAAAAGAAAAAAAAAAGAAAAAAAAAAAAAGAAAACATCTTGAGTGCATTCTAAATGGTAGCATTTCTCTTTCTCCATCATAGAACCCTGACCTGAATGAGTCAGGCTGTCAGGTTTTGGGGAAAGATGACTGACTCTTCATGAGCTATGGTTGGTCAAATGACTTTGTTCCTCCGGCCAATGACTGGTTTAGGCACAGACAGGCATAGAATTCTAGTTGCCAAACAAGAAAGGAAGCTTATCTGATTGGGGTAGGGAGGAGGAAGTGGATGTAGGAGGGACTCTAGGATGAAAAGCATCTACTATTTTCTTCTGCCTCTGGGTATCGCCACATTGCTGCCTGTGTGAAATACCTGGAGTTGGGGCAGCAATCTTGGAAATGTGGAGAGGGGGCCAGTTTAAGAGGCAGCCCCTTTGGAAATCTATCTGGTGCTATCTCAGAAAACTGGGAATAGGGCTTCCTCAAGACCCAGCTATTCCACTCCTTGGAATATACCCAGAAGATGCTCCAGCACACAACAAGAAAATTTGCTCAACCATGTTCATAGCAGCCTTATTCATAATAGCCAGAACATGGAAACAGCCTAAGTGTCCCTCAGTAGAAGAGTGGATAAAGAACTGTGGTACATATACACTATGGAATACTACTCAGCTATTAAAAACAGGGAATCCTTCCCGAAATTTGTGGACAAATAGATTGAACTAGAAATGATCATAATGAGTGAGTTAACCCAGAAGCAGAAATAGTCAAATGGTATATACTCACTTATATCTGTACTAGCCCAAGGGGCATGTCCCATGAAAGTCTTCACTTACCAGGAAAGTGGGACATAGGGGAGGACATCCTATTGGGACTTTAGGTGAGAGAAGCATGGGAGAATGGGGAAATAGCAGGATCCAGAGGGTCCTAGAAAACCTAAAAGAAGAACATTATGACAGGCGCATTTGGGCCCAGGGGTCCTGCTCAACCTATGGCACCAGCCAAGGACAATACGTGCAGTAAACATCGAACCCAGACCCAGGTCTAGCCAATGGACAGGACATTCTCTACAGTTGAGTGGAGAGTGGGGTCTGACTTTCACACGAACTCTGGTGCCCCGTATTTGACCATGTCCCCTGGATGGGGAGACCTGGTGGCACTTAGAAGAAGGATAGCAGGCTACCAAGAAGAGACTTGATACCCTATGAGCATATACAGTGGGAGGAGGTCCCCCTCAGTCACAGTCATAGGGGAGGGAAGTAAGGGGAAAGCAGGAGGGAGGGATGAATGGGAGGATACAAGGGATGGGATAACAATTGAGATGTAATATGAATGAATTAATAAAAAAGAAGAAAAAAAAAAAAAAAAGAGGCATCCCCTTAACTGTTAACAAGTGAGTACCAGTTACCCTCCTGAAAGGAACCTGGAAAAGAAAGATGGAAGAACCATGCATCCTGATGTCTCAGTTGAGTCTCTGAATAAACCAACTCTTCCTTCCTGTTTGTTTGCGGTTTGTTGTTTTATTTTTATTTTATTTTATTTTTAAGATTTTTATTTATTATGTATACAGTGCTCTGTCTATATGTACCCCTGCAGGCCAGAAGAAGGCATCAGATCACATTATAGATGGTTCTGAGCCACCATGTGATTGCTGGGAATTGAACTCAGGACCTCTGGAAGAGCAGTCAGTGCTCTTAACCTCTGAGCCATCTCTCCAGCCCCTGTTGGTTTTTTTGTTTTGTTTTGGTTTTTTTGCTTGTTTTTTTGTTTTTTGAGACAAGGTTTCTCTGTGTTAGCCTTGGCTGTCCTAGACTCGCTTTGTAGACCAGGCTGGCCTCGAACTCACAGCGATCTGCCTGCCTCTGCCTCCCGAGTGCTGGGATTAAAGGTGTGCGCCACCACGCCCGGCATGTTGTTTTATTTTTGATACAGCATCTCACTATGTAGCTCTAGCTGTCCTGAAACTCAGTATGAAGACCAGTCTGACCTCAAACTCATAGAGATCCTCCTGCCTCTGCCTCCTGAGTGTCTGGGATTAAAAGCATGTGCCACCACCTCCAGGCTTCAAAGATTTCTTTCTTTGTTTTTTTTGTTTTCAGTTTTTTTGAGACAGGGTTCCTCTGTGTAGCCTTGGCTGTCCTGAACTCACTTTGTAGACCAGGCTGGCCTCGAACTCACAGCGATCTGCCTGCCTCTGCCTCCCGAGTGCTGGGATTAAAGGTGTGCGCCACCACCACCCCTTGCATGGGCTTTTTATAGCGTTCATCCAAAGCAACTATAGGGTAGCTAAGGATATCGACTGAAGAGGTTTGTCCAGAGAAAACCCAGATGGACAATGAGCCCAGTAAATGTGCTTTACCTTAGTCAAGGCATGTGCATTACAGTGAGTAGTGCGTCACATGCAGCAGCCTGGCAAAATAAGAAGTCCCGGGTGAGAATGTAGCCCTCTGGTAAAGCACCTACCTGGGTTTGATGCCCAACACTGCAAAACAGCAGGTGAAAACTCCAACAGAGAGGCTGGTTCAGTTAATGGATCGCTTCCCTTGTAAGCATGAAGACCCGAGTTCAAGCCCCGGGGCTCACATTTTTGTTTGTTTAAAGCAGGAGCGGGGAGGGGAAGTTAGCATGGTAGCACACGCTTGTAATCCAAAACTGGGGAGGTGGAGACTTCTTGGGAATTCACTGACCAGTAAGTTAATCCAGCCTAAGTGATAAGCTTCAGGCCAGTGAGAGACCCTATCTCAGAAGTAGACAGCCTCGGCAGGGGTAGCGCTGAGCTTGTCCTCTGGCCTCTATATGAGTACACATACCCATCATGTACTCACACATACAAATAAAAGAAAGGGTAGCAGCTGGGCATAGTGATACACCCCTTTAACCCCAGTCCAGGAGGGAAGTGGAGGCACAGCACTGTGAATTTTTGGCAAACCTAGTCTAGATAGTTCCAAGTAAGCCAGGGCTACACAGTGAGCTCTTGTTTTAAAAACAAGTATAGCATATGTTGGCAAGAGTTGCTGGTAAGGAGGCTAGAGAGATGGCTCAGCAGTTAAGAGGACTGACTGCTCTTCCAAAGGACCCGGGGTTCAATTCCCAGCAGCCACATGGCTGCTCACAACTGTCTGTAACTCCAGGATTTGACACCCTCACAGAGACATACATGCAGGCAAAACATCAATGTACATAAAATAAAAATAAATAAATGATTAAAAAAAAAAAAAAAGAAGCCGGGCGTGGTGGCGCACGCCTTTAATCCCAGCACTCGGGAGGCAGAGGCAGGCGGATCGCTGTGAGTTCGAGGCCAGCCTGGTCTACAAAGCGAGTCCAGGACAGCCAAGGCTACATAGAGAAACCCTGTCTTGAAAAAAAAAAAAAAAAAAAAAAGAGTGGCTAGTAAGAGGATTCTCCAGCTATAGAGAACATCTTGGCAGTTACAGCCAAGGTCAAAGTTCATCACCCAAGACCTGACTTTCTTCTTCTAGATAGACATCCTGAATGGGTTCAGCTAAAATCCCAGGATGTTCATTGCAACCCTGCTTAGAGCAGGAAAAAAAAAAAAAAAAAAAAAAAAAAAAAAAAAAAACCAAAAAACAAAAAACCCGAGATGCCACCCAACCCCTGTCAGTAGGCGAGTTTTGGCAATGGCTACATTGTGGCTTATTCACATGACAAAATGATAAACAGAAATTAAAATGAACCAACCACAGCCATGAGTACACATAGGGACCCACTGTCAAAAATCTTGGGTGGTGAAGATACAAATGACGCATACAGCACTGCTATTGTTACATGGGCTGTAAAGACTCAGGGAGCTCCACTGTTTCATGAATATGTAAATGCACGGGAAAGAGGTGAAAGTATGGGCTGACACCTACCACAATTTATGGAAACCCCAGCAAAACAAGCCAAAACAAGTCCAAAACAAGGACAAATTCTGTATGAAGCTTACATAAGGTACCTAGAGGACTCAAATTCACACAAGTAGAGTGGTGGTTGCCAGGGACAGCAGCGGGAGGGAACAGGGAGTCACTGTCACTGCGCTTGGAGATGGTTTAGGTTGGAGAAGATGGGTGGAAAACACGTTTGCAGTTTGGTGTTGGATTTGGTGGGGCTGGTTTGTTTTGTTTGAAACAAGAGTCGATTACTGGCCTGGAGCTAGCTGGCCTCCCCAGCCCTGGGATCACAGCATGGGCCACCACACTTGCCTTAATTTTCACTTGAGTTCTAGGGATGGGATTCAGGTCCTCAGGCTGGCACCGCAAGTACCTTACCGACTGAGTCATCTCCCCAGCCCCCCAAATTATTATTTATATGGATAAACTTGAAGCAAAAATGACCCAATACTGGCATTCGTAAGTTCTGCTTTGATGCAGTTCTCTGAACTCTCCTTATTTTCTATGGGGAAAAAAAAAATCAAACTAAAAGTTAAAAAATAAATAAATAAAAAGAAAAAATATTAGAAAATTGAGTTCCTTGAAGAATTGCCCCCACAGTACCAAGATCGCTTACAGGTTTCCATTCTCTACCTGGCTCTCTAGGCTACTTGAAGACTGAACCTGTGCCGGGTTCGTGGGAGGCCAGCAGAGGCTGGTGGAGCCAGTCAGGCAGGAGATGATGGGCAAGGCCTATGGGAGAAGGTGACTCTGAAAGCTGTCTCTTCCTCCCACAAGGTTCAAAAAGCAGATAAAAAAATAGTAGCCATCAAAAACTTAGAAATGTGAGTTCTTAGCCATTGGAGCAGGCAATAGAAACTTTGATTTGCTGATAACAAATATATCACCCAATCTTTCTTTTTATGTTTTTATTTTTTATTATTATTTTTTTTAATGTGTAGTCCCAGGCTGGCCTCGAACTCCTGTTTCTCCTGCCTCTGCCTCCTTCAGCAAATCCTACCAGTGTGCGCCACCACAACCAGCTCGCCCAATCTTTCTTGTTACTTCTTTTCCTTTGACCTCTCTGCATGTCTCTAGATCTCCCATGGCTACAACGGCCTTGTTGCAAAATACATATTTACAGGCTCCTCTAAGCCCAGCTAAATATAGGCTTTCCTTTAAAGCAACTGAGGATCTGGAAAAAATCTTTGCTGTGTCCTATTCCTCCTTCCCCTACTTCCCCAAAACACACACACACACACACACACACACACACACACACACTCATGCCTCCCTAGTCTCTAAGAAGCACGTGAACTTTACAAGGTGCGCTAGGGTACAGTGTTGAGACTGATGAGAAGAAAGCCAGCAGCCAGGGAAAATAAAATAAAAATAAAAATGGCATTAGCAATCTCCCAGCTGGGGGAAGAAGGACCTCACAGTTGCTCTTCCTGCAGTGCAAGGAGACACTTGAGGCAGGAATAAAAGACCCTTCGGGAAGTTCAGAAGGAAGGTCACCTTCAAACAATGATCTTAGAGCAGAGCCGCAGCTAAGAGATATAACTTAACCTAGCATGCTTGAGGCCCTGGGACCAATCTCTACCACAGCAACCAGAAATGCTTCAGAGAGATGTGGAGGAGCCATGGGCAGAAATGCTTATACACCAGAATTGCACATAATGGACCCTGAAAAGCAGCAGAGGCTTCTGTTCTCTTATGAAAATAGACTCAAGAGCTGTAGACGCCGGTGCTCATTCTCAGCCACATACCTGCCCACACTCTCGCATGTGCAGCCCCCAAGACATGCTCCAAGACACGTGCAGTCGGTCGGTGACAGCCTACACTCCGAGCTCGCACCTCGGCAACTCCTCGAGGTTGATGTATTGTCTCCAAGCTTACAAGTGAAGAACTCTGGCAAAGTGGAGCTTGGAAGTGGCAGCTTGGGGGTAGGGGTGGGGGTAGAGGGGAGGTCCTAAACAAAAATGGTCTGACTTGAAAGCCCTGTTCTATTCTGTGCCACATGGGAAGTAGGAGTCACCCAGGACCTTCCATAGTTAGAAGACTTCAGACATTCAGGTTGAGCGTGTTAGGAACCGAGGGATCGGAAATAACTAGCCCAAGGTCATGGAGCAAGTGGGAGGGGCTAGGACTCCGTTCAGACCTGTGGAGCCTTAGCTAGGTCTCTGAAACTGTACAGGCCACTGCTCACACCTTCCTAGTCCTTGTGACTAGGTTACCCAAGGCCCTCTAACGTCCTGAGGCACTGCCAAGCTGGGGCTGAGCTCTCCTCTTAGGAAGGGTGGGTACACCATCATACCCTCCTTGGATCCCAGAAGTAGTTCAAAGGCCCTGGCCAACTAAGGAGAGGTACCAGGGTGAGCATTATTGACTAACCATAGAACAGCCAAAGAGCAGGGTCTGAATCAGCTTCTTCTCTAAAGACAGTGGCTGGGGGTGGGGGTGGGGGTGGGGTGATGGAATGGAAACTACTTTGAGAAGGCCCAGGACTGGGGAGAGCAGCCAGCCTTGGCACCCAGCCCATGCCTGAGCCCAGGATACTGAAGGCTGGGGACTTATCACACATCAGACTCTCCTCGCCCATCTTCATCACCATCTTTGCTGTTACACCTGGCATTTAAAGCCAGCAAGCCTCCAGGCACATGTCAAAGAGCGCCTTCCCCAGAGGGCCCTCATCAGACGGGGTGTGAGAAAACAAGGGCTTGACCAGGAGTGAGGGAGGATTATCACTGCCCCGCTGCAGTTTCTACCACTTAGGCATTGCTGGGAAAGTTCTTCCTTCTTCTACAGCTGGTCATAGCATGGCAGCTGCTGGGCACTCTCCCAGGCCTCAGTTTATCCCCCCTCAGAGCACAAAAGTGATATATGACTTCTGCAAGGTCACACAGACAGCTAAGACCTTGAACTACGCCACACAAAGGAATGGAAAGGAAAATCTTTTTTTTTTTTTTTTTTTTTTCCGAGACAGGGTTTCTCTGTGTAGCCTTGACTATCCTGGACTCGCTTTGTAGACCAGGCTGGCCTCAAACTCACAGCGATCTGCTTGTCTCTGCCTCCCGAGGGCTGGGCGTGTGCCACCACCGCCCAGCAGATCGTCTATCTTAAGACCACCAGGATCTCTGTGAGTTTGAGGCCAGCCTGGTCTACAAAGTGAGTCCAGGACAGTCAAGGCTACACAGAGAAACCTGTCTCAAAAAAAAAAAAAAAAAAAAAAAAAACCAACCAACCAAACAAAAGACCACCAGGTACACTGGCTACTATGTCAACCTTTTTTTCTCCACACAGAATCCCTGGGGAGACCAAAACTTTTCAATTATCCCCGGGGATGCTAAACAGGCGGGACTAGGTGAACATTATGGCCTGAGGAATGAAAGTTTACCTCAGACAGGTAGGGACAGGATGGAGGAGGTGACACCCTGTGCCCCACCCATCTCTTAGGCAGATTGTTTAGTGCCTGACTCCAAGGAAAGAGTGATGGTAAAATAGTTATCACTCACTTCAGAAATTCCAGCTCCGTGGACGCTCAGCCATCTAGAAGCGCATGAAATAATAATTTCTACTCATTAGCTACAGCCACCGAAGCTTTGTGTTCGCTTTACTCTCTCACACCCCAGAACCCTTATAAAGGAGTTTTATTCTGAGAAATCACTGGACAAGGAGACCTGAGGGTACCTCTAAGTCCAGTTCATCGTAAATTTCTGCCAAAGGATGTTGGAGGGGGTGGGGGGGCAGGGAGAAACTAACAGCCGGTTCTCAACTCCTCCTCCCTCCTGGCCAGGAGTGTAGGCACAGACCCCTTGGGCTGGGACCAGTTAAGATGACTCACCACAAAGGGTGTGGGAGATTCTGGGCAGAACACCCAGGGGCCTGGGCCCTCCCCCAATCCACACTGGAGCTCTAAGAACACTGCTGAATTCCCAACTGGCAATGAGGTGAACAGAAGGGCATTGCCCAACCATCACAGTGGGAGCTGGGGATATAGCACAGTTTTTAGAATGCTTGCCTAGCATTAGAGCCTGGGGAAGCAGGCGCCTAAGCCTGGGAGTCCAGGAGGTGGAGGCACTTGGATCAGAAAAGTTCAAGGTCATCCTTGGCTACGTGGCTAGTTCAAAGCCAGCACAGATCCTTTCTCAAAATAAATAAAATAAAATAAACCAACCAACCAACTAACCAACCGCCACAGTCGGGTGAGGGTGGAGGGCTCAAGCTCCAGACTTGAATTTGGGAACAAGTTCTAAAGCTTGTTCAGGAAAGAGGGCTTCTTGACCCCGGAGAGGTCCCCAAGTGCAGAACTGGGGTAGGGGGCATCTGAAAGCCTGAGGTCTAGGTTCATCTGCAGCTCCGGAGAGCCAAAAATCTTCCCCCTCTTGGCAGGCTACTCTAGGGAGCCAGTCCAGTGGTTCTTGGCTCCTCCCCATCTCAATCTTCAGGGTTCCCAGGCGGTTTCCCCAAGCCCCATTCCCTCCCCCCGCCCCGATGCACTGAGCTCTTTTGCACGTGCTATGGGTTAGTGTCCCACAAAAACCCACACACCGAGAATGGAAGGGTAGGAGGGTTCCCTCCACCAGCTCAGCCAGCCCAGCCGGGAGAGAGTAGGAAAACGGGAAGAGGAGGAAGAGGATGGAGGGGAGGAGGGCGGGGGAGGAGGCAGAGGCCGCAGGAAGGCCTGAGATGCAGGAAGCAGCTGGGGAGATGGGGGGGGGGGGGAGGCTTTGTGCCTGAGTTGTTCCCTGGGTCCTAGTGTCCTCACGATTCATCAATTGCTGGGATCTACGGACTGGAGCGACACATCTAGACCTGACTATTGGAAGGATCCTCTCTGCTAGCTTCCAGGCTACCCGGGAAGGATAAAAAGGGCAACACCAGGCCCCTTGCTGTGTATGTGAGGAATGAGGGAGCTCTAAAGAAGCTGACTTTTTAAGAAGGGATTTGTAGAGGACACACACACACACACACACACACACACACACACACACACACGAGAGAGAGAGAGAGAGAGAGAGAGAGAGAGAGAGAGAGAGAGAGAGACAGAGACAGAGAGACAGAGAGAGACAGAGACAGAGAGACAGACACAGAGAGACAGACACAGACAGACAGACAGACAGAGATAGAGACAGAGACCCAAGATAAAACTTTGGCCCTAGGCCACTAGAATCATTCCTTCCAACCTCCCCCAATTCCTTTCCAACCCTTGCTGTTTGAGAGAGAGAAGTCTCTGGCAGATTATAAAGGCCAAGATACCACACGCCCCCACCCCACCCCCCAAGCCTGGAAAAAGAGTGGGCAGGTGAAGACCACCTTAAGACTTCAAAGGCAAAAGGCAGCTTTGGTAATCTGCCATTTGGGTGATGTGTGCCCCCCCAGCCCCACCCCGTCCCTCCCCGCACCCCCCCACCCCCGCCCCATCCCTTTCTTCTGTTTCTTCACACCACAGGACCGTAAGTATTGCTGGGCCAAAGTTTTACATCCTGAAAGGCGCAGAAAAATTCCCTTTGGGGAGTTGTTAAAATGCAGAATCCCAGGTCCTGCCTCTGAAATTCCCCTTCACCCAAGTTTGGGAGGAAGCCAGAACTGTGTGGCTTTGACCTAGCACCCAACGGGGGTTTTGATGCTGATAACCCTGAATAACTCTAAGGACCAGTAAGAAAATGACTCGGGCCACAGAACCCTACAGTTTGTGGGAGAAGCCCAGCTTGGCTCCCTGGCCCCAGGGTTAAATGAGGGTACGCCTATGAGGGTTGTGAAAGGCTGCCGAGTTTTGGATGGGAGTGTTGAAGAAGAATAGCCAAGGTCCGAGGAGCTGGGGAAGGCGGTCCTCTAACTGTGACTAGGAGAGACAAGGCGACAGGGTGGAAGGGAAGGGGAGGGATCACAGGCTCCGGCCCCGGAAATCCGATCCCTTTAGGACCCAGTGGTGCCAGTCCCCCAGCGGCGGCGGCTAGAAGGGCAGCCGCTCGGTCTCCGGCAGCGGCGGTTCGGGCAGAGCTAGAGAAAGACTGTGGCTCGGGGCACGGGGGGGAGGGAGGGAGGGAGGGAGGCGCGGCGGAGCGGCCCGGGTCAGCGGAGCAGCCACGGGCGCGGAGATGCCGGGCACCCCGAGAGCCAAGGCCCCCGGCCGGAGTAGGGGGCGCCCGCGCGGCCAGCCCCTCTGACACCGCCTCGGAGGATGTGAGCCGGGCCGCGGTCGCTCCTTCGCGGGCTGGGCGCGCGGTCCCAGCGGCTCCAGCCTTCCTCCGCTTCTTAATTTGGGTGGGGGCGACGGCACCAGGCCGCTAGGGCTTTTGAAGGGGCCTGTCTGTCTTTGGCAGCTTGGTTGGGGGAGGCGATCGACACAGGGCGCTTGGAGATTTTTTTTTTTTAAAGCAGGGTTAACTGTTTTTTGGCAGCTTGGTTTCTGGGGGACGCTATAGAAGGCCTTTAGGGATTTCTTTCTTTGGGGGAGAAGGGGGCGGTGGTCCCGACTTGGCCAGCCGCCTGCTGGAGGGGGGCAGCGGGGTGCGGGGGGATGCTAACCCGGCTCCCCCCATCATGATGAAGACGGAGCCTCGGGGGCCCGGGGGTCCCCTCCGGAGCGCCTCCCCGCACCGCAGCGCCTACGAAGCGGGCATCCAGGCATTAAAACCTCCCGATGCGCCCGGGCCGGACGAGGCACCCAAGGCGGCCCACCATAAGAAATATGGCTCCAACGTCCACCGTATCAAAAGTATGTTCCTGCAGATGGGCACCACCGCGGGGCCGCCGGGCGAGGCGGGCGGCGGCGCAGGCATGGCCGAGGCCCCACGGGCGTCCGATCGTGCCGTGCGTCTGTCCCTGCCGCGGGCTAGCAGCCTGAACGAGAACGTGGACCACAGCGCTCTGCTCAAGCTGGGCACCAGTGTGTCGGAGCGCGTGAGCCGCTTCGACTCCAAGCCCGCGCCCTCGGCGCAGCCCGCTCCACCGCCGCACCCGCCGTCCCGGCTGCAGGAGACGCGGAAGCTGTTCGAACGGAGCGTCCCCGCGGCCTCGGGTGGCGACAAGGAGGCCGCGGCGCGACGGCTGCTGAGGCAGGAGCGCGCCGGCCTGCAGGACCGGAAGCTGGACGTCGTGGTGCGCTTTAACGGCAGCACCGAGGCGCTGGACAAGCTGGATGCTGACGCCGTGTCGCCGACGGTCAGCCAGCTCAGTGCGGTCTTCGAGAAAGCCGACTCGAGGACCGGCCTTCACCGTGCGCCTGGGCCTCCCCGGGCCGCGGGGGCGCCCCAGGTCAACTCGAAGCTAGTCAGTAAGCGGTCCCGGGTCTTCCAGCCACCGCCACCGCCTCCCGCCCCGTCGGGAGATGCTTCGACCGAGAAGGAGCGTGGCCCCGGAGGGCAGCAGCCCCCACAGCACCGAGTGGCCCCAGCCCGACCGCCGCCTAAGCCTCGGGAGGTGCGTAAGATCAAGCCTGTGGAGGTTGAAGAAAGTGGGGAGTCTGAGGCTGAGTCGGCTCCCGGGGAAGTGATACAGGCCGAGGTGACCGTCCATGCAGCCTTGGAGAATGGCAGCACCTCGGCCACCGCAGCCAGCCCTGCTCCCGAGGAGCCCAAGGCCGAAGTGGTCCCTGAGGAGGAGGTAGCTACCGTGGCGACGCAGGAGAGGGGGGTGGACAATGGCCGGGCCCTGGACGTGGCACCTGAAGAGGTGGATGAGTCCAAGAAGGAGGACTTCTCGGAAGCGGACTTGGTGGATGTGAGCGCCTACAGTGGACTAGGGGAGGACTCTGGGGGCAGTGCCCTGGAGGAGGACGATGAAGAAGATGAAGAGGACGGTGAGCCCCCCTATGAGCCAGAGTCAGGGTGTGTGGAGATTCCCGGGCTCTCAGAGGAAGAGGACCCGGCCCCGAGCCGAAAGATCCATTTCAGCACCGCACCGATCCAAGTGAGTGACACCCCCTCCTTTGCTCCCCCCCCTCCCGCGCTACCCCTGCCACGTGCAAGTGGTCGCCCCCGCCCAGACATCCGTGTTTGGCAGGCTGAGTCAGCCCCTGCCACCCAGCCGGGTTCCCAGAAGTTCCCACAATGAAGGAGGCGTGGGGAACTTCCAGCTGTTTGTCAGAGTAGGAAGGTTTTCAGGTCTGTGTGTTTGTGAAGGTGGCCTGCTGCGACCTGCCTTCAGGTTCTTAGTCCCGCCCAGCATCCCTCGGGGTCCCACGCCTACTCTGGGACACCTGCTCGCTCTTCCTCCACCCCCCCCCCCAAACATTCTTTCTTCCAGAGACTGCCAGAGGCTGGGACTTGGCTGGCCTGAAGGGGTGTGGGATATTGTTCCTACACATGCCCCACTGTCAGGAAGAGAAAGGTGGGGAGCTTAAGGGACACTTCCTGCTTCTGGATGTGTGAGCCTGGCTCTGTGTGTGTGTGTGGGGGGCGGGGGGCAGAGAGCTAGGGACTTCCCAAAACAAAGATACAGAGGACTGCAGCTTCTCTTCCCTGTCAGTACTAGGACCGGGTTTGCAGAAGTGAAAGAAGGAAGCAGACTGAGCAATGAGCTGGGCCATGCCATGTGACTGGGGCTGGGGAAACGACTCTACACCTTAGGGTCCATGCTGGGGCAGCTTCCCGCATCCAGGGTTGCACAGGAAAGGGGCCTCTTACATGGCTCTTGAAGGAGTAGGCCTTCTGCAGGCCCTACAGGAAGAGGGCTGTTGGTCTGGAAGTTTCCCCTAAAGGCTCCTGGCAGACTTACATGCCTATAGCTTTGGGAATCCTGTCCATATTCTCTGAGTACTTTAAAAGAGGATGGGGGACTTGCTTTGGGGGGCGGGTGGTTTCAGCCCCTCTTTCTCTCCCACCTCTACTGGTGATTGGTTTGTGAACCTGCCCCTCAGTGCTTTGAGATCTGAGTAGTGGTGGTTGAGAAAAGGTGTCCCCTGGGGAGAATTAAGACCAGGAGACCACTCCCATTTCCCCATTGCCCTGAGAGCTCAGCTGGTACATCCAGCTTTGGTGGTCTTTTCTTTGCTCTCCAAGCACCTGGCCTGTCCCAGTGGATGTGGACAACCCTGCCCCTCCCACCCCTCCCCAGCCAAACCCCATGTGTTTGCTTGCAGTTTCCATAGCTACTCCTGGACAGCAAGGCTGCCCCAGTTTTTCTCACCCTCCTCTTCCTCCCTTCTCCCAGGCCAGCAGAGGTCTAAAAGGTCAAGGGTGGCCAGCCTCCATGCCTGGGGTTT
Organism: Acomys russatus; assembly: GCF_903995435.1. NCBI lineage: Eukaryota > Metazoa > Chordata > Mammalia > Rodentia > Muridae > Acomys > Acomys russatus. The sequence continues at coordinate 21,377,584 of NC_067152.1, forward strand.
TGGAAGACTCCTCCATGCCCTGTTCCCTGTGAAGGCAGTGGGATCCAGGAAGGAGTGGAGGATGTTGGGAGGCTGTCAGAGGTGGTTGGCCCATTGTCATGGTTTTGTTTTTGTTTTTTAAAAAGCAGCTCATATGCTCTCTATGCTCTCATAGAGAGGGAGTGTGGTCTGGGCCCTCTGTCTGTATCTGACGCCTTACCCTGATTTTTTTTTTTTTTTTTTTGGTAAAAAATAGCACATGATTTGGAGCAGTGCTCCAGACTCCCTGGTGACTCTGAAGCAAGCTGGCCACTAGCGTGAGAGCCAAGGCTGTGAGTGTGGAGACTCTTTGAGTATTTGACTTTTGGCCTTACTGGGGCTTACCTCCTCCCACCCTGGCCGAGGGCCCCAGGCTTTTCTACAGGGTCACTGCTGCACTGATTCTGAACCCAGGGTACTCTGCCCCTCCCACCCCACCCCCAACTCCCCGACCCAATTGTCAGCATTATGGAGGTGGTATCTGTTCAGGGCAGAGAATACAATTCCAAACTGTCAGCTGAGGAGATAGCTGAGCCCAGGGCCTTCTGACAGGAGGAGTGACTGTTTGGGCTGAGGCCTCTGAGCCTGAAACCTGCCTGAGCTTCCCACAGCAGGCGGGATACAAAAGGTGGACAGGCCGTAGAGAGAAGACAAGGGCCAGATCAGGCCTCAGGAGTGTTTTGGAAGTCCTCAGTGGAGTGTGTGTGTGATGGGAAGTGGGACAAGGCCAATTTGCTGATCCAGACTTATGCCACTGGTTGTCCTAAAGCTTGGGGCACTTCTGCAATGGCAACTAAGTCACTAGTTACTCACCTACTGCAACCCTTCTGGACTCTGGTGCCACCTTGCCCTACGCCTGCCTAACCAACCCCTCAAGACCTTGGGTAATAGATTATATGTGGAATCCAGCTGGCCAGATGTTGGAGAAGAGGAGATACTGGCCACTGCACAGTATCTGGATGAGCATTAAGGGCCTGACCCTGAACGTCTGATACCGTATAGTTAAGGGCATTGAGCTAAGTGAACACATAAAACGCCCGCTGTGCTCCTGGCTGGTCCAAAAATCCTCTCTACCTTCCACCAAGGCAGCATAACCTCTGTGCTTAGACTAGAGGTTTGGGATGACATTCAGCAAGCACCAACCAAAGCTGGAACACAGGAGTAACCCTGCTTACCAGGGTGCCCATAAATCTGTTCCTGGAGCAGAGGGGGCCCTGGCATGGGTCCTGCTGGAGACAATGTCTTCCTCTGGTTCCTTCTGGCCCACCCAGCTGATAGAGCTGCCTCTACCCCTTCAAGTGATGCCAACCTGTCACACCCAGCAGTAAAGCCAAGGGGTGGGGGCATGCTGTAGTCTCCCGGATGATGCTTACATCTGCCTTTCAGACGTTTCCTGGGTCTAACATTAGGTACCCATCAAGCCCTGTCTCCCCTTCACTGGTCCTATGAAGAGCTCAGAGTTAGACAGAAGGAGAGAGATATCAGAGGGGCACGGCATACAGTGCAAGGGCAGAGAGACTGCCGCTTCCCATGATCCTTGGTTCCTTTAGGGCACCAGTCTTGGAACCTATGCCTGGCTCTTCTGTGGACAGGGGTATTGCTCTTCGGGGACACATTTCTGGCATGTGGGAGGGCTGTAGGGGCTCGGCTTTCTCTTCTACTCCTACTACCTGAGGCCTACCTGGGAGTGAAGGGCCTTCCCTTCCCTGTGGAAGTAGACGGTCCTCTCCACTTCCTCCCCACACCCTTATGGCCCGTCCACTCTAGTAGCTGGGTAGGGAAGGGTCCTGGTGCCTCTGCCTCTTTCCTCCTTCCCTCCTCCTCCCATCCCCCTCCCCATCTGGCATCCTCTAGTGTCTCCTCCATCCTCTCTCCCCTCCTCCTCTTCCTGTCTTCTGCTCAGCCCGTTCTTCCTCTATGTATGGCTGTGTCTTTGTGTCCACCTCCAGCTGTTCGGTTCTTAGGTCTCATCTCTTTCTTTCTCTCCATCCCAGTATTGGAAATTCCCTAACCTTTCAGTGTCCCCAGGAGTGTTCCCCTCCTCCCAGTTCCACACAGACTATACCATGTGCAGTGGATCTTTTGCTTTCTTGCCCCTGGGCACTAGGACTAGGAAGCCCCTTTGCTGAAAGCTAGATCCCTTGTGAGATTGGTATAGGAGAAGGGCCTCTGGCAGGAAGGACGTAGGGCCTCCTCCCACCAGCTGTGCTCGTGCCCTCCTATGGGCCTCTGAGAGCTGCTCCTCCCCAGGTATTCAGCACCTACTCCAACGAGGACTATGACCGACGCAATGAGGATGTGGATCCCATGGCAGCCTCTGCGGAATACGAGCTAGAAAAGCGTGTGGAGAGGTTGGAGCTGTTTCCCGTGGAGCTGGAGAAGGGTGAGAGGCCAAGCCAATCTAAGGGGCACACTGGGGTCTTCTGTGGGGGCTAGCCTCTGTCCTGCCACCCTTATATAGGTACCCACACGCTGGACTTCTTGACTCCAGCCCCTACTCGCCTTTGTTGGCATTCCTTATCAGCACTCACAGCTTCTGGTGGCTCCAGTATATTGCCAAGGAGTGGTACTTGGTGGACACATCTAACTTCTGTGTCTGTGACCCTGGCCCTCTGGGAGGCACAGGGACAAGTAAAAGTAGGCAGTTCCTCTATGTCAGCCTTATGTTCCATCCTAAGTGCTGGGAGGAAAGAGGCTGCATTTGATAGAGCCTCGCCACGCTAAAAGATTCTCAAGGAAGCGATGTCTGGGCTGAGCTCTGAAGAGGAGCCATTTGGAAAGGGAGAGGTGCATCCAGCATAAGATGGGGCCTGGAGAGATGGCTTAGTGGTTAAGAGCACTGGCTGCTCTTCCAAAGGTCCTGAGTTCAATTCCCAGCTTCCACAGGGCAGCTCACAACTGTCTGTAACTCTAGTTCCAGGGAATTTGACACTCCTGGACATACAAGCAGAACATCCAGCATAGGATGCGTGTGTGACCAGGGTAGCACGCACCATGGCGAGTGCACGGTCACCTCTGAGAGGGGTTGGGATCTGTTGTAGGGACTGGGAAAGCCATTCTAGAAAGATGGCAGTGGCACTCAGGGTCAACAATAGCGTAGTGAAAGTGGGTGCACCGGGCAGGAACAACCAACAGTGCCTGGTGGTTACTTGACTTAGTGGAACCCAGAACTAGGAGAGAGGACTCTGCATGCTTCCCAGGCCTGGCATCTAGTGAATGAGGTTCCTGTTCTCAGGGAGTGTTGACGGGGAAGGTCATGTGTGTGGATGCTAGAGGTCTGTGGGGCAAAGTGGGTATCCATGTTTGGCCAGTGAAGCTCTGGGCATAGAAGAGACTAATTAAGAGAGACCAAAAGGCTTAAGGCTAAGTCCTAGCTCAGTCTCCATCTCAGCCATGGGCCTTTATCTGTATACACAATAGTCTGCCACACCCCAGCCATCCTCACACACCCTGCTGCCTGTGAGCTCATTGGATAGCACAAAGGCCAGGGATAACCCATCTGAGTTAGCCTGGCAAGAGGGAAGTGGGTTGAACCATGGTTCTCTCCTCGTCACAATGACTCCTAAGCTTGGGAACTACTTCCGGAAGGAAGCTGTTCCTTGGATTGTGGATGGGGTAGAGGATCGCTGCCAGCCATGGCTTCTCCCCTTCTGCCTCACAGACTCTGAGGGCCTGGGCATCAGCATCATTGGCATGGGGGCCGGAGCCGACATGGGCCTGGAGAAGCTGGGCATCTTCGTCAAGACTGTGACTGAGGGTGGCGCAGCCCATCGGGATGGCAGGTACCACTCTCATTGCGCTCCCTTCCCCAAGTCTCTTCAGCAGTTCTCACCTGGGATGGGTGCGGGGTTGGGGGTGGGGGCATGCCTCTGGGAGGCCTGTGTGTGTGCTGTGTATCTTTGGATGTTCAAGGAGCACCGCTGTGCAGGTGCTGTGCCAGGCTTTGGGGTGACAGCCGTGAACAGATGGAAGCCCTCCCCAGGGCCCCACACATTCTGCGGGGGGCGGGGTGTGAAGCTAGGCTGTACCTAGTACGGTGTGTACTGGGCTAGGGTGCGTGTTGTCTCTAATAGGAAGAACACGGGCTGCGTGTCTGGAATAAGACTTTGCATTTCTTTCCCTTAACAAATACTGAGGGCCTGACTCTCATTGGGTGAGTGCCAGGCCCTGGCAGTTAGTGTGTAGAGGGCCTTGCCCTCAGAAAACAAGCAGTGTATTAAAAGTAGACAGATACCAGACTGAACAAACAAACTGGCTGAATGGAGAAGACTCTATGAAGGCACAAAGTGGAGGGCCTGGCCACTCTGACGGGTGGGCTTCTTGGAGGAAGTAATGTTGAAAATGAGAGCTGAAGGCCAAGCAGGACCTAGCAAGGCCAAGCGAGTGTATAAAAGGTTTCTTGTAGCCAGGTGTAGTCGCGCATGTGTTTAATTGCAGCATTCCAGAGGCAGAGGCAGGAAGGTCTTTGAGTTCCAGGCCAGCCAGGGCTACATTTTCAAGATCCTATCTTGAAAAATCAAAAAATAAAGATAAAAGGTTCCTTGGATCTCAGGGCTTCATGCATTCAAGGCCAGCCCTCTACCAGCTGAACTATGTTTCCCAGCCTGAGTGGAAGGGGTTCTAAGTCTGGAGACCAATGGCAGGAATTGTAGATGGCAGAGATCAGGTGTGCATAGGGTTAGGCTAATTGTGGCCGCGCTCTGGAGCTGAGGTTGCTCATTGTATGTGCATAAGTGTGTGTGTGTGTGTGTGTGTGTGTGTGTATACCTGTGTGGACCGTCTGTGGCCAGAGGCCTGGGGTTCCATAAGACGGAAGGATCTTTTTTTTTTTTTTTTTTTTGGTTTTTCGAGACAGGGTTTCTCTGTGTAGCCTTGGCCATCCTGGCCTCACTTTGTAGACCAGGCTGGCCTCGAACTCACAGCAATCCACCTGCCTCTGCCTCCCGAGTACTGGGATTAAAGGCATGCGCCACCACGCCCGGCCCAGACAGAAGGATGTTAAAGGCCACTAGAGGCCTGGCATCCACACCCTTCTCTGTCAGATCTTCTGTTGTGTGTGCTACAGGAGGAAGGAGTGGGAAGTGCTGTGAGGCTTTCCCTCAGGAAAGCTGTGAAGGGTTGACACCCACATCCCCCTCCATGTGACAGGGATGAGTGGTGAGGGCTGGGTTACAGAAGGGTCATGTTGTGAGAAGCTTGGGAGCCCTGAGTTGGAGGGCTTGTGCCTGCTGGGGCATAGGTGGTGTGAGGCAACAGGAACAGACAGGATGGCTCCTTCCTGCCACCTACTTCCCTCTCCAGAGATTGGCCACTGTTGCCTGCTCGCTAGCAAAGCAGGCATGTGAGCATCATGGGCTGATCCCCCCCTTTGCCCCGAGAATGTGGACTGTAAGGGAGAAAATGGTTTACATCAGGCATCCTCTCCACTGCTGCTTGAAGCTTTGAGAAGCTCAAAACCTCCCGGGAGGTGGAAGTGGAGGAGGAAGACGGTGCCCAAGTCTTCACCCATCTTCTGCATCCCCTTGCAGGCTAGGCTACCACCCCATCTTCCTCTTCTCTGTGGGCACTGGGACACCCCTACAGCTGGACTGTCTTGTGGCTGTGGATTGGTGTGTGTGTGTGTGTGTGTGTGTGTGTGTGTGTGTGCGCGCGCGCGCACAAGGGGGGGCATGCTTGGGTCTCAGGCATTTGGGAGGAGATTGGGGTGGTAGCACATGTCATGTGTAGAAATGAGCTCTGAGCATGTCGCATCACCCTGTTGAGTGTGTGACTGAAGAGACAAGAGTATGATTGTTACAGGAAGCGTGTCACCTTTCCCGGTCCTGGGTAACTGCATCTGTATCGCCTGGCTCTCTCTGTTCCCACGTATTTTATCCTGGAACCCTGGGATTGAGCCTCGAGTTTCCGGTGGGCAGAGTCCACCTTTAACCCAGCTCCTGTTCCCCGCATGACCCCCTAACAAATGTCACTTTCCCTAGGATCCAAGTGAACGATCTACTGGTGGAGGTGGATGGAACAAGCCTAGTGGGAGTGACCCAGAGCTTCGCGGCCTCTGTGCTCAGGAACACCAAGGGCCGAGTGCGGTGAGAGCCCAGAAAGGGACCAGGCAGGAAGCTAGTCCTCTCAGGGCACCAGTTCCCTGCCTGAGGGAGTTGCAGCCCCTGCCCCAGGCCTGCCTTCCCATCCCTGGATCCCTGGCTACTGCTAACCACTGGGACTCAGGCTCCCAGGCTCAGGTCCCTCCATGCTTGCCTCTCGGCTCGTTCTCTGCCTCACCTGTTGAAAAGCCAAGATGTCTGCTAACCACACTAGGCTCCCCCACCCAGAGCTTTAGCTTCCCTCCGGTCCACCCCATGACCTGTTGGGAAGGCTGCTCCACTGGGTTGAATAGGACACTTGGGGACCACTCCCTGCCCCACTTCTAGAGGGGGCACTGCCCCCAGGAAAGGGTGCTGGAGAGAAACAGGATGTGGGTGTCTGGGGGAGGAGGAGCTAGCGCCTGGAAGTCCCACTGTTTCCTCTCCATACTAATCTGCAATTGTCATCATCCTGCCCCTTCCTGACCAGGGGCTTGGAGCACACCCAAAACACACCTCTGTGATCCATTCTGTATCCCCCAGGGTGGCTCACTTTGGCCACTCCCCATGCTTTCTTTCTTTTTTTTTTTTTTAAGGTTTATTTAATGTATATGAGAGCTTTACCTGCATGTATACATGTATACTTGGATGCCAGAAGAGGGCATTAGATCACTTCGTAGATGGTTGTGAGCCACTATGTGGTTACTGGGAATTGAACTCAGGACCTCTGGAAGAGCAAGCAGCTCTCTTAACCACTGAGCTATCTTTTTGGTGCTGCTGTTTTCTCTTTGGTGGGAAAAGCTCCTATGCTGAGAGTCCCTGAGGTCAAGTTCCTTGTAGCCCAGCCCAAAGTTTGGCTGACATCCCCTTCCCACAGCTGGGCCAGGAAGGCTAGCAGCTCTTCCTGCCTCTCCTGGTAGGCAGTTCTGTGAGAGCCCCAGTTCCCCTATTCATTAGTAATTCCACGGCCTCTCTCAGTTCACCTCCCCTGGGAGGGCCTAGGTTTGGAGGGAGGGAATACCACAAGGACGGCAGTGGCATTCCCAGCTGTAGACAGGCTGGGATGACGCCAGGATGACAGATGACTCTGGTGTCCCTGCAGGTTCATGATTGGCCGGGAGAGGCCTGGAGAACAGAGTGAAGTGGCCCAGCTAATTCAGCAGACCTTGGAGCAGGAGAGATGGCAGCGGGAGATGATGGAGCAGAGATACGCCCAGTATGGAGAGGATGACGAGGAGGTAGGGGCATGACTGCCCTCTGGTGGCTAGGTGAAGCAGCGCAGCCATTTGACTCGTACTTTTTCCAGGCCTGCTTTAAAAAAACAAAAAAACAAACAAACAAACAAAAAACCCAGACCCCCCGGGGATCTTATGGTCAGAGAGAGAGAGAAGTGGACCCTCCCCTCAAAGAACCCCAGGCAAAAAACAGGAGTCCCACTCTCTGTCTTCAGAGAGGTTCCCTGTAACTAGAAGGAAAACACAGTCTCCTCAGTCCTTATTCTGAGGGCAGGGTAGAAATCTAGGGAACCTGATTTCAGGAGAGGGATGGGTCCTTAAGGAAGCCATGTTATAGGGAAAGCAGTACAGGAAGTTTCTTCAGTCTTACAGTGTGTCTGTCCTAGCCTTGGAGACTCCCCTGGCTAGCTCCTAGTCCGGCATGAGTGTCATGGTGCTGGTCTCCAGCCTAGAGGTTGCTCAGGGAGGTGGAGTAGACACTGCCTGCATCCCTCCACAGACAGGGGAGTACGCCACCGATGAGGATGAAGAACTGAGCCCCACGTTCCCAGGGGGTGAAATGGCCATCGAGGTGTTCGAACTAGCGGAGAATGAGGATGCGCTATCCCCCGTGGAGATGGAGCCTGAAAAGCTGGTGCACAAGTTCAAGGAGGTTGGAGGAGGGGCCCTGGGGCAGTGGGTGGAGGTCAGCGGGGAGCTGGCCCTGGGAGCTGAGTGCCACCCTATGTCTGCAGCTCCAGATCAAGCATGCTGTCACGGAAGCAGAAATCCAGCAGCTGAAGCGGAAGGTGAGGGTGTGCGTGCACATGTGCGTGTGGGTGCATGGTGAAGAGCTGGGCTGAGGGCTGGAGGAAGGAGTCCCTGCGCGCGCATCACACACACACACACACCACAACATGCCACCATGGGCTACTGTGAGGCCAGGGATATCAGGATTAAGAGCCCAAGGGCTCTGGCCCATCTGTTCCCCTATTCACTCATTGGGTCTTCATCCCCTTGTATGCAAGGTGTGGTATAAAAGCAGTGGCAACATCATAGAGCTATGGTGAGAAACCAGGGAGGAGATACGTGGAAATCTGCAGCCTGTACAGGGTTGGTGCTCAGTCAAAAGCCAGAGTGTCAACAGCCCTGTGTCTCAACACACATCCATTCTGCACAGGCCCAGGGATAAGATAGAGGGGGTTTTTGTTTTGTTTTTTTAAAGTACACACACAGAGGTGCACATAGTGACACATGCCAGCCTAATTCCACAGACCCATTCACTCTGATACCTACATACTCTGTCTGCACAGACATGCTTCTCTTTAAGACTTTTTTGTTGTTCGTTTGTTTTTTGAGACAGGGTTTCTCTATGTAGCCTTGGCTGTTCTGGACTTGCTTTGTAGACCAGGCTGGCCTCGAACTCACAGAGATCCGCCTGCCACTACCTCCTGAGTGCTGGGATTAAAGGCGTGCACCACTGCCTCGCTTCTTTAAGGCTTTTTTTTTTTTTTTTTTTTTTTAATGTGCATTGGTGTTTTGCCTGTATGTATGTCTGTATGAGGGTGTCATATCTTGGAGTTATAGACAGTTATGAGCTGCCATGTGGGTGCTGGGAATTGAACCCGGGTCCCTTGGAAGAGCAGGCAGTGCTCTTAACCACTGAGCCAACTCTTCAGCCCCCAGATATGCTTTTCAGACTCCTGTGATCGATGCTGCCAGGGGTATTGACCTGAACAAGTAGACCCATTCCGCCCTTGAGGTCACAGAAACACATGAACATGACCAGTGTTCAGGCTGCCTAGCCTAGGAAGAGTGTCATTTTTCACCTCGGCCAGCAGCACACACATTGGTGCTAACAGCACCAGCTGGTGACACACATGGCTACTGTACATGCATACCAGATGCTTACAAGCACATTGGGTACCCACACACCCCAGGCGTCGTAGACACACAGACTTCTATATATTGAAGGAGTCCCAACTCCCACGGGGTTTCTGGGGTAGTAGGAGAAACCGCTCTCCAGGGGCCATGAAGATGCAGTGCCACAGCCATGCGTGTGTTCTCTCCCACATAGAGGGAGGAGGGCAGAGGATGGGTGTCTGGGCAGAGCAAGGAGCTCTCGGTGGGAGCTTGCAGGCTGACTTTGGGAGGAGGCCTGCCAGGGCATGACTCCTGTGGGGAGAGGAGAGAGGCAGCTGGACGGTGGGGAAGCTAGAAATGGCATGGTATTGACCTCACCCCTCCACGAACTGTAGCCTTGGTGCTACAGGCATGGAGCTGTGGGCCCTGGAGTTCCTTTGGAAGTTTACCATGTAGGAAATGGGAGGGTCTGAGGGTGAGGACTCAGATATGGATAAACTGGTTAGAGGCCCCGTGTAGAGCTTGTCAGGGTGAGTCAGAGTACAGGCCAAGGGTGGGAAGGAGGGGCAAGTGAGACTGCATTTTTTGAGGGTATTTTCGGGCCATGAGGCAGAGGGTGGGTCACAGGTGGTTTGGGCTTCAGAAAGCAAAGAGGCATTCAGTTGACAGACATCTAAGGCGACTTCTGGACAGCTAACGCCACTTTAGGCACAGTTTTGAGCAAAAGCAGAGTTGATCCCTGTGCTTGTGTGTCTCAGGGTCTGCACCCCCATTGACTTGTTACTACCTGATCGGCTCTGTAGGAGAAGGGTTACGGAGCCCCTAGATCAGGAAAGGCCCCCATCCAGTTCGGGGCTGGGGGGTGCTGCCCTACTAAAGTCCCAGCAGGCTTCTCTGGAAAGTGATACACAGTAGGTGTACAAAGGAAGGTAGATGGGGCATTCCTGGCAATGGAACAGTACCAGCAAAGGCCCTGTGGCGAGGCTGAGGGTCTGCAGCAAAGCCTGAGTCACCAAGGCTTCATGAGGTGTTCACAGCAAGTAAGATAGGACAAGCAGGAACTGGGAACGGAGTACTGGGACTGCTGCGAGGCCCTCACCAGGCAGGAAAGCAGGGTTCAAAAGGGGGAGGGTGCCATTTGGGTGTGCTGCCTGTGAAAAGCTGGGGCGGTAGGGCTTGAAATCAGGTGCAAGATCTGCCAGGAGCTTGGGGATTTGGGGCTCCACAGCAGAGAGGTGGTGTGGAAGGTGTGATAAGGAGAGAAACACAGGCAGAGCTAGGGAATACAGGTCACCTGGAAGCTGGGAGGGGACTCTCCTGAGACAGACTGCAAACCAGGCCTGCTGCAGAGCTGCCCTGAGGCATGGCACTCCCATCTTCTGGATAAGGCACGAGTTTCTAACCAGTGATTCATGGGTGCCTGCTGCCCCCCCTGGGAGAACTCTAAGGTCAACTTTAGAGAGTTGGTAGTGGGGGTAAGGGGTGCCAGTAAGCTCTGCAGGCACAGGAATCCCTAGAGACCCATGGGCTCCAAGCTCACTCCAGTCCCCTCCAACCCAGGGCTGCTCTTTCCTCACAGTTGCAGAGTCTGGAGCAGGAGAAAGGGCGCTGGCGGGTGGAGAAGGCCCAGCTGGAGCAGAGCGTGGAGGAGAATAAGGAGCGCATGGAGAAGCTGGAGGGCTACTGGGGTGAGGCCCAGAGCCTGTGCCAGGCTGTGGATGAGCACCTGCGGGAGACTCAGGCCCAGTATCAGGCCCTGGAACGCAAGTACAGCAAGGCCAAACGTCTCATCAAGGACTACCAGCAAAAGTACGTGTCAGGAGCTTTGGGGTCTGGGCCCAGGCAGGGAGAGAGGTCTTGAGTGGTAGTCCCTGCCCCAGCGTTCCTCCAGCTAAGTAGGGAGACATGAGCACAGAAGTTAGAGGGTGCCATGGGGGGGTGGGGAGGGGTTACCTGGACCGGAATGGCTGACTACCAGATCCAGGTCCTAGAGGCCTTGGGAAAACCTGCTTCTCCCTAGACCGAAGCCACCCCCACACCCTAACCCACCATCTGTTCCTTGCCTGTCTCCAGGGAGATCGAGTTCCTGAAAAAAGAGACTGCCCAGCGTCGGGTACTGGAAGAGTCGGAGCTGGCTAGGAAGGAGGAAATGGACAAACTTCTAGACAAGGTAGAGAGCCGGGACTGCCCTGGGCAGCCACAGAGGGGGCAGCATGGAAGCCAGAATCTAGCACTCTGCTGACGTTCCGGAAGGACTGTTGCTTGCTCGAACTCGAGGTCACAGCCTGGTGTGGGGGTGAGTAATCCATGCCCAGTGGCCAGGCTGACGTCCAACCTCTCTTTGGTTTTCTAGATCTCAGAACTGGAAGGAAACCTGCAAACACTGAGGAATTCCAATTCTACTTAACAGGAATCACTCCTCGAGCGGACAATAATAATCCCCTCCCATTATCCTCGCCCCCTGTCCTCACTCCCCACCCTACCCCTCCCAGCCTGGGGACAGGTGCCCCGACTTCCCCTACTCCTCCACCCCACCTTCCCCAGCTTCAGGGACCAGAGGGCCCATATTACAGGCCCCCTTAGGGTGGCCAGGGCAGACAGCGATGGCTGGAAGAGTGGCCTCCTTGTCCTGTGGCGCTGAGGCACAGAGGTCAAGAGAAGTGGAGAGCTGGCCTGGGTGGTGGATGGACACAAGGACCTGCAGACCAAACTGCCAGACTTTACAACCTCCAGCCTGTGTCTCTGGACTGGAGTGGAGCTGGGGTTCTCCCAGCATCTCACCACTTGGAGGCTGCTCCCTGCCCGTGGGGTCCACGTGGGCCCTGGGCCTCTTGACTTGAGATTCTCCATCCTTGGCCCTTTCTTCTTCCCTCTCTCATCGTGCTGTCTGTTGCATTCTGGCCTCCCGCTTGGAGGGGTTGCCTCAACATCTCCCACCCCTGCTCCCCATCCCAGGAGGGATAGAGCCCACCCTTGAGCCAGAGGCTGGGCCTGGGCCTGCACTGATTTCTCACGAATCCTTCAGGGGGGGAAGGAGAGATGGGAGTAGGGAGAGGGGTGAGTCCAGAACACCTGGAATCCAGCCCCCCTTTCCTAGGAAGGGCACCAGCCCTCAACTTCTCCTTGTGCCTCCCCTCTCCCAGGTGCCAAATAGCCATAGCCACCTCCTGGAACTGTCCTGAGGCCACTCAGGTTCAAGTTTCCTTGGTCTAGCCTAGGAATGCCAGGAGAAGGAGGTCAGCTTAGGGGTGTGCCTGCAGAGCTCCCACTGGGGAGCTAGGCCCTGCCCAGGGCCACACCTGGAAGCCTTGTTTTAACATCAAAGAGACTCAGCCTCCCCTCCACTCCCCCTACTGTTTTCCAATGTTTTCACTGGAGGGCCAAACTTTACTACTCATCTTTTTGGAGACCAGGGCTGCTTGCTGTCAGCCTGCTTTCTAAGTGAAATTGACTCAGTTTCCCCACTTTGACCCCAAATTGGGGCTTGGACCAAGGGAGGTGAGACCCCCTCAGGTACCCTCCCCTCTCAAAATCCATCTCATTTTACCACTTCCACGTACCACCCTTGCCCCAAGCCTAGGTTTTTGTTCATTTTTAAAGACAACCCAATTCTATCCTTCTCGGCTTCTCCTGCTCCCCTGTAAATAGACCATACCATCAATCAGTATTTCTTGCCCCCCCCCTTCCGCCCCCATCCATGCCCCAACTCCCCGGAAAGAGCTGGCTGTCATAGTGCCCGGCCCCTTGCACTTCACCCAGGCAGATGGAGGGGGCGGAGCCGGGTGGGCGGGCCCTCGATGCACTTCCGGTTTTGACCGGCAGCGCTCCTGCCCCGCCCTTGGAGGAACCCCGTCTCTGTATATACTATATATATGTATGTATTGTTCCTGGTTTTGTACGGACCATGCCCTCTGTCAGGTCGTCCCCATAAAAGCAGCCCCGAGAGCCTTGCTGCTTGGTTTCTTGATGCGCTGGTGGGGGGAGGGGAAGAGATGCCAGAAATTCCCTCCTTTTCCTAATTTTATGCAGGATGGGCGGGGGGGGGGGGTGTCTTAATGGTATTCAGTTCTCCAACTCCGGTCTTAGCTAACTCACTTGTCACCATTGCTCAGTTTTTGTGAGGTCTCTAAACAGTTTTTTCAGGTCTGCCTTTTCTGAGGTCTTTAAGCCAGAGGACGGACTGAATACAGCAAAAGCAACTCCCCTGCCCTGAGACCCCACAGGTCTATCGAGTAACAGGAGGACCAAAGATTTCCTGGGGTGACCTAGGAGATAACTTGTCAGTTGTCCCCCATGTCAAAGAGAATGCTGACCCTCAGCTGGCATGAGAGGCCTCATACAGTCACAGGTAGCTCTCAGTTCCAGGGACAGGTTTTGGTGAATCCCAAAAGTCAATGCAATGAGACTTGTGCAGCACACAGCACAGCCTTTTCTTGTACAGATACTTGGAGGAAAGTCTTGTGCTTCAGTAGTTTGGACTACTGAAGAGGTGTGGCCTCATCTTCCCTCCTCCTGATAGGAAACAAAAGTCTCAGTCTTTAGGCTCTGGTCAGTTTGGTTAGACCCTGACCACACCAGAGATAAGAGGTCTCTTCAAGAATTCCACTAGCGATGTAACAAGAATAAATTAAAAAAAAAAAAAAAAAAAAGAATTCCACTAGCAGCCCCTGAGGTAGCCACCCCCTAGTGCCTAGTTCTGATACAGAACTTGTTCCCGTCCCCCTAAATAGTGACTTCCCTGCTAACTGTCCTCAAAACTATTGTGTACCTCAGGGCCATGTAAGGCCTGTCTAGGTCTGACACCTACCTTAAGAGTCATCAGAAGGGGCTGGAGAGATAGCTCAGCGGTTAAGAGCACTGACTGCTCTTCCAGCGTGCCTGAGTTCAATCCCCAGCAACCACATGGCAGCTCACAACTGTCTGTAGCTTCAGGATCCAACCCCTCCACACAACATACATGCAGGCAAAACACAAATGCACATAAAATTTAAAAAGCAATTAATCAGAAAACTAGCAACAGTGGTGGTCTCTTGGGGGGGCATTTCCTCTGATCAGATCATCCTTGTAACACCAGGCGCTGGGGTGGGTAGGGGGAGGGATCCCATGACAACAGCTTTCCAAAGCACGAAATCTCAGGTCATCACGCCTAGGTTAGAAGTCCCTGAACCACTAAGCCACCATGTCCCCTCTCAGAAAACCTTGTCAAGAAATGATGCAGCTGGAGCTTCCTGGGTGGGGGAGAGGAATGTGGAGGTGTGGTCAGAGCTTCTAGGCTGACAGGACAAGCATCTAGAGTGGAAGATCTGTGGCCCATATCTACCCCATGTACTATGTGAGGAGGAGAGCTTTCCTAGAGTTGCAAGGGATGGTTAAGTAGCACACATGTTTAAACCGGGTGGTGGTGGCACATGCTTTTAATCCCAGCAGTCAGGAGGCAGAGGCAGGTGGATCACTATGAGTTCAAGCAAGTCAAGGGCAGCCAAGGCTACACAGAGGAATCCTGTCTTGGGGGGCGGGGGGAAAGCACACATAATTAAGTATGAGTTGAATGACTAGGGACCTTGTGTATGGCTTCTTGGGGAGTTTTTCAGGCCTGAGCAGTGGCTTACCCATGAAATATGGCCGTTTGTGGGGTGGGGTGGGGGTGTCTGTCTGTGGTGTGGGCAGATTGTTGAGGTGTGTCATCTTAACTTTCCAAACTCCTCCACTGCCATCATGAGTTGTGGGAACTTGAAGAGATCTGCCATAACCCCAACATTTGCTGCAGAGGAGGGCTATCAGATGGAGTTCCCCTCTGCCCAGCTCTCAGCACCTTAGGCCTGATTAGGAAAAGAGTTCCATTCTAACACACAACACACACACACCTCCCACAAAGACCCTAGAGCAGCAGGTCTCAATCTGTGGGTCTTGACTCGCCTCACGGGGATCACCTGAGACCATCAGAAAACACAGATTCATAGCAGTATGATTCACAACTAGCAAAATCACAGTTGTGAAGCAGCAAGAAAAACACAACACGAGGAGCTGGAGAGATGGCTCAGAGGTTAAGAGCACCGACTGCTCTTCCAAAAGTCATGAGTTCAATTCCCAGCAACCACATGGTGGCTTACAACCATCTCTTCTGGCCTACAGGCAGAATGCTGTATACATAATAAATAAATAAATCTTAATAAAAAAAAAAAACCAGCATGAACTGTATTAAAGGTCAAAGCATGAAGAAGGTTGACTGCGCTAGAGAGCCGCCTGCACAGGTGGTCACCAGGGACACCATCTCCTCTATAGAAGCTTACAGCCTAACCAGACTTTAAGCAGATTCTGAATGGACTCAGAGGTCCTCCAGCTCTGGGATACTGTGTCCTCACTCACTCACAGTTCTAGGAAACTCCCGGCTCAACATGCTGCTGCCCACAGGCCCTTGGCAGTCTCCCATTCTCCTGAGCCATGAGGAAGGAGTACTCTAATTCTCCAGACCCTATGACTGTCACTAAGTGCTGGCCTTTCTCCAAGGTCACCACTTGCTCCTGGACCAAACCATTTTCTTTTTGAGTCTCCCGGCCTGTGAATCTTAGAGGATGAGAGAAAACCCTTGAAACCCCTATCTTACAGGTTTATTGGAAGAGTAATGTGAAAGAATCCAAGAAGTACCTGGCACACCCTAAGTCTTGCTGCCTGGTAGCTAGCTGGTGATGACACCCATCACCACCACCGCCGCCGCAATTGACCTGCCATCTCTGCCATCACCAGGTCCAAGTCTGAGCTCATCCACCCCACCCCCACCCCACTAACTCCGGAACTGCCAGGCCCTCAGCCAAGACCCATAACCATCCTAAACCCCTCCTTCTCAATTCTTTGTCCAGCCGGCTCCAGTTCCTGTATGTGCCTTCGATTCTAAAGCCAGAATAGCTCTCAGCTTGATCTTCAATCTTCATGCCCACTGCTGTCATTTTTCAACAATCTCTTGAGGCCTACGCCAGACTTCCGGCTGCCCCCTGCAGTCCGTTCTCCACTGGGGTGCCCAACGAGTCTTCCTATAATGCATGTTGGAGCTCCTCCCTCCTCGGTTAACCTTTGCGGGGGGGAGGGGGCAGGCAGGAAGTAGTAGAATGAAATGTTAACCCTCCAGCTTCAGTCCTTCTCCTCCACCCCCCTCCCCCGCTCCTCCCCGCCGCAAAGCCCACGAGTCGTTTCCAGTAGCCTGGCCAGCAGGAGTAGCCACACGTCCCTAGGAATCCTCCCTGTGACCCACTCCAGTGCCTCGGGTGCACGCCCCCTCCAAAACTTAAAGTGTATTTTTTCCGCTTCAGGACCCACAGCTCTCAGGCTTGGGAAGTCCCACTTGGCTAAAACCTGACTGCACTGGACTAAGTCTGTTCTGTTCAACGGTGGTCCCCTTCTGCTTCAGCGCCCAGCTAGCAGCTCGGCGGGTGTTTGTTAAATAAAAGAATCAGAAGCCTTCACAGACCCTGCAGAAGAGGCGGAAAGCCCCAGGCGTCCTGAGGTAGGACTGCCTCCCCGGTCGCTTCCTTGTCACTCGCGCGCTCCTTGAGCGCACACTCCCTAGCGCCAAGACTCCCGCGGTCCCAGAAGCAGCGGCAATTGGGATCCCCGGCCCGGCCGCGGGCACCCGCAGCCTCTTCCCCACGGTCCTTGCCGCTTCCGCCTCGCCCGCCTGCCCGCCTCCTCCCTCCTTCCCTCCTGCTCTTTGTCTCTGGGCTCCTGGCCTCCCGACAAGCGTCCCCCCCGCCCCCCATCGCCTTATCCCCAGCTCCCCCCACGGACCTAGCCACTGCGACGCTGCACAAATCGGCCTGTAGCGCGAGGGTCTGCGACCCGCGGGCTTGACGGGGGCGGGGCGGGAGGTGGCTCTTTAGCGCTCTCTCTCTCTCTCTCTCTCTCTCTCTCTCTCTCTCTCTCTCTCTCTCTCTCTCTCTCTCTCTCTCTCTCTCTCTCCCCTCTCTCCCTCTCCCTCTCCCCCTCCCCCTCTCCCTCAGCCCTCCCTCCCTCCCTTCTTCTACACACACACACACACATACGCGCACACACACACACGCACACATACGTACACGCACGCACACACGGAGCATCCTTCCGTCAGGTTTCCCGGTCCAGCCCCGCCCGCGCCTCCTGCTTCCCGCAGACCTTCTCCCTGCATCCCTACACACCTCGCCTCTCCATTCTTTCCGGCTCCGGGACCCTCCCCGCCGATCCCCCATAACACCCTGGTATGGAGCGACTCCTGGCAGCACGTAGCCCCCCGCGGCCGGGGTGAAAGTCCTCCGCCCCTCTACCACCCGGCACTCGCCTCGAGCACCATGGGCCTGAGGGGTTCCCGGGGCGCCGGACGCTGAAAATGACGGATGCTGGAGGTGAGGGGCCGGGTCCCCTAGGGTGGAAGGAGAAGCAGGGCCAGAGACTACTGGACTCAAGGTGGGACCCCCAGTGGGGCTAAATAGATCTGAGCCACAAGGGCCTTTCTTCCTCTATCCCTAGGGAGACCTCACTGGACTGGGGAGCTGGGCTATCAGGAGAGGACAGAAATAGAATTCGTGCCCCTAATCCCCTTCCTCCCGCTGGGGAAATTAATTTTAAGAAGAAGAAGAAAGAAAGAAAAGAAAAAGAAAGAAAGAAAGAAAAACTGGTGTGGGGGCAGGGGGAGAGGCCTTAACTCCTTCCTACCCGGGCAGCTGGACCTGTGGGTTGGAGAACTGTTCTACTCCCAGTGACTAGGGAGCAGGGGACTCTATGATAGCAGTACTCCATCCAACAACCCCATCTTCTATGGCGCTTTGACGGGCTGTCAAACTCCTGTGCACTGCTCCAAGCCTGGTGCTGGCTGAAGACTGGTGGCATGGGAGGGGCACGGCCTCCCCCAGGCCAGCCTGTGGTCAACCACTTCTGCGACTTGTCAGCTGCTTCTCTCCTCTCCTCTTCTACTTGGGCCCCCTTCTCCCCCCTCTTGCTTGTGTGGCAGGTGCTCTGTGCTCCTCTCACCCCACGGTGGGTCCTCAGGGCTGCCCAGCTGATTTCCCTGGGTCTGTTCTTGATCTTTCTTCTCAGCTCCCTGTGGACACTGCCTAGTTCCTCCTCCTGTTCCATCTCCAGGCTGTATTCCTTTTGCTTTGCTGGCTCCTTCCCTTGGGCTCCCTCCCCTCCCCCCCAGCTTGGAACTCACCTGCCTTTCTTTCTCCCAGAGAAAGGTCATAGGTCACTAATGGTCCCCTAGGAATTGGTAGCTGCTGGAGAAGGGAATGATTTGGTGACAAGGGAGCCCAAAGGTTGTCTGAGGGGACAGGTTCATTTGCACTCTGGTGTAGTTGAGCACCTATGAGGAGAGAGAGAGAGAGAGAGAGAGAGAGAGAGAGAGAGAGAGAGAGAGAGAGAGAGAGCGCACATAGAAGTGAGAGGACGGGTGAAGGCGGGTATCAAAATTTCCAAGGCTGAGTTTTAGGGAGGAGATAGTTGGGAGGCAGGGGCAGGTGACCTCCTGGATAGTACGCATCCATGGAGTTTCACATGGGATAGTGCAGGAAGGCTCCTCCACAGCTATGGGAGCTGGCTGTTAAAAGCCGGGGATGAAGACAGCGGTTTGTGCTGAATCAGGATGGGGCTGAGAGCCTGAGCTAGAGGCCCCAGCATATCCAAAGGGGCTAAAATAGACCTCAGTGCACATGAGGGCCTCATCCCTGTTCTGGGGCCTGTCAGTGGAGAACATGGGCTGGCCTCCTCTGTGTTTAAGAGAGGTGTCGCTGCTGTCTGCAGAGAGCAGCCGTTGTGATGGGAGAAGCAGCAACTACTCTGAGTCTGAAGGGAGAGCACGTGGCTCATCTGTCGAAGAGGAGAGATAAGACCCAAGTAGGAAACCAGTAATGTATAGAAAGATCTCAATTTTTCAGGATCGGAGAAGCGGTTTTTAGACAAATGGAGGTGGCAACCTAGGACAGCAATCTGGAGAAGGGACGGATGGATCCTAGTCAGAGAAGGCTTTGTGAGCCAATGAGGAGGTATAGTTTATGCTGAGGGCCAACCTACCTTGATCTGGCCTCTCAGGCCAGGAAGAAATATCCCAGACCTTGGCTGCGAGTCCCTTGTCCTCAGAGTGTAAGCACACAGCAAAGGGGTCCTTGCTGAGACATCCTTGACCTCTCCCACATGGCACATTTTGACTCGGCTCCAAGCATCCCTGAAGCTGAGCAGAGGTGGTTTTTAATGCTCGCCTTAATCCTAGCCAGTGCAGACCAGCTCCCTCCAACCCCGCCTTTACCCTAGCCCTCCCCTGAGAGCAACCTTTCCTCAGGAGCAATGCCAGAACTGCAGATCATGCCTCTAGGATAGAGCAGGAGACAGGGGTCAAGGGCTGCCCCTTAGCTCTTGCAATATTAAGGCTCACACCTGTAAAGTGGGTACCAAGACACTAAGCCTAGCAGCTCACCGAGACATGATGTCTGTGCAATAACAGGAGAGCTAGAGGGCATGTGGTCTGGACCAGTGCCTTGCCCTTTTCCCAGGGACCAGGGTATTACAAGTAGCTGGAGATTATGTCTCAGCTGTTTAGTGTCTTCCCTTCCCCGAACCATCAATGGTCCCTGAGCTCCTTCTGTCTCTTCTTATCCCATGTCCCCCTATACCTGTTAGGAAGCCTGGCCAGGGTGTTTCTGATGCATTTTTTCCCCTCCCTGCTTCCCTTCCTTATCTGCCTCTTCTTCTTGCTTCCCACAACAAAACAAAACAAAACACCCAAACCCAAACAGTACAGCTCTCTCCATCCACACTTCCTCCCAGAACATTCTGAATGCTTCAGAGATGTTCTGCTGTGAAAACTTAGTGCCCTGGTCCATCTGTGAGCCTGTCAAGAACTGTGAGAACTGTGATTCTGTCTCAAACAGTGAGTGGTCCTAGCTTCCCCAGCGCATCTGAAAAGCAGGTGGTGAGGGCTCCAGTGATGGAGGAGGGGAACTAGACTGAATGATGGATGGAAAACAGATAACTGATAGATGCAAAAATGGGTAGATGCACGGACATATAATAGATGTTGGATGGATGGAGTACACACTGGGTGATAGGGAGGGATGGACAATAGCCAGAGGGAGGGAGGGAGGGAGGAAGGGAGGGAGGGAGGGAGGGAGGGAGGGAGGGAAGGAGGGCAGGCAAGCAGATAGGTATAAAGATAGGTAGGCAAGTAGATGGAAGCATCTGGGTTTTAAATCTGTACTCGTCATTAATTGCTGTGAGATTTGGGCCAGCCATTCCCTCTTCTGTTTCTGTGTAACAAGAGAGACCCAGATTTAATCATCCCCATGACTTCTAGGTTCGTGGCTGGGCAGTTGGTGAAAATGGAGGCTTTTCGGGAATGTTAGTGATTGGAGGGCCTTAGGGAATGCAGGGACCCAGTAGCTGGGCCCAGCTCACAGAAGCCAGCTTGAGTCTATGGCGTTTACTATGGCGTTCCTGCTTAAGTCTCCTGCCATAGCAGCCACAGACTTCTCTTCCAAGGGCCATAGGAAAGGAAAGGAAAGCAGGAAAAGACCTCAAAGGAAAGGAAAGCAGTGGGTGGGCCAGAGGCTAAAAGCTTCTTACTGCCACAGCCAACTTGAACCTCTTATGTTCTCTCTCTCTCTCTCTTGTCCTTTCCAGCTCTCTTGAGTCATGGCTTCCTCAAAGCTCCGAGAACCTGTGGATGAAGTTTTTGGTAAGTTCTGTGTGACTTTGTGTCTTGCAATAGACTTAGCCATGGAACCCTTCCTTCAGATAGGACATTTCAGTCCACAGTCTGCGAGTGACCTCACAGGCAAGCAGTACAGAGTGAAGAGTGCTGGTAGGACTTGCTTTGAAGATCACATGAGGTGCCAGGCAGTTGGTGGCACATGCCTTTAATCCCAGCACTCCGGAGGCAGAGACAGTTGGAGAGCTCTGTGAGTTCAAGGCCAGCCTGGTCTACAGAGTGACCAGCTAAGGCTACACAGAGAAACTCTGTCTCAAAAACAAAAACAAAAACAAAAAACAAAAAGGTCTCATGAGGCTAGTGAGAGGTCTGACAGATAAAGACGCTAACTGTGCAGACTGACTTGACTCCCATAATCCATGTGAAGGTGGGAGAATCAGCTCTGCAAAGTCACCCTCTGACCTCCACATGTGTACTATGACACGCACACCCACCTCCACAACCCCCAAAATAATAATAATCTTTAAAAATAGCCTGAAAGTGAAGACATGAGTTTGATCCCAAACACCCACATAAAAACTGGGTTCAGGATGTGTACGGTGGCACAAGCATTTAATCCCTGTACATGGGAATCATAGACAGGCGAATCTGTGAGTTTGAGGCCATCCTGATCTACATAGAAAGTTCCAGGACCTCAAGCCTACATAGAAAACTGTCAGAAAAAAAAAAAAAAAAAAAAAAAAAAAAAAAAAAAAAATATATATATATATATATATATATATATATATAAAATAAAAAGCTGCTGAACAGTGCACCCTTCTAATCTTAGTGCTGGGGACAGGAAAACAAGATTCCCAGGGCTTTATGGCCAGCAAGTCTAGCCAAGTCAGTTAGCTGTGGGTTCAGCGAGAGACCTTGTCCCCAAAACTCAGGTGGAGGGACATTGAGGCTGTCAACCTCTGGCTTCTATGCATATATGCATATGCACTAACGCACACATATGCACATAGTGAATGAATGAATAAATAAATAAATCACATAGCAAGCTAGTGGCATAATTGCGATAAGTGCCTAGCTCCCAGGCCTTAGTCCCTGGGCTAAGCCATCCATCCATTTCCTCCAAGTCACATATATAAGTACCTGAGATCTCATTCTACACGCACGCGCGCGCACACACACACACACACACACACACACACACACACACACACACACACACACGGCTACAGGGCTTTTGGGGAAAACAGCTCCCCACCACAGCCTCCCCTACCCCCAGCACTTCCCTATCTCTAAGGCTGGCTCTACACAGGCCCAGCCTAACCTTGGCAGATCCAGAGAGGTGAGCTTCCCTTGGTGTGGGGGCAGGGAGGGCTTTTCTTTCTTCTCTGTCCTCACTCCCACTCCATACTCCTCACCAATCCTTTCTTGGTTTCCTCCTGTCTGCTGAAGTAGCTGGGCACTGCCGGGAGTGCTTCCTCATATGAAGACAATTATATATTCATCACTCTCATTGCCTAGAACCAGGGGGGGGGGTGAGCAGGGAAGGAAACAGATGAAAAAGGGTCTGAGGGGCCCTGCTGAGACTGGCCCCACCTTGCCTTGGACTCCCAAGACCTCAGGAGGCCCTTTACTCTCCTAGACTGTGGGTGATACCCACGTTGCCATGGTGGAGCAAGGACCCATCATCACCTTGATGCAGATGGCTGCATACTAGCTGGGTGTCAGAAGTGGAGAGGAAGGCAGAGCCCTAGCCTAGGGGCCAGAAGACCTGGATAGCATGTCCTCTCCCTCCACACAGCTGACCAAATCTCTCTTGTCTGAGTTCAGTTTCTTCACCCATAAAATGAGGGCTAAGACTCAGTGCTGCCTCTTTCTCTGTTCAGCTGATCTGTCCGGCGCTTCCAAATGAGTTAGACTGCCTGTCTTTGACCCTAGCTAGCTCTTGTCAGCTCTATGCTCTTGGGTAAATTAAGGCTGCCGTGGGAATCCCGAGTCCTGTCCTCTCAAGTTTGTAGGAGGTTTCAATGACCGGTAATTGTGGGGCACTTAGAGCAGTGTGAGCTATTTACTGGCTCCTGGCTGCTTCCACAGCAACCAGGATGCTCTTCATCAGAACTGGATCCAAAAGAGCAGTCCTGACAGTGGTTATCCCCTCCTAGCCCCTCACCACACCCCTAGACGGTTGCATGGCCTCTGAATCTACTTCTATCTTCAATCAGGCTGTTCCCTGGCTGTTCCTAGTCACCTTAAGCCCAGGGCTGCCCCATTCCCTCTCCTTAGAAAGTCTCCTTCTGAGCCAGGCACACACCATCACCTCTTGCTATGCACGAGGGGCTCTTCAGTGCCCATGGTCCAGTCTCAGACTGAAAGCTCCGTCCTTATGGAGCTGATAGTCAAACAGGAGGAAAGAGGCAAATTCTCTGTCTTTTTTGTTTTGTTTTGTTTTTCGAGACAGGGTTTCTCTGTGTAGCCTTGGCTGTCCTCAACTCACTTTGTAGACCAGGCTGGCCTTGATCTCACAAAGATCCACCTGCCTCTGCCTCTTGAGTACTGGGATCAAAGGTGTGCGCCACCATGCCTGGCAAGAGGCAAATTCTTAAATAACAAGGGCATTCAGGAGGCCAGAAGGAAACAAACAAACAAACAAACAGGAATGGTGCTTTGGAGTGTACAGAGGGGTTGGCTTTGAGGTGCAGGCTGGGTCAGTATGAGGAAGGCTGGGTGGAGGCAGAAACTCAGAGAGGCAAATGGAGCACAGATTGAATCTAGAAGGCCACTGGGAAAACATTGGCTCAGATTCTGCTTGAGATGGTTCTGAGCAGGGGACTGACAGAGCTGACACATCACATTAGGATCACTCTGGCTGCTGTGCTGAAAATCACTAAGTGGGAAAGAGGAGGGCAGGGAGGCCCTTTGTGATAGCAGAGGCAGGAGATGACTGAGCCTTAGATCTGGTGCTCCTCTCTGCTTCCCACCCTCCCTCCCCTTCTTTCCCTGCTCCCCTCTGTATGTACACATGTACACACATATGTGTACTCTCACTCATAAGCAATATTTTGCTGATAAAACCTAAGAGCTTGCTTGAGCTGTGGAGTAGGAAGTTTTAGAGTGGGTACTGTTCTTGTAGCTCCCAGCACCCACCACCAGGCAGCTCACAATAGCCTGTGACTTCAGCTCCAGGGGATCCAACACTTTTTTCTGAATTTGTGAGGGGATCTACATTCAAATGCATATCCCCCCCCACACACATATACATAAACATAGCTAAATACTAATTTAAAAAATTCAAACCTCAGACTGCTCCAGAAATAGAAGAATACAATGTACCTTGTGTGCTCAAGTTCTGGTCACTCCATCTGTATGGTGGTCACCCCCCCCCAGGTTTGTCACTCTTTGTTGCCTTGGGTCATTTTGAATCCCATCTAAAACATCCTCATGATCCACCTCAGTATTTCAACAGGACTAGATATTTTGAGGGTGGAGCTAACAGGAATGCAACTAAATTAATTTGTTTAAAAAAAAAAAAAAAGGAGGGGGCAAGGGAAGTCAAAAAAGATGCTGGGAGGCTGGGCATGGTGGCACGACTTTAATCCTAGCACTCAGGAAGCAGAGGCAGGCGGGTCGATGTGAGTTTAAAGCCAGCCTGGTCTACAGAGTGAGTCCAGGATAGTCAAGTGTACACAGAGAAACCCTGTCTCAAAACAACAACAAAACAAAACAAAACAGACCAGGGATTGGCCTGAGTAGCAAGAAGGAAGGAACCATGGTTTACCAGTATAGGGAGACCAACCAGGACAACAGAGGCCTCAACCAGCAGCCATGGTGGGACAGAAAAGCTGTGAGCTCAGTTTGACACGGAATTTGAAGACACTTGGATTTTCAGCAGATGAGACAAGGATTCAGCTAAGTATGGGAACAGCATCTAGGAGGGGAGATGGGTAGCTCAGAGCGGGTCCAACCTGGGTGACTTGGGTAGAGCACTGGTCTAGGAGGCAAGAAACCTGATTAAGGCAAGCCAATGAGAGAAGGGGGGAGGGAGGGAAGGGGAGAGGAGAGAGGGAGAGTCTCTGTTTAGCCCTGGCTGTCCTCGAACTTGCTCTGCAGAACAGGCTGAATCTGAACTCAGAGACCTACATGCCTCTGCCTTGCTGGGATTAAAAGCATGCATCACCGCGTAGGGCTTTGATGGGTCTTGTTTGGCTGAGGCACGGGGGAGAGGGGGAGGACACCTCTGGTTCTCAGGTTCCCTGGAAGGTACTTCTCTGCTACAGGGCTTGGAATTTAGTAGAGGAATCAGGGCTCGGAACAAAGTGGCCAGAAGTAGGGGTGCCTTTGGGATGTCTAGAGAGGAGAAAGCAAGGCACCGTGGGTGTGAAGGATAGAGTGGGGGTCCCAGAGATATCGAGAGGAGTGAACAGGAATATGATGACCTATCCTGAAGCCTGGGAAGACCCCGGTGCCAAGGTCAGGGCCAGAACAAGAGTGATGCTTTTGTTACCAGGCAGGTGAACAGAAGTGCGCTGTGAGCAAGGAGTGTGGTCCTCACTCGCAGCAGGTGTGCCCACTTTTCCTCCATGTCCTAGCAGGACCTGGCACTGGGCTGCAGGGCCCAGGACCCAAGAGAGAAGCTGTAGCGGCCTGTGGGAAATTTGCTCCTGAGACTGACACTGGCGTGCACGGTCCCTCTTTTTCCCTTCACAGGAACAACATTGCTATCCTTAAATACAGCCATGAGTGTGGCATAGCAGGATAGTGTCTCCCCAGGAGGGTCTGTTTCTGGAGCCACACCTGAAATGCCAGACTGTTATTAGTCACTGGTTCTAGTCTTGTCTTCTTTGATCCTAGCTGCCTCAGCTGTCAATGTGTCCCAGATGCTGTAATCAATAATCCCCCTCCCTCCCCAGATGTTATAGCCCCCTCCCCAGGTAGTTCTAAGGATGATGGTGAGGTGTATATTGCATTGGGTGCATGACAGGTGCTTCTTCATTTCCCTGGTCTCCATGGGTTTTCCTCCAGTTCTTGTCCCCACAGAGTTATTTCCTGCCACCCAGAGGTCCCATCTCTACTCCCCACTTACTGCCCATTCCAATGCTCACTCAGACATTAGGATCCAGGTGGGTGTGTCTCCTCTCACCCCTGCTTGTGCAAATGTCTGCACGCGGGCCAGCCATGCCCACAGGAGGACCAGCCATGCTGTGCTGTGGGGGAGGGGGGGGGAGCTAGCAGGTGGGGGCTTGGGAGACCAGCCCAACTGTGGGAGACCTTTCACCTACAGGCACAACAGGCAAGAACTCCCAAGCACCGGTTAAGTGTCTGGGGTGTTGGATCAGGGTGGCCATCTGAGGTGTCTCTGGTCTCTGTTTGCAGACCTGGACTTGGCTGTACCAGAGACCACCAGACTGGACAGCAGCTTACACAAAGCCAGGGCCCAGCTGCTGGCTAAAGGCCGGAGACACCGGCCTTCTCGCTCCAGGCTACGTGACAGTGCCAGCTCTGCTGAGGATGGTGAAGGCTCTGATGGGCCCGGAGGCAAGGTTGGAGTAACATACACACACTCACATCTTGCCCCTGGACCATATCCCGTCCCCCGTGCTTCCAGGGAAGTGTGCTCCTAGAGATCAGACAGTCATGCTCCAAAGGTCAGTTCACTTTCGGCTCCTGTAGCTCTGTAGAATAGGTGTTAGTCCATTTTACAGATGAAGCTGAGAGCAGAAGGGTTCGGGAGGTCCCACAGTTAGGAAATGAAGCAGGATGTTCTCACTTCAGGTGATCATCCATCTCTCCCTTGTCACTGCTCAGCCACACTTCAGCCAGGGATCCGAGGAAACACACCCTCTAGGCCCCAAGAAGCGGAGCTTCCCTGGTGCTCTGGCACAGCCGACGGGGAAGCCGGTCTCTATCCTCCGGGGATTGAGGAGGGGGCGCTGGGTGAAGCACTGCTTAACTCTTCCAGGTGACCGACGGCTGTGGTAGTCCGCTGCACAGGTTGCGCTCGCCTCTGCACTCGGGTCCAGGCTCTCCGGCCGGTGGCTCTTTCTGCCTGGAGCCCCCGGGCTTGCGGCGCAGTCTGGATGAGGACGAGCCGCCGCCCTCGCCACTCGCCCGCTACCGGCCCCTGCACAACGCCGCCTCGCACGAGGGCCTGGCCGCCACCTCCGGCTCTCCACCGCGCTCTGCACCTTCCTCGGACAGCTCCCCTAGCTTCGTGCGCCGCTACCCGCGAGCAGAGCTGCACAGCGAAGGTGAGCCCGGTAGGCGCGGCGCTCCCTGCCGGCGAGCCTCGGAACCGCAGCTACGCCAGGCGGTAGGGTGGTTTCGGGGAGGTCGAAGTATGGCGAGACATCGCAGTGCCCAAACAGAGCAGAGAGATAGTCCTTGGCCTCTGGGGACAAGGAGCTTACGAAAGAAACCACCAAATCACCCCGTAATTAATGTATAGTTACAACCCGTAATAAAAGCTATGCGGGCCGGGCAGTGGTGGTGCACGCCTTTACAAACAAACAAATAAATAAAATAGTTATACCTTCCCAGTTGTAAAGTGTCCTTACAGTTTGTAAAGGGCAAAAAGAGGCTAGATTCCCACTAGACATTGTAAAATTGGCATATTTCTGTTTGAAATGAAGGTGAACTCAAGACACACAGAGTGTCTTATCCTGGGGTCACACAGCTAATGAAGAACCCCACAGCCAGATGGCCTCCTTCTAAGTCAAGAAATGTCTACCACCCCACATGGGCAGCAGCAGGAGGCAAGCAAACCACCTCTTTAGCTGTTTTCCTTCCCCCTCTCTTTCTAAAGATGACAGCAGGGATGCCAGCCCACCTGAGCCCGCCAGCCCCACCATCGGCCTGGATAAGAAGACTCGCAGAAAATTTCTGGACTTGGGGTGAGTGGGGGCAGGTATTGCACGTGTCTGCAGCTGTTGGGGGGAGAACAGTGCATCACAGCAGGCAGGTATGCCCCATTCCCCCTGCCTCCTTACAGGGTCACTCTCCGCCGGGCGTCCACTGGCAAGAGCCGAAAGGAGAAAGGTAGCAACCGCCTGTCCATGGGCAGCAGGTAAGAAGTGAGTGTGGCACCCACCCATGGCTCCCATGCTCTCCTGGGCACCCACACACCGTGCTGGATGTTTTCTTCACAGGGAGTCCGTAGAAGGGTCTGGAAGGACAGGGAGCTCCCCGTTCCTGCCTTTTTCATGGTTCACAGACAGCGGCAAGGGCTCTGCCTCCTCGGGGAGTACCACCTCCCCAACTTGTTCCCCCAAACATGAGGGCTTCAGCCCCAAGAAGTCAGCTTCCCAGGTAAGCCCAGGCCTTTATTTCCTCCCCTTTTTTGGAGACATGGTTTCTCTGTGTAGCCTTGGCTGCCCCGGAACCCACTTTGTAGACCAGGCTGGCCTCGAACTCACAGAGATCGGCCAGCCTCTGCCTCCCTGGGTGTTGTCCGTTCTTTTTCTCCTTCCATCTTCTCATCCATCCTTCCTTCCCTTCTTTTTTTCCCCCACTGAGGCAGTTTTACTCTATATGTAGCCCAGGCTGGCCTGGAACTACAAATGCTGGGACTAGAAGAGTCTACCATCCTGTCCAGTGTAAGCCAAGGACTTTCTTACCGCACACTGGTGTCTAAGCTTAGGAAAAGGACCTACTTCATCATGGCTTAGACTCGGACCCTGGCTTTTCTGGACCCATCGTGTCCCTCCACAGAGCTACCTAGTGACTCATGACTTCCATCTACTCTCATTCATTCATGGCTTATGCTGTCCTACCCGTTTGCATTGCTTTCATGTGTTCATATTGTTTCCTACACTCAACACTCATGTGGGAACACTGAGCCCTATTGCTCACTCGGTCTGAGGAACCCTTGCTTCTTACTGTTCTGCCTCAGTGCAGGTCTAGACTGCACCATCCAGAGCTGGCCACCATGGCTTGAGAGATGGCTTAATGGTTAAGAGCATTGGTTGTTCTTTCAAAGGACCTGAGTTCAAATCCCAGCAACCACATGGCAGCTCACAACTGTCTGTAACTCCAGTTCCAGGGGACCTAGGTAGGCAGAACACCAATCTACATACGATAAAAATAAATAATAAAAAATAAAAAGAGCTGTCCACCTTGGGCTGGAGAGATGGCTCGGTGGTTAAGAGCACTGGCTGCTCTTCCAGAGGTCCTGAGTTCAATTCCCAGCAACCACATGGTGGCTCACAATCATCTATACTAGAATTTAATGCCTTTCCCTGGCATGCAGGCATACACGCAAATAGAGCACTCATACATAAAGTGAATAAATAAAATCTGAAAGAAAGAAGAAAAAAAAAAAAAGCTGGCTACCTGCACGGTGGGAAGTTTTAGAGATAAAAAGATGAACAGGACCCTACCTACCTAGCGCTCTGAAAGCCGCAGACCCTGGAGAGTGAGCACCATGAACATAAGCCATGTGTTCTAAAGTCTCCTTACACTCACACAGATCGCTCTACTTTACAAAGCCCAGGGTTGGTGTGTGGCTTTAACTGATGTAGGCAAGGCAGGAATTAGTATCCCGCACTGTACAGATGAGCAAACGAGGTCCAGAGAAAAAGGGATTCGCCCATAGATGTGCATGGTGCTTAGGAGAATCAGAAATCTTGGGGTTCAGGGGAGAGACCTGATGTGCGACTTTGTTCTTTAACCACCCTCTGTTCTTCCCCAGTCCCTCCCTTTCCTCCTTTTGTGCTGATCCCAGAGGACACCATGCTCATGAGACACAGCCCAAGTTCTCAGAGGGATCCAGGGCCAATGGGCGTGCCCGCCAGCCAGGACCCGCAAGAGGAGGATTTTATGTAACAGGGACATAAGGCCCTGGTGGGCTTTGTGCAGGAAGCAGCACCTAGCCTCCTGTTGATATCTGCCTAACTTAAGGCTAGTGCCATGTCCTCTGGGTAGCTGGCTCCCTCCTAGAGGCCTCAGGTTCTGATACGTCACTTAAGTCATAACAGCCTGGGTCTAGCTACCTAGTTCCGGGCTCATGGTGAGGAGCGTTGTTAAATAACTGCTGGTGCCTAAGCCTCATATTTCAGCTCCATCTGGTCAGGGTGATGGGAATGGTGGGCGGTGAACTTGCTCCTTGGCACGTGTCCCTTTCTGTCCAGGAATCTACCCTGAGTGATGACTCCACACCTCCCAGCAGCAGCCCCAAGATCCCCGGTGGTCCTGGACAGGAGACCAAATGCTCCTATCCTTACCACACGTTGTCCCAGTCTTCAGATGAGGTGAGTGGGGGGGGGGGGGGAGGGAAGGCTGGCCTTTGTGCCTGCTGGGGGACCCGGCCACAGGCTAGGCTCCATTCACTCTCCCCATCTCTACCACAGTTCCTGGACGAGGCCCTCCCCACTGTACAACACTGGACCAGCCAGCAGGTGGGCCAGTGGCTGCGCAGCCTCAACCTGGAGCAGTACGCTGCTGAGTTTGCCGCCCGGCAGGTGGATGGACCACAGCTCTTGCAGTTGGATGGAAGCAAACTGAAGGTGGGTCAGAGTGCAAAGGCGATGGATGACTCTGCCAGATTGGATAGCCTTCAAGGATAGAGACACCCCCCGGCCCCCTTTGTCCTTATGTTTGGCTTCCTGGACTGATCTGGGATTTCCTTTCCCTGCCCTGGCTTGGACACGGCTTTTGACCTCTATGCAAGATTTTGGTCTAATCTTTATAGTATAGCACGAATCCCCAGTCTGATTTGACACTCAAGCCCACCACTTCCATCTGACCTTCCAGGTCCAGCCCGGGGCTTCAGGCTGACCTTAACTTTGGACTACTATCCACAGTTGGGAAGCCAGGCCTCTTTCCTGGCTAGCTACCACCCATATTCATTCCCAGAGCCTGGTGGCAGGGGTGTGCTAAGGTGACAGTGTAGAGAGGTGGCCTCCATCCAGCATCTGCCGGTTTCCGGGATGGAAGGAGAATCTCAGAGGAAACCTTGATGTGGGGAGGGACCTTTCTTATTAGCTGGGTGACCTTGAGCAAGTCACTCTCCATCCTGAGGACCTCATGGGGTTGGATCGATGGGGGGTCACGCTAAGGCTGAAATCCTAGGTTGAGGCTCTGGCGACAAGGATTTGGGGAGGTGGGGGGGACAAATGGTTCTCGAGCCAGTGGTCATCTCTGTGACCATTTGCATGCCATTCCTTTTCCCTTGGGGGCCCAAGCCCCAGGTCATATTTAAGAGCAGATGCCCAGGGGTCCTCGGGGAGCACACGGGTAGTGTTTTGGGGGGCTTCTTTCCTTCACTCTGGATGTCTTCCCAGAGCCTGGGGCTTAGCAATTCCCATGACCGGGCGCTGGTGAAACGGAAGGTAAAGGAGCTGGCGGCCGCTGCTGAGAAGGAACGGAAGGCACAGGAGAAGACCGCTCGGCAGCGTGAGAAACTGCGGCGCCGCGAGCATGAGGCCAAGAAGAGCTAGGGATGGCTGGTGGGGCTGGCACCCCCCCCCCCCACCCCCGGTGCGCTTGCAGCCACCTGCAAGGGCCTCACCAGGGGAGCAGGGTCTAGGCACCAGGCTCTTGGGGCATATGATTCCCCCTCTCACCCTGTTCGGACCCGAGTCCTCTGGAGGGAGACCCCCAGGGAGAGGGGCCTAGTAATAAACCCAGATTTTGAGGACTTGTCTGGCATAGACTTCCAGAGGGGAAGCAGGTGGCAGATGAGGAGGGGCAGAGGCCAGGAATGCAGCAGATCTGGAGGCCGGAGGAACCTGGTTCAGGCTGAACCTCTCCACCCTCTGGCTAGAGTGGTACTGAGCAGGAAGTGAGCTGGCAAGAGAGGCCCTACCGTGGCCAGGATCCCTAGGCTTAGAGAGTGGCCTGGGCATCCGGACAGGAGACGGAACGGTGTCTCCTCAGCTCTTGAAGGTGGCTGTGTGGTGGGAGAGCAGTTCTCCCCAGCGAGGCCAGTGGGCACTGCCAGTAGCACTCAGGGTAGATTCCTAGACACCTCCCCGAAGGAGAGAAGAGCAAGCAGCATGGGGCTGGCCGGCCTCTGTAAGGACTGCAGGAGAAGGGAACTCTTCTCCGCTTTGCAGGAGAAGGGAACTCTCTCTCTTTCCCGTCACTACCCTGCAGGTTCCAGGGCATGGGTCTGCTCCTCTCCCACTGGATCAGGAGTGGGTCGCTCGCTGACCCTTTTGAAGCCCCAGAAACCACTTCTTCAGAGAGTACTTGAGCTTTCTTTGGGGGATAGGATAAGCTTGGGAGATGTTGGGGACACAGGACATCCCCCTACTAGTGCCTAGATGGTGCTGACACAAGCCAAGGGTGGCCTGGAAGCTGCTGGATTGGAAGGGTCCATCGGCTTTCCAGGTGCTCTGGGTGTGTCAAGGCCTCAGTGGGCCTAGAGCTGACGTACATCGCTGGCTTAGGTTTGCTAGGCTACAGGGGGGTTGTGGCTGGCACATGTCCTTTATAGGACATGTTCAGAGATAGAGGGTCCAGGCGCCATGCTGACCCAGCTTCTTGGGTGCTGGTTGGTTACTACTGGGCCCAGGTTTCTGATGAGAAACCTCCACTCCTCCCAGCTTCCTGGAGGGGTGGACAGGACCTGCATGCTAACTCCCTCTCTCCTACCTGGGGAAGTGGCTGAAGGCTAGGGCCCCTGCGCTTGGGCTCGGCCATCTGCGCTGGGAGAGGAGGAGCCTCAGAGGGAAACTATGGTATAGGGACATTGGCACTATCTAGACTGGGTGGGGAGGGTGGAGGCCCTACTGTCCCTGAAGCCGTCGGGAGCCAAGTGTGCCCACTTGCATGTGAAGGGGGAAGACGGTTCTCAACTTCTTTCAATAAATACTTACCACACACCAGTGGTCTCTCTGTCTGGGACAAGGGACTGAGCTACACTTTAAGTACCGCTAGGCGATGGGGCTGCAGGGTGCCCTGCCTGGTTGTGAGATGGGCCAGGTCCCAAGTACAGTTGGTCCTAGAGGATACCAGTCTTCCTAAGTGTGCATATGTGGATGCGCCCTGCTCCCCCCAGCAAGGCAGCCAGGTACCAGTTTCGCTTCGTCTATTTACTGTGGATGTCACTGTCACCATCCCAGCCACTGGGAGGGGCACACGGCTTTAACCCCTGTGTGCTGAGGGGAAGGGTGAGGCATTTGAGATTACAAAACTGGCTATGTACAATAGGGTATCCTAGGTGATGAGTCACCCATGCACACATAGTGGGCATAGGGAGCTTGGGGTCTACAGCTCAGGCAGGATAAGGGTGGGTGTACACTGGGAAGGGGAGGTATGCATGTAGAGGACATGCTGGGTGAGGATTTAGGAAGCGGCACAAATACTGCCAAGATCACCTTAGAATCCTGGTGGGGCGGGCGCTCTTGGGCCTTCCCCCGTGCCCCTACTGTAGAAGTAGGCCTTGGGTGAGAACCGCTACCACTCTCAAATTCCCAGTGGCAACCTTAATGTCCAGAGTAGAGACAGAGAGGCTGCAGAAATAAGGGGGCACCCTGTTTCCCCATTCTCTTTCCAGACCTGATGACAACTCCACCTTTCTTAACATTGACGAAAGGACCTAGTCCAGACTGCCTGTACAGGGTGTGGGCATAAGACAAACAGGGCAGCAGCCACCTGGAAAGCTAGGGCTATGCAAGCAATGAGTGGGACCTGGGGTCTCTGGTAGAAAACTGACAGCTCTGGTCATGGGAGAACTGCCATGGAAAAAAGTGTCTCTGGGCACCCCATCACATAGAGCCATCCCCAACTCTTAAACATCACCATGGAGACCAGGCTACAGGGGAACCCCTAGGTTTCTCCAAAGAGACAAATTGGCACTTAGGGACCACCACAGATGGGTCACTGAGATTTCTACAAAGACAGACGTGGCCATCAGGGAGATGCAGCTTCACCCCGGTACCCCCAGGGGATAGGGAAAGTCCCTGTGGTGGCTGGATTCAGAGGTGGCAGCATTCTCCCAGGTGCCAGGGAGAGAAAGCCCCTAGCTGACCCGATACGTTGATGTGTTCTTGGGCTCTGTGCTGGGCACACACCAGTCACCGGCCTCCTGGATGGTCTGGTAGTGGCGCCAGGCAGACTTGTTGTAGACGGGCAGGCGCTCCACTGAGTCCGTGGACAGGGCCTAGGGAGCATTGCTGTCAGTGTCCTGCTTCCCCGCGCTCCTCAGCTCACTACCCTTTCCCACCCAGGCCCTGATGGTCTCCCTCCCTGGAGTCCCAACCCAGGTCTAAGTCAGCCGCATGCAGCATATATAACTAGCCGCTAGCTGATACACTACCCCAGGCCCAGAAAAGTCCCTAAAAAGGGTCTGAGTCTCTTCTGTGTCTTGCCCTGGCCCATTCCAAGAAGTTGTTGTCTTAAAGGTCATGCAGGCAAAAAGGAACAAGACGGGTGGAGGCTGGGCTGTGTGATCCCTATTACTGGCCAAGGCACATTCCCTCTTAACTGAAGGCCAAGATCTGTAAGGTCTCCTTTCTTCCAGCCTACAGGGTCCTCAGAAGAGGGGTCCTACTCACAGACCCTGGACCCCGTCAAGTTCTCCTCTACCATGTTAGTTTAAAGTTACAGTGCTTGAGGAGCCAGGGCTCGGCTCCAGCAGCCAGGAAGGGTGAGGGAGGTAGAAACCTGCTAGCGGCACACTTGCCTTCAGTGGGCCTCACCTTGAGATAGATGACAGCATCTGTCCCAAAGCCCTCCATCGAGAAGAGCTGCAGGTCCCCCTGGAAGTACTTGGCGTAGAGGCGGGAAATGGGGAGTCCATACCCAAAGCCAGCCTACAGAGGAGCCACAGGTCATAATGTGAGCCAGGGGTGCTGGACTGGGGACAAGCAGGGGTGGGGGAGGGACATTTCTGAAGCAGACGGGAGTGGGTGTTAGGCTGGGGAACTGTGGAGGGAGCAGGGAGGGAAACCGGACAGGAGAGTTCTACCTAGAGGCCCAGGTGGCTACAAGCTCCTCAGCCTATTCCTGAAGCCCAAGACTGCCTATTCTACAGGAGCAGGGACAGAGGTGACAGCAATTAACAATGCAGGGAAGAAAAGAGAGGACAGCTAAGCAAATGGGCAGATGCTCAGCATGCAGGGGGAGCTGTTAGCAAGCAGTGGAGAGATGGGAGGCCTGGCTTCAGGACAGGAGACTGTCACCACACAGCCATGGGGGATGGAGTAAGCTTGGGAGGTAAGAAAGCAGGAGCCGAGGGGTCTGGAGGAAGCCGTCTCACCAATGGGGTACCCCCAGTGCCAGGTTGGGGTGTGGGGGCTGTGGAGTACATGTAGCTGAAGAGCCTTTCGATCTTCCTCAAGGGGACACCCCCGCCTCGGTCACTCATCTGGGAGACAAAGGACATGTGAGAGGCCCTCCACGGGTTGCGTTCTCCACTCCTCGCCCTAACCTCCCGTGACCTCCCATGGTCAAGTCAAGGGTCACATACTTTGATGGACAGATCTTCTTCGCCCAAGGCCACCATAATTTTGATAGGAGGAAGAGTGAGGCTGGACTCGTGGCTTTCCACGGTGGCGCGCATGGCGTTCTGGGGAGAGAACGAAGGATTCACTGACAGAAGCCAACCATGAAGGCGCTGCTAAAGCTGAGGGCCAAGCTGGGCGTGGTGGCGCACACCTTTAATCCCAGCACTCGGGAGGCAGAGGCAGGCAGATCACTGTGAGTTTGAGGCCAGCCAGGTCTACAAAGCAAGTCCAGGACAGCCAAGGCTACACAGAGAAATCGTCTCAAAAAAACAAAAACAAAAACAAAAACAAAAACAAAAACCCAAGCTAGCCGGGCGTGGTGGCGCGCGCCTTTAATCCCAGCACTCGGGAAGCAGAGGCAGGAGGATCGCTGTGAGTTCGAGGCCAGCCTGGTCTACAAAGTGAGTCCAGGACAGCCAAGGCTACACAGAGAAACCCTGTCTCGAAAAACCAAAAAAAAAAAAAAAAAGTAAAAAAAAAAACCCAAGCTGAGGGCCAAGGGCTGACCCTGCCCAACCTCCCCTGAGAAGGGCGGCCTCCTTACCTTGAAGAGTTCAAAGAGCATATGGTAGAGGTGGGAGGGGACATAGACCATGTGAATGGGCTGGGTGGCGTTGGTGGCTGTGGGAATCAAGACCAAGGGCAGAAGCGCCGCCAGGTCACTTTCCACGGTCTTATCTACAGTGCACCCTTGTGGCCCTTGTTCCTTCAGAGCAGACCTCCCTGTCCCCACAGCTGTAACTAGCCTGTGGCTGCCCACCTTCCAAGCTGCCACAGCGAGCAACCATCAATCCTGCTCTTCTCAACTTCTTCCTCCTAGTAGGATGGGAGGCCTGGGGGTGGGTACCAGCTCTGACAACCCCGCCTAGGGCTGGCCACCCAGAAGCATCTCTGAATGAAGCCAGTGGTTCTTGGGTTCGAGGGAGGTGTCCCACCAGACATCATTCTCCCTAGTCTTTGTCCTCTGACCCTGTCACATCTTGTCCTTCCTGTCACTTACTAGGCTTTAAAATTGGCCTGTGAATTTACATATTCAGTGGATACCTACCTTCCACAGGTCTAAACCTCCCTAGTGCCAAGAATGTAAGCTCTGTGAGAGCAGAGGCCTTGCCTGTCTTCTTCACATGATACACGTGCCACATAATAAGCAGTTATCCGACAAGTTAATAATACAAAGCAGCTCCTCTCTAGGGGTGTCTGACCTCCCAGGCCCCCTACTCTGGCCTGTTCCCCTCCCCCCATGGACCCTCATTTGCTTACCATTGACTTCCTGGATCTCCAGGTCGGGTGAAGCCATGTAATATTTGTCACACAGGAGCTTAGCCATGTCATAGGCATCTGAGAGGAGACAGATGTCACTTAGGTTATGGGTGGCTGACCCAGCAGGCAGACCCACCAACCTGACACCCATGGAGACATGGCCCCCCACCCACTAGGAATGGGTCACCCTCTGGCCTGCTTCTCTGGGAGGGGCTCCTGGAGCTCCTTTATAGGCCCAGGTCTGTGGTGGGAGGCTCACCTTTCACCACGTCAGACACGCTGCAGTTGGGGTCAATGCTGCCAATGTGTTTGGGGTGGGCTGGGTTGGTGCTGCCGTCAAAGATGAGGGCTGTGGACAGAGGGAAGGGCATTCTGGGTAGTTCACAGGGGCTAGCCCTCCTTCGTCCTAAGCATCCTGTCTCCACCCACCTCATCTGAAAGTCTCTATACATTCCAGCAAACCTTGCCCCCAAAGTTCTTTCTTCTCCCATCTCAGGCCTTCTAGAGCCTCTGCACCCTGCAGCAGTCTTTCATGGGCTTCTCTCACATTGCACCCTGCTAAATTTATTTATTGATTTATTTGCTTGTTCTCACAACAGGGTTTCTCTGTGTGTAGTCCTAGCTGCCCTGGACACTCAATTTGTTGACCAGGCTGGCCTTGAACTCACAGAGATACGGCTGCTTCTTCCTCCCAAGTGCTGGCATTTAAGGCGTGCGCCACCAACCCCAGCTTTAAAGGTACTCTTTGCTTTCATCTTCTATAAGACAGCTTCCACCAGCTTGCTTTTCAAAAGACTCGGACATACCGAACTCACTTAACTTATGAGGGCCATGCTTCGTCAACCAGCACAGCGAATCTTGGACAGGAATGCTAAACAATAAACTTTGCAAATATAGTGAGCGTTTTTTTTTTTTTTTTCAAGTATTGGAGCGGGACTAATGTTTGAATGGACAAGATGGCTCAGTGGGTAAAGATGCTTGCAGCCAAGCCTGACAACCTGAGTTCAAGCCCCAAGACCCAGACGATGGAAGGAAAGGGTAGTGAACTGCAGGATGGTCTATGACCTCCACATGTACACAAGTAAATACAATAATAAAAGTTGTTTTTATTAAAGTGTTTAAAGATGTAGCATATTTTACACTTACAAATATTTAAAACAATATGTTTCAATTCAAAGTTGCACTTTTACTTTCCTTTTGGAGCCAATTACATTTTCAATTTTTACTTATTTTTCTTGAGACAAAAGTCTCACTGTATGGCTAAGGTTGGCCTCAAACATATGATCCTCCTGCCTCAGCCTCCCAAGTACTAGGATTATAGGCATGTGCTGCCACACTTAATTTAAGCCAGTCACTCTTCGGCTCCTGAACGGCCCTTGGGCCTCTGGGCCCAGCAGTGGCTGAAATGGGGACCCCTGCTTTCTTGTCAGGGGGCGGTGCCCTTCTTGGCACGGGCCTGCCGGGATCCCTTGCCCTCTGCAAAGCAGCCAGGACTCACTGTGCTGGTTGATAAGCATGCGGATAGAAATGCGGCTGAGGTAGAAGCGGTCTAGGAAGTACTGGATGTTCTGGTTAGAGACCGGGTCGTCGCCGTAAGTGTCCTTGTACTCCAGCACTCCCTGTGCCATGGTGGGCACTACGTCATTGTGCCGGTTCCGGATGGTGACCAGGGCATCAGTGAACCTTCAGAGGAAGCAGACATTTGCCTCTACCCAGTCTCGGGGACACCCATGGCTTTATTCCAAACTTCCTTTCAGTTCCTTCATTTTTCTCTAGCCTCCCCAGCTCCAGAGACACACAGTGCTCCCCCAGCCCCACAGGCACACAGTGCTCCCCCAGCCCCACAGGCACACAGTGCTCCCCCAGCCCCACAGGCACACAGTGCTCACTCCCCGGCCCCCCCAAAGCCCACTCTTAGTCTCTCAGCTGTCCAACCATCTTCCTGTTTACAGCTAAAGCTCTCAGTTCCTCTGAAGGTTTGTTCCTCGGGACACGGCTCCCCACATCCCTTTGGCATAGTGATAATTGGAGTTTGTATCTTTCCCACCAGACCTGGATTTCCCAGAAGTAGCCTGTCTCCCCCTTTCTTGGCAGTATCCCTGAAGGGAGGGGCCTTTCTCTGCACCCAGCTGGCATTCCATCCTTGGGGCCCTGACCAACATTGCTTTCTCGTCCCTGAATAGAGTGCTCACTCACTGGCTTAAGGTCCGGTGGTCCTCAGGGTCCTTGTCCAGGAATTCCATGATGTCCAGTAGACTCTGGACATACCTGTGTGAAGGCAGAGGGGGCCATGAGCTCAGCTGAGACTATGCAATATTCCCCCCCCCCCCCCCCCAGATGCCACAGGAGGTGGCACACAGAGCTGAACTGGCTGACAGCCAACACCCCGTTTCCTCTGGTATGGAGCTCCCTGACAGCCTAGGAAGCTGTATGAGGAAACCTCAAATTTGCTAATCCCCCTGCAGTGCATTTCTTTGCTTCAGACCCTAATTAGGAGGGACCAGAAATCACCCACTCCTGGAGGCTACGGGGAACAAGGGACTGAGGACCGACTGTACCAAAGACCACAGTAATAAGAGGGTTCAGACACCTACCTGCCTTGCTGAGCCAGCTTACTGACAAAGATCCTGGTATCTCCCACAGGGGGCTAAAGCATCTAGTGGGGTATAGGTGCAGTTAGCACAGGGCCTGTCCCACAGTGATCTGGAACCTGCCTGGGGAACCTGCGTTTAGAACGGTGACTAGCTCTGTCCTCAGGGAGGACCAGGGAGGCTCAATCTGCTCTGCAAAGCCAATGAGCAGGGTGGGTGTGGGTGAACCTATAGGCCTCCTCTTATAGGCCTGGCGAGAGGGGCGGGCCTCTTCTCCAACTGCACAGAGCAGAACACGGGGCCAGCGCACTGACTTCTGCATACACAATAGGTTTGCTGGTGGCAGTGGACGGTACCAATCTCGTGCCACTGTCCCCTTGCCCCACTGAGCCATGACTTTAGCTTTCCCTACAGATATGCCCAGCCTGTATCTTGTTCTAGGAAAATCGAAGTGCCAGCTCCCCTCTGTTCCCTATGGCAGAAACACTTCCTGCCTGAGAAGTGAAGGAGCTAGCTGGAGCCCTGTCACAGAGAGCTCCTGAGGCCCAGCAGAGTCTCTAGCAGAGACACTAAGTGAGGATCTATCCAAAGCACCCAGAGCTCTCAGAAGAGTGGCAGGGATGAGCCCCGGAGTGGCACCCCAGAGTACAGCAAAGCTTCATGGCTCTCCGGGACTCCTGCCATCTACAGGGGCTGCCGCTGCTCAGGATCTCACCTCAGCCTCTGCTCACACCCTCTTCTGTGTCGAATGCCTTTCTCTCGGTACCCTGCTTTGGCGCTGACATTAGAGAAGAGCTGGTTCTGCTGGCTTCCAGGGTAGCCCTGGGTTAGCTATGGAATGTCTCTGGGCTTGTTTCTTCATCAGGAAGGTGGGAGTTCTTATCCTTAACCTCCCACTGCACAGTGCCAGCACTCTGAATGCTGTGGCTCAAAACCCGTCACCGGCTGAGCACGCCCATTCAGCCCCTCTACGGCTGGTGCTTCCTGCTACGCTCACGTCATGTTTTAGGCTATCCAGCATTGGGAGCAAGAACGGGCTTGGTCTGGGGCTCCTCGCTGTCCTTTCCAGCCAGAACCTAGCACAATGACTGCGCACGCGTGCGTGCATGTGTGTGTGTGTGTTGCTAACTAGCTGCGGACAGGATGGGTGAAGAGACCAGCTTCCTGGCAGACTGCCTTCACCCCTGCCCATAGCAGACCTCTGCATCAGGAGGCCTCAGTCTCTTTAGAGAGGCACGATGGCCGACATTCACTGAGCTACTACTTATGGCATGACCACTGCTGCCTACCTGGGCTCAGAGGCTCGCACAGGGCCTTCAATCACTCCTTAGCCAAAGGGGGCTTTGAGGGAGAGGGGGCCTGGGAGAGAAGTGTGACGATGCCAGAGAGGCAAGGGGAGAGAAGAGAAGGGAGCTGTTGGGAGGTAGGGACCACCTGACCCCTTCCTTCAGGATCCATGCTGGGTGGGGAGGCTCTGAGCATGCCCAGAGGTAGAAATGGGCATGGTCCCAGTTTCAAGGCCCCAGGCAGGGCTGTGACGTGAACTCTCAAGGGAAGAAGTGGAACTGGTTACATGGCCAGTGACATGGAACAAAGGGCACCTGGAAATGCTGACAAAGGTAGTGTTCTGTTGGAGTTGCTGCGGGGTCACTGTAGAGACTCACACCCCTGCCTCCCCTCAAAGGGGCCATTTTCCATAGGGAAATAATGCCATATGTAGGAGCCAGGCATGGTGGCACATGCCTTTAATCCCAGCACTCGGGAGGCAGAGGCAGGTGGATCTCTGTGAGTTCGAGGCCAGGCTGATCTACAGAGAGAGTTCCAGGACAGGAAAGGTGACACAGAGAAACTCTGTCTCGAAAAACCAAATTAATGATGATGATGATGATGGGGGGCGGGGTAGACTCCTAGAACCCAGGAAGAACGTGGGGAGTTTTTGCTTAGGGCCCTTGGTCCTAGCCTTGAGGTACCTATAGGCCTGGCCTTCCATGTCACCCTGGAATAGAGCTGGATCCTCCAGAGACAGAGAGGCACTGGGATGGTGTAATGTTGGCTCTTTGGTAGCCCCTCTCCAGAGCCAGGGAAAGGGCTAGGCTAAGGGCAGTGTGTGTCCAGGTTGGGAGAGGGAAGGCCTAGGGTCTAACCCACTCCCCTCCTTGGTAAAATCTAGTGTTTTCCACTGCTCCAAGGTAACACAGAGACACCCACTCCCTAGACAATGCCCTCCATGGAGTGGAATGCAGGCCTGAGGGGAGAGGCAGGCAGAAGAACTAGGAGATGGGAGGAGGCATACAGCCACCTGCAAGTAGTGTGTGGGAGTGGGGAGTGGAGGGATGGCTGAGCCAAGGGAGTAAGTGTGTAGATGTGAAGGGTGTGTGTCTGTGGGTGTGTACCCGCATCAACAAGCTGCTGGGGATGAGGGTATGAACCAGACCATGGCCACTCGAGGAGGGTGGCTATTCGCACAAGGTGAGAGGGCAGACATATCCCACACCTGGAGCCACTCTGTGAACGGGCAGCAGGCTTGGATTTAGACCCTGGCTGTTCCCTGAAGGCCACTGGGATGCTCTAGCCCAAGCGCATGATGGGCTTCTCAGCAGGAAGATCTGGGCAGGGTAGGAATTAGTTCAAAACATGCCTTGGGGGTGGGGGAGGGGGTGTCACTACCTGAGAGGCTACTTGGCTTGGGCCAGCTTGGCTCAGGCCGGGTGTGCTAGTGTGCTGAGGGACAGGCTGGCTTAAAGCAGGCTGCAGCTCTTGTCAGGGGACCTTCCGCCTCTTATTCTGCTCAGGACAAGGGCAAGCTTGCTTTTTGTAGGATGGGAATGGAGTTCTTCACAGGCAGGGCCTGGGGTCTATATACTTTGTAGAGCCAGGCAGATGGATGACAGGGTGATGTCCACCCCTCCCCAGCCCACACAAATGCCCTCCCACTGAGTCAACCCCTTCCACATCCCCCTTACAACTCTACAAAACCTAGCAGCAGCAGTGACTCACAGGCTGTATTTTGGGGGAAGCACCTCCCTAACCTGTCCAATGCCTCTTTGGGACGGCTTCCTCCTGAGAGGAACCAGTGGATGTCCCTCTGCACCCTGGCAGCACCAGGAGGCATACCTTTCTGCAGGTAAGCCCTGCTTTCCCACAGGCCAGCATGAGGACGGGGAAATCAATGCCCTGCAGCACAACCCCACCCAAAGCTTTCTCCCTGTCCCCTTCCCAGAACCTATGGCCTGGGTTCAAATCCCGGATCTACCAGTACTTCCTAACTGACCTCAGCCAAGGCTTCCCACTTCCTGAGCCTCCATCTCTCATGTGGAGATAGTGAGGAGGAGATTGACTTGTGCGGGGGCGTCGCGAAGATTGCAGGACCATCTGAGATAGCATACAGTGTTGCCCTTGATGCCCCACAGACCCTCAGGTGTGTTGGTTTGTTGTTGTTGTTTTGCTTTTTGCATACCCCTTGTTCTCACTGATGCACTGTCTCTGAAATCTCTGACACAATTCCATCGCCTTTGACCTACAGCTACTGACCAAGTCTAGATGTGTGCGCTAGCTCGTTTTATGTCAACTTGACACAAACAAGAGTCATTGAAGAGGAAGGAGCCCTAAATGGCTCCATCACGCTGGGCTGTAGGCAGGCCTGTGAGGCATCTTCTTAACTGGTTGTTGCAGGACGGCCCAGCCCATTGTGGGCGGGGCCAGTCCTGGGCTGGCGGTCCTGGGTTCTATAAGAAAGCAAGCTGAGCATGCCATAAGAAGCAAGCCAGGGGTGGGGGGGGGGGGGGGGGCTGGAGAGATGGCTCAGAGGTTAAGAACACTGACTGCTCTTCCAGAGGTCATGAGTTCAACTCCCAGCAACCACATGGTGGCTCACAGCCATCTATAATGTCATCTGATGCTCTCCTCTGGCTTGCAGGTGCACATGCAGGCAGAGCTCTGTATACATAATAATACATAAATAAATCCTTAAAAAAAAAAAAAACAAACAAAAGATTTATTTGGGGCTGGAGAGATAGCTCAGGGGTTAAGAACATTGTCTGCTCTTCCAAGCGGTCCTGAGTTCAATTCCCAGCATCCACATGGTGGCTCGCAACCATTTATACTGTGATCTGATGCCCTCTCCTGGTGTGAAGGTGTACATGCAAATAGAGCACTCACAGATAAAATAAATAAATAAATCTTAAAAAAAAAAAAAGAGGCAAGCTAGGACTCACTTTCTTCAGTGATGGGCTACAATGTGCAAGTGTACATCAGATAAACCCTTCCCTCCCCAAGTTGCTTTTGGACATGGTGTTTCATCACCACAATGGTAGCCCCTAAGAAAGACAACATGTTTCACACTCTCAATAAGAGGGAACCCCCACTTATTGAGACTCCACTGTACAGGCCAGGAAGCTGAGCCCAAGGAGAGCCATATTGCTGTGCAGGAGGAGTTGCCTATCAAGACTCTAAGTCACACGTGTCACATGTGCTGTTGCCAAGCCTGGGGGGGGGGGGCGGGTACCCTGACCTTCCAAACACCTCCAAAATATGGCCCCGTTACTCCAAGTCTGAGCAGCTAAAATTTAATCATTTTAATTTTGATCTGGGAATTCTTCATTGCAGTGCCAGCCCAGGCCGTTTGTGCTCCAGGAACTGCAGCTGTGTATTAACTACAGTGCGGCTAACAGCTCCCTCGCGCTGCACACCCTCCCCTGTGGCCCCAAGTGGAGGTTCTGTTCTATACTCATCAGACCCAGGC
Source organism: Acomys russatus (assembly GCF_903995435.1). Classification (NCBI taxonomy): domain Eukaryota; kingdom Metazoa; phylum Chordata; class Mammalia; order Rodentia; family Muridae; genus Acomys; species Acomys russatus. The sequence continues at coordinate 21,421,448 of NC_067152.1, forward strand.
TAGTGTGGCCTTCTCTCCAGGCTCCCTGTGAAGTCAAGCCTTCCTCTCCTGAAGGCCCTGCCGGCTACCTCCATCACACCACAATCCCAGCCACCTAGACTTCTTCCTTATCGAAGAGCACCCCAGCCCCGTGAACAACCCCTTCCTGTTCTCCCATGTTAGCTTCTTGTGCTGTGGCTGAGGCCTGCAGGCTCTGCAATCCACCACCCCCTTGGCATGCTTTCTCTTATACTGAATCACCCCCTGGGGAAGTGTTTTCTCTGACTCTACCTCTCCCTGCTGTGTGCTGGCATTCCTTCCAAGCTTTGAGGGGAGAATACCTAAGCCTCCCAAGCTCCCTCAGGAGAAAGGTCGAGAATCCCAAATAGTCCAGCAGCCCCTGCCCCCTCCTCTTGCCTTCCCTGTGTCACTCCTCCTGGCTGCCTTCGAACAGTTTCTTGGGAGGGGTTTGAGAAGCCTTGTCATAAGCTCAGGGACCAGCTGGTGAGTCAGCCAAGCCAGTCAACCGGACAGACTGGAGGAGGGTTGGGAGAACAGATGGTACCTTCTGTTTTGTCCCCACAGCTCTGCCGCCCTGTGGGAAGACACACAGATTGGCGCAGAGGTCCTGGGCCTCCTGGTGACTTAGCTGGGCCACCTGAATTTCAAACCCTCTCTCCACCCACCCCTCGTCTTCTGTGTTATATTCACCAGCCCTCCTTTCTTTCCAGCTCTGAGCGTCCAAGTCCTTCTGTGTATCCATTTCAAGTTGCCCAGGCAGGCAACATGTTTTGTTTTGAAACATGTTTCACTATGTTGCCTAGGGCTGGTCTTGAACACCTGAACTCATTATCCTCGGGCTTCCACCCCCCCCATCCACTGGGAAGACAGTCATTGCCTCCACCCTGCTCAGTTTCCTCCATGACTCCAGTCAAACATGCATTATGCACCTACGATGTACCTGCCCTCGTGTGTACAGACAGCCCCGTCCCATAATCAAACCCGTCTCTCTAGAATAAACCAGGGATGCCCATATCCATACACAGACACAATGCAGGAAGGGCAGGCATCTGGGAAGTGCAGGACATCCTGGCAGGGGCTAGTGAGATGGAGAGTAATGGTGGACATGCTCTGTCTCCATGCTTTCATGTTTTACAAGTGTCAAAATGAACACGTTAGACTTCTGCTGTCATGAGATGTCACAATCGATGTCATTTCATTAAAAAAAACAAAAAAACAAAAAAAACAAAAACAAGAGGGCTGGAGAGATGGCTCAGCGGTTAAGAGCACTGACTGGGGCTGGAGAGATGGCTCAGTGGTTAAGAGCACTGACTGCTCTTCCAGAGGTCCTGAGTTCAATTGCCAGCAACCACATGGTGGCTCACAACCATCTATAATAGAATCTGATGTCCTCTTCTGTAATGCAGATGTACAGGAAGACAGAATATAAATAAATAAATCTTTTAAAAAAAAAAAAAAGCACTGACTGTTCTTCCAGAGGTCATGAGTTCAATTCCCAGCAACCACACAGTGGCTTACAATCATCTATAATGTGATCTGATGCCCTCCTTTGGCCTGCAGGTGTACATGCAGGCAGAGCACTGTATACATAATAATAAATAAATAAATCTTAAAACAAAAAAGAAAACAAAACTAACCTTCCCTGCTCATGATCCCTCCACATGTTTGCATTTCACTTTGCTTGGCCTGTCTTGGCAGAATTTCTTTTCCCAGGAACACCGTGGGCTCCTTGTGGGAAACTGCTGCTGTCTCTCTGTCTGTGTGGGTGTGTCACACTGAGCTGTGACAGGGGGGGGGTAGTGTCTATAGCAGGCAGGCTTTACCACTGAGTCCTTTGTTTATTTTGAGACAGGTGCTTACTGAGTTCCTCAGGCTGGCCTTACAATCAAAACTGTCCTGCCTCAGCCTCTGAGCTGGGATTATAGGCCTGTACTAGCGGCATTGCCTGAACTATTTTTTCAGCTGCTGAGCAACAACCTAGGGCTCTTGCATGCCAGGCAAAGGCATGCTTTTATCACTGAGCTACAGAGCCAGCTGCTGCCATTTGCTGAGACACAGGTCAGTGTTGGGCCCCTAAGGCCCAGGAAATCAACCCTCAGTTGTTCCACGTTGCAAATCCTGATCACTAGATTTCTGCCCAGTTGCCACAGTAGTCTGTTGATGATCAGCCAGGGGCGTGCTCAGCGGCAGACACGCCTTTGTTTCTGTTTCACATGAGGTTACTGGCGAGTGACCTCCAGTTACAGAGCTCTGGACAGAGTTCTGTGCCTTTGGCTACCTGTAATCAACTTTTGATCCTTGCCCTGGGAACTCTTTGGGAAGGGACTGTATTGTCTGTGTTTAACTGAGTGCTTCTCCAATATTCAAGACAGACTTGCCACTTGGATAACTTCTTCTTTTTTCTTGTTTTCCCAACCTACTTGGGCAAACAGGGGCTTGGACTCCAGAAACACGTCATGGGTTACTGCTGACATTAGCGCTTGTTCATTGCCCCCCCCCTCCAGTTTTTCAAGACAGGGTTTCTCTGTGTAGCCTTGGCTGACCTAGACTTACTTTGTAGACCAGGCTGGCCTCGAACTCGCATCCACCCACCTGCCTCTGCCTCCTGAGTGCTGGGATTAAAGGTGTGCACCCAACACACCTGGCTTAGCTTTTGCTCTTGACTGTGAAAGCTGAACTTTCTTGGATGGACATTAGGTTCCCAGAGAAAGTAGGACCATGAGACACAGACTGAACTTGATCTCTGCCCCTGCTCAAGCTGAGAATTTCCACATGATCCTGGGCAACTCCCTAGCCTCTTGGAGCCCCCGTGCCTTGCCCCTGCCCTAGCCTCCGACCCAAGAACATGTGATGATGGAGGGGTGATGGAATGTGGTGGTGGGGGGCTCACCAGCTCTGCACCAGCTGCACCGAGGGGGTGCCCAGTACTCGGTCTGGAAGCAGGTTAATCTCTTTCATGATGTTGGCCAGGCGCACGGGCAGCTCCTGCCTGAGGAAGGTGAATGATGTTTTCTCGCAGGCATTGCTGGATCCTGAGGGTGAGAGAGGGGCCGATCAACAGCTGCAAAGCGAGGAGCCAGCCTGTCACACATGTGGAGACTGGGCAGGAAGCTGAAAACAACCAAGTGACCTATCCATGGCACACAGCAAGGTAGCCCTCCTAGCACTGCAGGGCTTGAGCCGTCCCCAGACATACTACTGCCCTGCTTGACACCTCAGGAACAGTATCACCTACTGACACCACCCTCCCCCCGTTTGTTTGAACCAAGGAGGCGAGATATTCCTGGGGCTCATTCTAAACTGTTCTGGCCCGAATCATCTCCACTGTCTTCCCATCCCTTTAGACAGGCACACCACAGAAGACTGTCCCAGGGGGCAGAGGTACCTGAGAAATCCTCCCCTCTCTGGGGTGCTGTGCTAAGATTCCCAGGCCTGTAGGAACCTAGCATTCTCCCTGAGGCAGGCCATCTCACCCAGGCCGAGGACACAGATGGATGCCCAATGGAGAACTGGCTATGGTAATGACCATCTGTGAGGCAAATGGGGACCTTGGTCCAGGGTCAAGATGGATAGGCAGTAGAGGAATGAAAAGTGTCAGCCTAGGGACAGGAGACCTAGGATCAAAACCAGGCCTTGCGTCATCATCCTTTGGAGGGGCTCTCTGGGTGGGCCCTACACAAGCAAAGCCCAAGACTCCAACAGACCAAAAAAAAAAGAGAGAGAGAGAGAGAGAGAAAAAAAGAAAAAAAAAAAAAAAAAAAAAAAAAGAAAAAAAGAAAAAGAAAAAAGAAAAAAGAAAGAAAACCAGGCATGGTGGTATATGCCTTTAATCCCAGCACTTGGGAGGCAGAGGCAGGTGGACCTCTGTGAGTTCGAGGTCAGCCCTGGTCTACAAAGCGAGACCAGGACAGCCAAGGCTACACAGTGAAACCCTGTCTTGAAAAACAGCAAAACAAAAACAAAAACAAAAACAAACCTCCAACAGAACAAGGAGAAACAGAGGGACATCCTGGAAAACAGGTGCCCACATCTTGTCTGCCACCTCCCAGTCCCCCTGTCTATGATGCAGCTGTGACCTAAGCCAGCTCTTGGAAGACCTGGGCCCACTCCCAGTCACCAGCTGGCACCATAGGAATGCCATGTAGACAGACAGGGCCACACCATGTCTCCATTCACCACTGGGCACAGCTTTCTCCTGCCCCAAAGCCATCTTCACCCTCAGAACACTGCGTGGGTGATCTTCAGAAACCCAGAGATGGCCACGGTGTGTGGGGGGGGGCGGTGCAAGCCACCTGACAACCTCATGGTAACTTGGGCTCTGCCCAGCTAGAAACGGCTGCCAGGCCAGAACAGATTTGATCTTCAAGTGTCCTTGCCCAGTGGGCAGCTGCAGTGGGTGGAGGCTCACCAGTCAGGGGAGTTCCTCCTGTCAACACCTCCTACTTACTCAAAGGGTCCCCTTCCCAGCTGCCCCAACGACGACATTTCTCCCTTGCTCAGTTCAGAAGTACCTCACCCTCCGTGTAGAGTCCAGGTCTTCCAGACGACTGACTCCCAGCTGCAAGTGCCCTGTTTACTTCTGGGATCCCTCACTAGCTCCATCAAGTCTGAATGGGGCCCCTTATACCTTCACTGCCACTTAATCGCCATGACCCCTCACAACGCTTTCCCCGCGCCCCCATTCTTAGTAACAGTGTGAAGGGGGCACCCTTAACTGTTTCTGGGCAGCCAGGCTAGCCTCGCCGTTTACCCATTCCTGTCCATACCCTTCCAAACCGAACCTCCTGCCACCCAGGACCTCTTCCTCGGGCGTTAACCTCTCACTGCCACGGGCTCCTTCCCCGCGGCCCCCCCACCCCCGCCGCGGTGCCCTCCGTACCGAAGTCTAGAAACTGCTTCATGGACAGCGGGGACGGAGAGAATTTGCTGAAGTGCTCGATGTACTTGGGCGCCCCTGCTAGGGACGCATTCTTCAACAGTGCCCGGACCCAGCGCATGGCGACAGTGCCCGCGGCTCCGGCTGGGCTCCTGCTGCTGTCCCGGGGCTGGAGGGGCTGGCACCGGCCCTCGGCTCGGCCCAGCTCCGCCGGGAGACGAGCTTCGGCCGCCTCCTCCCTACCCTTGCCCTGGCGGAGCTTCCAACGCCTCGCCAATCGGCTTGTCCCGGCGCCCGGGCGTCGCCAATAGTCGCGCACAAACAACTCTGGCAGAACCAATAGCCTTACGCTTCGACACGTGGCTCGCCTCCGGGGCCCTCCCTCTTAACCGTGAAGATGCTGGAGGCGGCCTGTTGTTTTCCTCCGCTGTGCTCAAGTCCCGCCTCCGACCGCTAACTCCCCTCGACTTCTTAGGGGCGAGACCCGGATTAACCTCTTCTACCCCAGAGTCCCGCTAACCCTTCTTTTGGCCTTCTACTTTAGCCTTTCCTTGGCTCTGTCTCCTATCTTCTTCACCCCTTTTCTTTAACCCTTCCTGCCCTGCCTTATTCCTTTCCTAAAGGCACCTGTTTCATTTGACCTGATGCTAGCCTGTTCTACCATAGGGGCTCGGAGCGGTTTCTCGTTTCCTATGATAGAAGCAGAATGAACACTTGTGAAATCTGGAACCACGATGCAAGCTTATACTATTCTACCCTTTATGCGTGCAACCCGCTGGCTTCCATAAATATCCAAGTGGCCCAGGAAAAGGCAGCGTTTTCTTTTTTCTTTGAAAAACATCCAAAATTGGGATCAGAGTGTTGCTCACAGGATGTGGCACTTGTTTAACTTGTGTGAATCCCTGTTTGATCTCTGACACTTGAAAAACAACAACAAAAACACCGGGAGCCAACCCCCTTAGGACAAGCAGAGGCGGAGTCAGGAGCTGCTGTCAGCGCTAACTTTAGGAAGTTCTATTTTATTATTACCTACCTCATTTGACTGAACACAAACCCTCGCGCGTCTTGCACAACTACCTGAGAAGGCAAACTCTGTACCACTGGCTTCCTTAATGCTAGTCCCTGGGAGGTGAGGCATTTTAGGGGCTTAGGAGCCCGGCCTAATCTTCCTAACAGCTCCTAGCCTCTTTCCAGAGAAACATCACGCGCCCTCTTTTGGTAAAATGTGGTATGTTTCCCACTCTTTGGTCCGACGTAGGTTTCTTTTCTAATTGACCACGCTTTAACAGCCTTTACCACACCCCTGCTGAGGGCTGAGCTTTGTTCCCAAAAACAGACAGGATCAAGGCTTCGCCTTCACAGGGCCTGGTGCTGCTCTTAGAGGCTTGAGGCCAGAGGATTTCAGTTCAAAGGGCACCTGGGGTAGAGTGAGTTCAAGTACAGCCTGGGTGATTTAAGAAGCTCTTATCTCAAAAAGTGAGAGGAGGAGCTGGGGCTGAGCTGGTGGTAACTCAGGGGTGGAGTGTTTTTCTAGAATGTGCAAGCCTATGGGTTTGCTCCCCAGCACATGCGTGCGTGCACACACACACAACACACACACACACACAGAGTTATAAGAGAATATAGTTGTAGCCAACACAAAACAAGGAAACAAGCATTGTGGAAAACATAATGCTATGGGCCAGGCCTGGATTATCTCATTTAATTCTTTTTTTTTTTTTTCATTGTGACCTAAATCTTTATTTATTTATTTTATGTGTAAGTGTTTTGCCTTCATACATATGTATGTGCACCATGTCCATGCCTGGTGTCCTCATCAGGTCCCCTGGAATTGGAGTTGCAGATGGTTGTGAGCTACCATGTGTGTGCTAGGAACTGAACCTGGCTCCTCTGCAAGAGCAACAAATGCTCTGAACCTTTGAATTATCTCTACAGTCCCCTCTCATCTAATTCTCAAGAAGGTCTACTATGCTATTATTATCCCTATTTTACAGATAGGAAAACAGAGTTGGCAGGCATTCTCAAGTACAAATCTGACCTTGTTAGTTACCTACACACAGCCTTTTCACACACACACACACACACACACACACACACACACACACAAAAAGAAGAAGAAGAAAGAAAAAAGAAAAAAGAAAAGCAGCAGCGCACACCTGTAATCTCAGCACTTGGGAGGCAGAGGCAGGTGGATCTCTGACTTTGAGGTCAGCCTAATCTACAAGAGAGCCAAGGCTACACAGAGAAACTGTCTTTAAAATAAGCGAATAAACAGCTTTAAAGGGGATCTGTAACTGTGTGATCTGTATGTATGTGTGCCTGGGTTTATGTATCCCACAAGCATGCAGGTGCCTGTGGAGGCTACAGGACATCCAGTTACTCAGAATCGGAGTTTCAGGTGGCTATGAGCTGCCTGATGCAGATGCTGGGAATCCACCCCAGGGCCTCTGCAAGAGTAGTAAGCGCTCTTAACTGCTGAGCCATTTCTCTAGCTTTGTGTTTCCACCTCTTTCTGGAGCCCTTCCAGTTGTCCCTCTATCCGCTTTGGCTCCATTCATTGGCCTCATCTTTTCACATTCCCCTGCTCAACTCCCAGCATCATCTATCTGCTGCCTTGACCCAGCCTCTAATCTCCAATCCATTGGAAATTCTCCTGTGTGTGTGTGTGTGTGTGTGTGTGTGTGTGTGTGTGTGTAGTGGGGGTGGGGGGACAGGGTTTGGGGCCGGGGCTGAGAGTCTGGATCATTCTTCTCAGCTTCCTTGAACTATTCTTCAGGTCTCAGCTGTGTAGCCATCTCCTCCTCCAGGAAGCTGAGCTTCTGGGCTGGGCTGGGCTTCCTACACCTCTCCTGAGCTTAGGAAGGCACGAGAACTTCTCACACTGAGGGCTAACTGCTGAGTCACGGGTCTTCCCCGCTGGCCTTCAGCTTGAGGAGGACACAGGTCGCCACTGACTGAGTCGTTGCTTTATCTACAGGACTGGGCACAGAGCCTGGTGTGTAGTAGAGGAGACAGAGTAAAAAAAGGAAGTGAGGTTGGCAGAGAGGGCCCAGGGCTATGCAGGAAGGATCCCTGGACATCTACCAGCCTAACAATTAGGAAGTGGTAGATAACATACTCTCTCTCTCTCTCTGTCTCTCTCTCTGTTAGCTTAGGTGCAAACCTAATATTTCAGCACTTGTGAGAGAGGAAGTTCAAGGGCACCCTCATCTACATAGTCTGAGATCAGCCCGGCTGCGTGAGGCCCTTTCTCAACTCCCCTCCCTCCCCAAATTCAAGCCAGGAGCCTAGCAGTAAATGGAAGCATTTGGTGTTAAACCAAACACAACAGGAACAGGCCACAACTATGAAGCATAAAGAAAGCACTCCCTCGGAGGCTGGAGAGATGGCTTGGAGGTTAAGAGCTCTGGTTGCTCTCCCAAAGGTCCTGAGTTCAATTCCCAGCAACAACATAGTGGCTCACAACCATCTATAATGAGATCTGGTGCCCTCTTTTGGCCTGCAGGCACACATGCGGGTAGAACACTGTATACATAATAAATAAATTGGGGGGGGGCTGGGGGGGGGAAAGCAAGCAGGCAAGCAAGCACATGGCCCCGTCCCCTGCGGCACTCTCCCTAGAACTAGACTTACACAAAGTGAACTCTGTGCTTGAATCAAAAATCCCTCATGCAGGGATTGCTGTAGGGCACTAGGTCCATCACCAAGAAATCAGCTGGGTTGGTCATCACCTGCCTCCGGGCTGAAGTCCTGACATTGGTCAGGACTTGGGGAGTGGGGTAGGGGCAGATGCAGCAGTACAAACCAGGAACTGTTTATTTATTGTAGTGAGAAGCCCATATACAAAGAAGGCACAGGGTGGGGGAAGCTGCTATAGTACCATGGGGGTGGGGGTGGGGCATGGCTGGGGAGTGGGCCTGTCTGTGGGTAGGGATCAGGGAGAGGACCTGGGAAATCAGCCTCCTCTGCTAGAATGGAGATGGCAGCTTCTAGGGGAGGGGAAGGGCTGGGTTTCCGCAGAAAGCCACAGGCAGCTTAGAATACCACTCTGTGGTCCAGGGAGCAGAGTTAAGTCTGGCCAGCTGGGGCAGGGGCCGGGCTTCTCCCCCACCCCACATTCAAGTATCACACCCCCACGTGGTCTTGTGGAGTCTACAGGCCTTGCCCAGGCTGAGGTGGTCAGGATGGGTCAGAAGCCAGTCCTCTGCATCCTGCCAGTAAGTGCTGGGCCAGGACTGATACCCTGCTCTCTAAAGGCTGCCACCATGCTCCAGGTCAGTTCCAGCACTGTGTGTCCAGGCTGTCCGTGGTTTCTCATTGTTCCTGTGGGCTGCGTTTCTTGCCAACTCCATCTGTAGCCAAGGTTTTAGAGATCCGTTCACGAAGCCCGTTCTGGGGGCCTGTTATCTAGTTCATTGCTCTTGGGTCTGAGCACACAGGTCATAAGAGCATCCTCTGGATCTAGCCTTCTATATGGTCCTGCTCTCCAGCGGGTCCCAGGATTTGCAGCTGGGTTTGACAGTCTCCTCCTTGTCAGTAGTTTTATTCTGGACAGCAAAGTCAGTCCAGCGACAATGGCTCAAGGGGGATCCAGTGTGGAGGAGAGATGTCACCACATTGGGGACCTTTTCCTCCTGGCTCCCAGTAGAGGCGCTTTGGCTTGGTTTTGGCACAGATAGAGGCTTGGACATGCTTGGTACCCTCCGTGGTACATCAGAACAGGCCATTAGCAGTAGGCCGTGTGTGTGTGTGTGTGTGTGTGTGTGTGTGTGTGTGTGTCCAGTGTGCAGGGCTGTGCTGGGCTCAGCCCTACAAGGTCTTGAAGGAGATTCTAGGGCTCCAGAAAACATGCCTGTGCTGAAGACGGATATATGCCTGAGCCTTCTGGTGCCAGCCAAATGCATGGCCCCTTCTGGATTGTCGGAGTCATAATTTATGATAAATAGGAAGGAGGGAACACCAGGAGGGATGTCAGGGAGGGCATCAGTAGTATCGGTCCCGAATCTGCCAGCTGGTGACCCAGTGCTTCTTGGTGGGTAGAGTGTTCCCTGGAGGTGGGTAGCGCTCCTCCTCCCGGATACGCACTGCGTGGTACTTGGGCATAATCCGGTAGTAGCGGGTCGGCTTAAAGAAGTCACACTGGAGTGTCAGCAGAAGAGAAATTGTGTCACTATCCTGCATGCAAGCAGAAGATATGCACTCCTGACACACACACAGACAGATGTGTGCACACGTGTACACACACACACACACACACACTCTCTCTCTCTCTCTCTCTCCCCTATTTTCCTTACAGAAGGCCCCAACCTCAGTATGAGATAGATGGCAGGATGAACATCCCCACCCCAGGTCCAGAGGAAGGAGAGGCTGAGGAAGACACAGAGGACAGCAGAGGCAGGTGGAGACCAAGCAACTTCAGAGATCACGGGGCCAAGAAGACGGGTGGTCTCAATGGCCGGTACTAAAGGTGGGTAAGATGATTATCCTAGGGAGATGGTTGGCCTCAAGACAAAAAGGATTGGCCTCTCTGGGTTCTCTCCTTCCTTGTGGGAGGGGCTAGGACTTAGAGTTACTGTGGATATGCCCAGGGGCCAGGCAGAGATGGAGTCTAGCCCTGACTGTTTCTCTTTTCTGGTTCTTTAGGAAGCAGCATGTGCACTGGAAATAATCTTGGGATTCTAAGCTCCTGAGAGCCAGGAGGAGGTAGGGGTCAAGGGGCAATCCCAACGGCCTGTACTTTGAGGTGGTAGACAAGTGAGATCCAAGCAGGGCCCTAAGGCAAGAAGAGCAGACAGGACAGACTGAGAGGCCCCAGCCAGCTGGGGTTTTGGGGGAGGAGGTCCATAGGCCTTGTTACCCGGGTGGGCTGGGGCAGGGGGGGGCTGCCCCCTCAGTAGTCGTCGGTCAGCCTTTCTGTCTCTGACGGCTGGCTCTTCATCTCAGCCTTCTGCCTCTTAGCTTCATACAGGGCACGAGTGCGGGCTCGCTTGAAGAAGCCGCACTGGAGGGAGGAGGTGGGGATGGCCATCAGGGGTGCTGGTAGACCTGGCCATCAGCACTGGGGGGAGCTGGGGAACCTGGAAGGCTAAGTCCAGGGCCCAGCTTATGGGTAGCCAGACTCCAGAGCTCCTGAGTTCCCCTTTGCAGCCTGCGGCTCCCCCAAGGCATGGCTGTGGGACTGGAAGCTGGGGGGAGGGGCAGGGAAAGGGCGGCTGAGATGGAGATGAAGATGTGGGATGGAGGGAGGGAAGGTGGGTAAGCCGAGCTGGCGCTGGCAGGGGGTCTGAAGTGGGAAGCCCCAGCAGGGTGGGAGTCTCTACCTTCCACAGCAGGAGGATGATGAGCCCCAGCAGCAGCAGTCCGGCACCCACGGCCACCAGCACCAGCCACAGCTCAATCTCAGCAGGCAGCTCCTCCACCAGCTCTGAGTCAATGTCCACTGAGAACTGCAGAGGAGAGGAGAAGAGACTCAGCCAGGGTTAGCCTGCTGAGACCTCCCCTCATTTCATCACCTTTTCTGTCTCGGCTGGGCCCATGGCGCTGTTGTTTGACCTACGGCCAGTAGGGGGCAGTCAAGGAGTAGAAAAAGCCCCTGCAGGACTCAGTGACAGCAGCAGGCTCCGAGGGGCACGCTCAGATCTGGTAGGCAACTCGGGGTCTGAGTTTGTGGCACGCACATCTGGACTTGCATACCAGCTCTGTTCCTGACAAGCTGTGAGACCGCGAACTACTGTAGTAATTTCAGCTCTCTCTGGATCGTTCACGTGATCTGGCAGACAGCGTTTAAGGCTACTATACAGTATAGCAGCATGGCCAAAAGAATGCATTCTGGAGTATGCCTATGCGTACGCCGCTCCAAAACAAGCTGTTCATAAAGAGTTATTAAAAACACAAAACAATGCATACCAAATGGCATGGTTTTTTTCCCTCTACAATGGCGTGTATGCATGTGTTTATACAGATTAAATAGTCCACACTAGAGATGCTTGGGACCAGAAGTGTTTTAGATTTGGGATTTTGTTTTATTTGTGGCTCAAAAAGTTTCAGATTTTGGAGCATTTGCATTTCCAGTTTTTGGAGTAGAACTTCTCCCTACATGCCTATGCATGGTTTTTACTTCTTTTAAAAATTATTTTGATTTTGAAGGCGGGCAATGGTGGCACACGCCTTTAATCCCAGCACTCGGGAGGCAGAGGCAGGTGAATCACTGTGAGTTCGAGGCCAGCCTGGTCTACAAAGCGAGTCCAGGACAGTCAAGGCTACACAGAGAGACCCTGTCTCGAAAACAAAATTTTTTAAAAATTTTGATTAAAAAATTGTTTCCACAGTGAACAGTAGTTTATGCATGTTGGTGATCCCAGCAGGAGGCAAGTGGATCAGGAGTTCAAGACCAGCCAAGGCTACAGGAGGCCCTACCTCCAAAGAGCAAACAAGCAACTCAAGTCAGCAAGGCCTTTGATCCCAGCACTGGGAGGCAGAGGCAAGTGGATCTCCATGAGTGTGAGGCCAGCTTGGTCTCATAGTGAGTTCCAGGACAGCCAGAACTACATAAATGAACAAACAAACAAACAAATAAACAAGTAACAAAAATGCATTGTAAATATCTGTGCTGCACCTTCCTTTTTTGAGAGAGGGTCTTCTTACATTAGCCCAGGCTAGCCTCAAACTGTTAATCCTGCCTCAGCCTCCCAAGTGCTGAGATTTTAGGCATGCCCCCGTGTGCCCTCCCCAGCCATCTCCATATTTTTAATACATTTGATGCACATTGATGGGATCGCACTACGCACATACGTCTACAAGTATCATCGTCCCCAGTTTTTAAAAAAAATTATTATTAAAAACACCAACTTCCCCTCTCAATTGATAAAGGCCAACCTGACCTCTTCTGAGGAGCACACAGTCATTGTAGAAATGGACCACATTTTATCGAGCCAATCTCCCACTGACAGCCATTTAGATCATTTCCAATTCCCTGCTCTTATTAACAATGCTCTAAAATAACCCCACATATTTATCTTTGCATGCTTGTCCTCTTAGCTCCTTGAAATATAGGAGCATGTGCTAGATCAAAGGGAATGGGTGCTTTAAACTTTAATGAATATTGACAAACTCATCTCCACAAAGGAGCCACCAATTTATACTCCAGTCAGTAGCATTTCTCACCACCTGGCATCACCAGACAGCATTTTTCTTTTTAGTATTTTCCAATCAGATAGGCAGACAGCTCTTGTTCGTTTTTTTGGTATTGTTGTTGTTGTTTTGGTTTTTTTGAAACAGGGTCTCTCTGTGTAACCCTGACTGTCCTGAACTTACTTTGTAGACCAGGCTGCCCTCGAACTCAAAGCGACCCACCTGCCTCTGCCTCCTGAGTGCTAGGGTTAAAGGTGTGCGCCACCACGCCTGGCTATCTTGTTGGTTATTTTTATTTCTTTTATTTTTAAGAGTTTTTGTTTGTTTGTTTGAGACACAGTTTCATTATTGTGTAGCCTTGGCTGGTCTAGAACTCAGCATGTAGACCAGGCTAGCCTTGAGCTCACAGCGATTCTCCTGCCTCAGCCTCCAGAGGTCTGGGTTTAAAAGTGTGCACCAGCATGCCCAGCTAAAGGGTTTTGTTTGTTTGGCTGGTTGGTTGGTTTGGGTTGGGTTTTTTGAGACAGAGTTTCTCTGTGTAACCACCTTGGCTGTCCTGCAACTCTCTTTGTAGACCAGGCTGGCCTGAAAACTCATGAAAATCCACCTGCCTCTGCCTCCTATGTGCTGGGATTAACGGCATGCGCCACCACTGCCCATCAAGTTTTATTTTTTTTATATCAAATTATGTATAGGCATGTATGTATTGTGTAGGGATGTGTGTTTGTGAGTACAGGAGCCCACGGAGGCTTTGTCTGATCACCTGGAGCCATCTGATGTGTGTACCGGGAACCAAATTAAAATTTCCTGCAAGAGCAGTGTATGCCCTTAGTACAGGGTCACCTCTCCAGCTCCTATTTCATTTCTTTTTTTTTTTTTAAGATTTTATTTACTTATTATATATGAGTGCTCTATTTGCATTTACACCTGCAGGCCAGAAGAGGGCATCAGATCACATTATAGATGGTTGTGAGCCACCATGTGGTTGCTGGGAATTGAACTCATGACCTCTAGAAGAGCAGACGGAGCTCTTAACCGCTGAGCCATCTCTCCAGCCCCTATTTTCTTTCTTTATGTGTAAATTAAACACTTATATTTCATCTCATATACATTGCCTTTTTTATATTATCTTTTATGTTGAATTCTTTAAAAAATGTATCCACACCTTGTCATATTCCTTTGGAACTTATCCTTTTCACTTATCATCCTTTGTTGTATATGGATTTATAATTTCACATAGTCTAACATTTCAATTCGTTCCTTGTGACCTTTGTCTTTGAGAAAGTAAAAGCCACTTCAGATGGCTCAAACTTTTAATACTAGCACTTGGGAGGCCCACCAGAATATTGTTCTAAAAGTTTATGACAGCCGGGCGTGGTGGCGCATGCCTTTAATCCCAGCACTCGGGAGGCAGAGGCAGGCGGATCGCTGTGAGTTCGAGGCCAGCCTGGTCTACAAAGTGAGTCCAGGATGGCCAAGGCTACACAGAGAAACCCTGTCTCGAAAAACCAAAAAAAAAAAAAAAAAAAAAAAAAAAAAAAAAAGTTTATGACTAGCCTGGGCTACATAGTGAGATCTTATGTCCCTCCAAACAAATCAATAGTGCCACTGAGATGGCTCACAGGGTGAAGTCACGTGTTGCTAAGCCTGACAGCCCGAGTGGGAGGACTCACACATGGTCGAAGGAGAAAACAACCTCCTACAAGCTGTCCTCTGACTTGGGCACACACACACTCCCTCCCCAGAAAAAGTACAATAAAATTTAAATTAAAAATGAGATGAAATGGGGCCATAGCAATGGCTCAGTGGGAAAGAGTGCAGCCTGCTCTTCCAAAGGTCCTGAGTTCAATTCCCAGCAACCACATGGTGGTTCACAACCATCTGTAATGTGATCTAATGTCCTCTTCTGGCATACAGGTATACATGTAGGCAGAACACTGTATACAAAACAAACAAACAAACAAATAAATAAATCTTTAAAAATAAAGTAAAGCCAGATGTGGTGGCACACACCTTTAATCCCAGCACTCAGGAGGCAGAGGCAGGCAGATCGATGTGAGTTCGAGGCCAGCCTGGTCTACAAATTGAGTTCAGGACAATCATGATTACAGAGAGAAACCCTGTCCCCTGTCCCTGGGGTTGGAGAGATGGCTTAGCAATTAAGAACACTTACTGTTCTTGCAGAGGACCTGCATTTGAGTCTCATGCCTATAACCCCAGCACTCAGGGAGGCAGAGGCAGGCGGACTTCTGTAAGTTCCAGGCCAGCCTGGTCTACAAGGAGAGTCCAGGACAGCCAAGACTATACAAAGAAACCTTGTCTTGAAAAAAAAAAAAAAAAAAAAAAAAAACCACCCCCCAAGTAATAATAAAATGAGTAAATAAATAAAAATTAAAAAGAGATGGCTATGGTGGAGCACTCTAGAAGCTGATACAGGAGAACTGACTCAAGTTTGAGGCTAGCCTGGGCAACTTAATGAGCTCATGGCCAGCCTGGGCTACATAGAAAGATTCTGTCTCACAAAACTAAACCAGTCAAACAAATTCTGAACAATAACAACATATGTATGTATGGCTGAAAAGGTATAGAGTGCCTGGGGATAAGTATAACAATAAACATACAACAAAAACATTAAAATCATGGGGACTAGAGAGATGGCTCAGAGGTTAAGAGCACTGACTGCTGCTCGTCCTTAGTTTAAATCCCAGCAACCACATGGTGGCTCACAACCATATATAATGAGCTCTGGTGCCCTCTTCTGTTTTTTTGTTTGTTTGTTTTTTGTTTTTTTGGTTTTTCGAGACAGGGTTTCTCTGTGTAGCTTTGGCTGTCCTGGACTTGCTTTGTAGACTAGGCTGGTCTCGAACTCACATCGATCTGCCTGCCTCTGCCTCTCAAGTGCTGGGATTAAAGGCGTGCACCACCACGCCCGGCTGCTGGTGCCCTCTTCTGGCCTGCAGGTGTAGATGCAGGCAGAGCATTGCATACTTAATAATAAATAAATAAATAAATCTTTTTTTTTTTTAATTAAAATTATGGATAGAAAAAAAAAAAGCCAATATTCTCTCATTGCCAAATCTTTTCAGATTATTCCAGTCCAAGTAAGTTTCAGGGAATTCCAAAGGGGGCAACATGTTCTAAGTTGAAATAAGAAATATGACACTTTGTAGACTAGGCTGTCTTGGAACTCATGAAGATCCACTTACCTCTGCCTCTCAAGTGCTGGAATTACAGGTGTGTGCCACCACGCCTGTCTTTTGTTTTGCTTTTTGAGGCAGTGTGTCTCAATGAATTTGCAGTTATTTTGTCTAAATTGGCTGGCCAGCAAGCCTTCAGCGTCCAACTGCCTTCACTGGCTAATAGCTGAAGTTACAGGCACACGGGCCAACACTCCCAGCTTTTAACTGGGTGCTTGGGTGCTGAGGATCAGAATTTAGGTTTTCACACTTGTGGAACAAGGCCTTTGCCCACTGAGCCATCTCTCCAGGCCCTCACTTTTAGTTTTGAGACAGAACACCAGTAAGCTACCCAGATTGGCCTTGAATTCGCTATAGCCCAGGCAGGCCTGGGATTTAATGATCCCCCTGACCTGGCTCCCAAGAAACTAGGCCTGTATCCTCAGGACCAGCATCAATGTCCTCTTAGAGATGCCCTGTGCTGTGTGGCCTGGCCTGAGGCTGTTGCCTTAGGTAGCATACCTACTCACCCATGTGGTCTTGTTCTCCATGTTGATGGTAGGGATGCTAGTTCTCAGGAACAGAGTAGCCCAGCCGTCTACCCTGACTCTGTCAAAGTCTTTGTAGTCCTACCAGGAAGATAGAGTCAGAGCCAGCTGAAGTCTCTCTCAGTCTCCTTCCTGACTATATACACTCTACCCCCTTCAGTGCTCCACCAGGCAGCACCCTCAAAGGATCCCTCACCCAGCCTTGCCTGCACACACAAATGCATGCCATTCACTCGGCTGTGCTCTGGGTCCTGTGCTAATGCCAGGACAGGGATAGCAGAGACAGAGGAGGTCACTGTCTGTACTGAATTTACCCAGCACCTGTTTCTGGCACATAGCCACACCCCTTCATTTACCTAAGGTGGCTTTTGTGGCCCAGTGCTGGAAACTGAGTAGGTACTACAGAAATCAATGTCAGGGACCAGAAAGATTTATAGTCTAGTCTTTAAAAAAAAAGAAAAGAAAAGAAAGAAAGAAAGAAAGAAAATAAATAAAAGGTTAGATGAGGTAGCAAGAGAAGGCTGGCACGAGAGTAACTGTAACCTATCCCTGCATGACAGGTGACTCATTAACATATGGAAAAGGGGTGTGTCCTTCAGGAGAGAGCGCCCCGGTTCTTGGTGGCGGTGGAGACCTTGATGGCTGAATAGGGAATTCACACACAGAGATGGGGGGTGGGGGGAGCTGGCATTCCCGGGGGGTCGGGGGAGGACCAAGGCCAAAGGCACAGAGGTGGAATGTAAAGGACACAGGAGAGGTCATTTTGGAAGCATTGCACATTTACATAGATAACACCGATGTGGCCCACAGTGACAGACACACAACTGTGCAGAACATGATGCTGTTTTACACACACACACACACACACACACACACACACACACACACACACACCAGCTTCAATCTTCAATCCCTTCCTGTCACTCTCCCCGCCCCATGTGAGCGACAATAAAGACCTCCAAAGCCAGCACGAACCTCAATGAAGGTGCTGTTCCAAACCCGCGCCTTCACGGTCACGTTGCTGATGTTAGAGGCATCAGGGATGGGGCACTCCAGCCACACACAGCGGGCACGGCCACTGGCACAGGTCTGAGGTGGACAGGAGGTTACACAGACAGCATGAGAGAGCTCTCCCTAGCTTCTACCCTTCTAGACTCCACCCCACCCTTGAGCAACGAAGGCATCTGGTTCACTGTTTTGCTCATGCGCACGTTGTATTTCATGAATATACGTTCAGGATGCATTCTCAGGCCAAACTCATCTGATTCAGAGAATCAAACCTGAAACAGAGTCCCGGCTAAGGCTGGCAAGGCCCAGCCTCAGGAACCTCTCCAAAGCCAAACATGCTGGGTGTTGTCTGTTGTCTTGGGATGCCCATTAACCTCTCTAGCCAATTAGGCCTCCCCTGGGGTCCACATATTTGCTTCTCAACCTCTTCCTGGCTAGAGCACTCTGCTCTACACTTCCTCCTGTCCCTCCTCAGCCCAAATGTCCAAGCTGAATGGCCCCAATGGGATGTGAGGCCTTGGAATCCAGGCAGCAGTTCCTCTTTGGATCCACTGTGTTGGACGCTCCTATGGTAGGAGGTAAATCTGTTTTTCTGTCAGGAGGCTCCTGAGGCCCAACTTCACAGCACCTCTTTAAACTGCTGTCTCTGTGTGAGTAGTCTCCGTGCGCCCCTGATGCCCATGTGCCTTGTGACAGGCTGTGCAGTCCTCCCCCACCTCTGGCCTGGCCACTCACCAGCACAGTCTCAGACTTGGCTTTTTTGGCAGCAGCTAGTGTGACAGGTGGGGGACCCTGGTCTCCCCCTGGGTCCAGTTGTCTCCGCCTGCGCTGTGGAGATGGTGGCTTGTCTCCGGGGACCTGCAGAGGGCACAGATTTGTTAGGAAGGCAGAGAGAGAGAGAGAGACACTAACACACAGAGAAAGACAGACAGACAGACAGACAGAGACAGACAGATAGACAGAGTGAGAGAGAGAGAGACAGAGAGAGAGAAAGGGGGAGAGAGAGAAGGGACGGGCGTCGAGGGTAATCAGGCTCCCAAAGAGGACCAAGGTGGCAGGGAAAGACACCGGCCTTTCTGCCCTTCTGCATGCAAATGAGATGTACATGGACCATTCGTGATGATGAACTTACCAAGAGAGTAAGGTTGAGAGGGTTGACAAGGTTTCCAGATGGCTGGCAGGGCCAGGACCCATTGCTGTGGATCGTGATCTCCGTGGGGTACAACAGCCACTTGCCATTGGCAACTTCATAGGGCCACTCCAGACCTAGAACCAGTGTGCCCAAGGCCGCCAGCCCATCTCCCACTGGGCTCACCTGTGGGCACACATGACCTCTGTGTCATGGCTACCATCGTTTGGAAAACCACTCCCAACTCAAGGACCCTCAATCCTCCCACTTTTAAACCCCGGACTCAGAACCGTCTCCCCATTGCCTTTTGTAAGAGTCACCAGGCAGGACCCCAGAGGCGGCTTTACCTGGAATTCATATTTCAGGGGACTTCCCACATCCTCCACGGTTTTCATGCCAGCCTCACCCATCACTGTCCCACCAAAGAAGCTCTGCAGCCGATGGTTCATCCTAGGGTAAGAAAGACACGGAGAGCCGGGCGTGGTGGCGCACGCCTTTAATCCCAGCACTCAGGAGGCAGAGGCAGGCGGATCGCTGTGAGTTCCAGGCCAGACTGGTCTACAAAGTGAGTCCAGGATGGCCAAGGCTACACAGAGGAAACCCTGTCTTGAAAAACCAAAAAAAAAAAAAGAAAGACACGGAGTCAAGGCAGACAGGAGGCCAGAACCCCGCCAGAGGGGACTGTGGTGCCAGGGGGGGCACTGTGGTGCCAAGGCTGGATGGCTACAGTTCCCTTGGTGCATAAACCCCAGTTCTGCCATGCACCAGCTGTGTGGCCTCACACACACACTACTGATCCCCTCTGAGCCTCAGGTTCCTCGCCTGTAAGGTGGAGTTAGTAATAGCCAGTACAGTGCGGGGCAGTGATGCAAAGTCAATAAGGAGAGGTCTTTGGGGGCTGGAGAGATGGCTCAGAGGTTAAGTGCACTGACTGCTCTCCCAGAGGTCCTGAGTTCAATTCCCAGCAACCACATGGTGGCTCACAACCATCTGTAATGTGATCCAATGCCCTCTTCTGGCCTGCAGGTGTACATGCAAATAGAGCGCTCATATACATAAAAATAAATATAGTAAAAAAAAAAAGATGTCTTTGACATATTTGCATAGTGGGCCTTCAAGGAGGTGGGGGAGGGGCTGAAGAGACAGGTCAGAGGATAAGAGCACGTATTGCTCTTCCAAAGAACTGGAAGATGGCATTTTTCCATACCATCTATAACTCTAGTTTCAGGGGATCTAACACCCTCTTCTGACCTTCATGGGTACCGGGCATGCACATGATGCACATACATACATGCAAGCAAACCATCATACACATAAAATAAATCTAACAAACAAAACCTTTTTGTTTGTTTGTTTGGTTTTGGTTTTTTGAGACAGGGTTTCTCTGTGTAGCTTTGGCTGCCTTGGACTCGCTTTGTAGACCAAGCTGGCCTCGAACTCACAGAGATCCTCCTGCCTCTGCCTACCATGTCCAGCTTAGAAAAAAAAATTTTTTTAAAGTGTTGGGGGGAGGTGGGTGCTGACAGCTGAGGAGTTGGCTCAGTGAGTCACGCATTCACTAAGCAAGTGTGAGGTCCTGAGTTCTAATCCCCTAAGAACCTAACTAAACACTGTGTACCAGAGCATGCGTCTGTAATCCAGGTGCTCCTAATGTGCGATGGGTGGTGGAGACAAGGCGATCCCTAAGGAAACCCATGGGCCAGCCAGCTTGGCATATACATTCTAGTGTATGCAATGGCCAACAACAAAGAGACACCCTGCCTCAAACAAGGCTCAACACCTCATATTGTCCTCTGACCTCCACATGTATTCCACAGCATGCACATATCTGCATTCTCACATGTGCACATGCCAACGTCCATCATACATATATGCGCATACACAACAGTAAGTATCAAGAAAATAATGTGGAAAATGAAAAGAAAAGGCAGGCCATCACCTTAGCCCCAGACAGGGAATAATGACACAACTGTGAGAGTGACCATTGTTACTAGGAAAAGGTAACCCAGGAGAATACCGGGCCAAGAGACGTGTCAGAGGATCTCAGGAGGCACCTTAAGGGCGGGGAGGCCCTGGCTCAGGCTCAAAGGACTAGGGATGGAGTGGTACCCACAAGCTGAGTGAGGCCTGGAGTGTGTAGTCCACCTCCAAAGTGAGCGTCATGGGCTGCAAGTTGTCCTGGTGACTCGACCTGAGGAGAAAATGCGGGTGCTAGGAAGGAGACCCAGGATAGAAGCTCAGGCCTGGCCACACTGGCTTCACAGGGTCACTCACGTGGATAGCTGTAGCACTGCCAGAAGGTCTCTCGTGTGCAGAGTCACCCCGATGACCTCAAAAGCAATGAGCAGCTCCATCTAGCGCAAGGGCCAGGAAAGCAGAAAGGAGATTTGAAATGCAGCAGGGGGGCCTTAGCATGGGGGAAGATCTAGGCTAGGAAACCCCCACCCCTCCATCTCTGCTTCCCCTGTCTCTTCTTCAGGTGACATCATTGGGGGATCTCTTTTGCACAACTTTAAGCGGGTTACTGAAACCTACTAAATCTGCATTTCCCTTTCTGTGGCATCGCTGTTGTATTAGGGGACGTTGAGGTATGACATCAGATGAAAGAGGTGGCATTAGGTATAGGGGTGAGGCAAAGTGACCTCCCCTAGAGTCATGCATAGCTCCCTGGTAGCTCCCTTTCTTAGTGTCTGGGCCTCTTCTCACCCCCTGCTGGGCCTTCCCCTCCTCCACTCTGGCTCTTTGCTTCAAGAAACCCCCATGAACTGGGCAAAATGGCTAGGAACTCCCACAAGGACCCTCCAGGAGTGGAGGATGTGTGGCCAGGTCTCACCTTCTGGTTCCGTTTGAAGGGATTTCCTAGCTCACAGAGGATGGTCTCATTAGCTTGGCAGGTCCCAGCCTGAGGATAGAAAGCAAATACGGTCAGGGTTATACTTGTCTTCAGTCTACTTATGGAGCACAATTAGAAGCTCTGAAGGCTTGGCTATCAAGCAGCAGAGGTAGCCCCGCCCGGAAGGAGGTCAGCACCCCACAAAAGAGGGATAATTCAAGTAGGGTAATTCATATACATTTGGGGTACACATAGACAGGAAGCCAGGTTCGGGTTGAGCCTGGACAGCAGGCACTCACCGGGCGCACTGAGGACAGTAGAAGGGCGGATGGCACCTGCAGGGTGAGCAGTGCCTCATGGGCATCTTCCCCAGCCCGCTCGCGGCTCGGGATGTTGGTCACATTGATGCTCAAGAAGAGTTTCTTAGTGTCTCTGCTGTACTGGAGCCTGAAGACAGGAGCCCAGAGCTAAGCCAAAAGCCCCACCCCCCGAGCTTCTGTCCCTCAGGCCTCCAGGGCTAGGAAAGCCACTGGGTACCAACCAGCTCATACTTTGCAGTCTTTTTGGGTTTGTTTGTTTGTTTGGTTTGGTTTGGTTTTTTGAGACAGGGTTTCTCTGTGTAGCCCTGGCTGTCCTAGACTAGCTTTGTAGGCCAGGCTGGCCTCGAACTCCACCTGCCTCTGCCTCCTTAGTTCTGGGATGAAAGGCATGTGTGTCACCATGCCTAGTTTACCTTGCAGTCTTAACCTGTGCTAATTAAAGCCTCAACTGCTCACTTCTACCCTTTCCTGGCCCATGAGGCCTTACCCCAATTCTGTCAGCCAATGATGCCCCGCCCAGCCCTGGACCAATCAGTGTCACCACCCAGATACCACCTGCTTAAAGGCTGCAGATGCTCAGACACGAAGGCTGCTTGCATCCTCAGGTTGCTGTCACACTTGTTGTCTGGCCCACACTCTTTCTGGAAGTGGACCTGGGAACAGTGGGAGGCTTGAGGGGCTGCACCCCACATCATCCTCTGGTCCCACAGCCCTCCTGGCCCCAGGGGAGGCCTTTCTCACCTCAGTGTGGTTCTCCGGAACCTGTGCCTGGTTGAGGACTGGGTAGGAGTCCAGAGACCGCATCCCCAGCTTGAGGCGATCGGGCATGCGCGAAGGTAAAGAGTAGTTCATGGCAATAACGATGGGACGGAGTTTATCACGGACATTGTCCTGTGGAAGGGGACGATGTTGAATCCTTTCATTTTGATAAACCCTAGCCAGAATAAGCCCTAGGGAGGAGCAGGGGTTCTCTCTACCTTGAACCCCCAAGTTAAGCTGAACTCCCACTAATCCAATCACTAAATTGAATCCTACCATCTTGTACTGCCAACCTCCTTGATAGATAACGTTTCTCCTTCCCAAAGACAGGGGCCCCCCTTTACTTTACGGATCTCCAGGTCCACTCCCCACCCCACCTCACCCCACCCCACCCCCGCCCCCACACCCGACACCATGATGCCCCAAAGAAGAACTGAGCTTGCCCCAGTCACGGACCCATTCTTTCCAGACTGTCCAGAACCAACACCTCTTTTTTAGGTGATAAGTCTCTTGACTCCATTTCCACCCCGGGATTTATCTTCCTCCTACCATGGGTGACAAGCTATGTGCAGGCTACCATCTTGCCAATCCATATTCACTAGACTGACTTCCCCAAACTCTGTCTTTGGGGACACCCCTGTCCCTCATCTTTGACTTGGAGGGGCATTGGCCACCTCTTTTCAGGGATCGCAGAGCCCCCATCCTACCCCACAGCTCCTTCCTCACCATCAGCAGTAACTCCAGTGTCTGGCAATATGTCTCTGGCATGGAGAAGAAGCCATGAAAGACAGCCGACTGGCTGCGGGCAAATCGGAGCCTGGGTGGGCGGCGATCCCGGTCAGCCTCCAGTGTGTAAGCCAGGGCTGCAGATGGGACAGGGCAGTCAGCAGGCAGCCAGGTGAGCATCCTTCATCTCCCTCCCTTCCACCTGAACACCATGTGCCCAGCACTCACTGATGTTTCGCCTGTAGTGAGGATTCCCAGCGCTCTGGTTGTAGGCAAAGCACAGCTCCACCTGAACACTGTTGGGGGGACGCATAGCATAGCCTGGTCACAGTGGGAGGGACAGCCATGTCCTATTTCTCACTCCTGTGCTAGGCAAAGGGAACTCAGGACCCTTGTTGAGAAAGGCAGGAGCAGAACTGGGCAAGTCTACAGAGCTGTGGTGAGTTCTCACTCACTGTTTCTGGGGGTCACCAGTGAGGAAACTGGTCCAGGGAGCAGGATTCATCTGGTGTTATCAGTTGACTGATGGCCCAGTCCAGGTCTTGGGATCTCCAGATCTTACTTTTGTCACCCATCCCATGCTTTTCAGCTCTGTCCCCTTTGCTATCTCACAGATATCCACAGAAAACCCTTAGGGTCACTGCTGTCTTTATCACTTTCTTAGCAACTGTTTGTTTTTAAATACAAAGTACAGCGTACTGTGCTTAGGACTTTTTTGTATATTATCTCATTTGATCATCTCAAGACCCCTGTGCATTGGTTATTACCTTTTATATGTTATCTGAGCCTCAGGCTCATAATTTGCCCAGGGTGAATCTTCTCCCCGACACCCATCCGCCCAGGAGCATCCCTTATCCCCTCCCTTCCTGCCCTCACTCCTCAGGCATTCTCCCTGATCTCCCCCAGCCAGGAGGGGCTGATCCAGAGCTCCTGTTCCTTACTTTGTGCTCACACATACGCTCCTGCAAGGAACTTTGACTTTAAATGAGATTGCATAGGGAAAGCATTACTGCTCCTAGAATCCAGCTGTTGATGGTGGAGCATCAGGAGAAGCCGGTAGGGGCCAGGGGTGGAGTGGGGTGGGTGGATGGGGGGAGTGGGCAGGGGAGAAGGCTTAGGGCCTGAGGCCCTTCCTGGCCTGCCTATACATAAGGAGTGTGTAGGAAGAACTGGGCTGATGGTCTCACCAAGAAGTATCTGTACAAAGCGAGGGGTCCAACACAGCTGGCCTGGCCACCAAAGTCCTATGGAGGATATTGATGACAGGCCGGGCCCTACAGTAACAAGAAAACAGGCAGATATCAGTATTTCCTGCATATTCCAGGCCAGGACTGGGGTTCAGGTTTTCTATGGATCACTGAAGAAGTGGGCGGAGCCGAGCCACCATAAAGATGAAGATAGAGGCCGGCCGGCCGGCCATGCCCCTGCCCACGGTCTCCCAGCTCACCGCAGCAGCACAATGTGGTCTGACAGGCTTCCTACTAGCAGGTCTGGATAAAAGTTGTCATCCACATCCATCTTCCCACTCAGAGAGTAGCCAAAGGTGGCCAAGCCAGGCAGTCCCAGTTTCTCTGCATGGATTATCTGAGGCCAAGAGGAAGCGGTAGGGACAGGTTCCGAGGTATGCTTAGAGGAAGAGGCCCCAGGGGAAGAGGAGTACCAGACTTGTCCCCGAGCACTCATACCTGCTGGGGCTGCCTGAGGAGGCCCCCGGAGCTGCTGTGGTAGATGTATACCTTGCCCAGGCCCTCAAATGGAGCTCCCACAGCAATATCTGGGGGGGTGGGGGGGGGGGGAGAGACAGGGCAGAGTCACCAGGCGTTCCAGGCCCCATAGCTCTTTCCCTCTCTGCTGTAGGCCGCTAAGCCCAGCGTGACAAACGACCTCACCCTGGCAGAAGTGTTCAGGAGGAGGTAGGGCAGCAGGGAACTTCAGCGTTCCAGAGCTGCGGTTGGGAATTGCAGGTTCCGGAAAGAGGAAGAAACTTCCCCCAAAGTCACACAGGAGGTCAGTGCCACAGACAGAGCCGAGCCCCATATTGCCCAAGATAATCCAGTATTTGCTGCTTGCCCTCTCGGCCCATCAACCACCGCTACAGACACCTTAGTTCTTCTGACATTTACTATAAGGCCAGAAAAGAAGCCATTCCCTATTGATAACTGCCAGCACTAATAGCATCCATTTCACACAACCCTTACAAGAGTGCTGAGGCTGGGGAAACAGCACTATTATATATACCCTCTTCTACAGATGAGAAGACTCAAATCCCAAGGTCACACAAGCAGGACTATAGTTGGATTATAACTACAATACTACGGTGGATTTTGCGTCAATAGAGCAGACCTTCGAGTGTCAAGACTTTTAAAATGCTAAGCAACGTTTTTTCCCTTGAGTAAACTTCAGCATATTTGATGACCTCAATCTTTACTGGATTCATCTGTTACACTTGATCTGATAAGGCAGGGGGGGCTGGGGGGGGAGGTGAGGGGCACCTGTAAAGGATGCCAAGCAGAGTGAACAGACCCCTACGCTGAGAACACCGAGCCTTGTGCGGGACGTGCTCCGGCCCGTTGGCTGACCTTTCTGGCACCCGCGTCTGCCTCCTAAGAGGTGCTGCCTTCCCTTTGGTTCTCAGCTGGGTTCTGGGAAACTGAGGTCATAAATGCTCCCTATTTAGAGGCTCACACCCCAACGTGTCCTTCCTGTGACTTCTCCCCAGGTCTTGCAGAGCACTGGCAAGGCAATGCCACTATGCCTTAGGGCTCTTTGCCCCAGCCCTTCCCTTATCACCTGATAGGGTACATTCCGGGTCCTAGCTCCCTAGGTTTCCTGTCTGCTTCTACCCCACACCCCTCCAGAATCACCCTCCAAAGCAACAAGCTATCATATAAACATCCCTGCTCCAAAACGTTCTCTACCCTACCCTGACTGTGACCCAAATAGAGAAAGCCCCATTTCCTCTGTCTGGCTTTCAGAGCATTCACCAGCTTGCCCCCAGTATAAGCTTTGGTAGTGTGTATTACATCGCTCCCATGCTCATGATGCATGCTATTTGTGCCTCTCTTCTGGGCACGCTCAACGTAATCACTTACCACCCACTCTCCGCAAGCCCCCCAGGCTAGCCTCGTACTTCCTCTTTACTATTCCTTTGGGCTGTGAGTCCTGATAAGCCTAGTATACAGTTGGTGCTCAGTCAGTGAGGGTGCCGAAGGAGGAGTACTGGCTCATACCCTGGAATCCATCCTGGTTGATGTCACCAATGCTGGCTACAGAGACGCCAAAGGCAGAGTGGCTGGGGCCATGAAGCAGGAGGGAAGGTTGGTCAGGGAAGGACGTGCCCGCCTGGTTCATGAAGATGTAGACAGCACCGCCTACCTCTTCTTTCCGTTCAAAGTAGTAGGGCGCACCCACAAGGAGGTCCTGCCACCTGCACAGGAGACGAGTGGGAATGGAAGTGTGAGGCTGGCCTCGGATACACAACCGAACTGTCATTTAACGAGCACGATTTTGCCAGGGCCATTCAACTGAGCAAATGACACACGGTCTGACCACACAGCCCACGAGAAGGCCAGCAAGACCCGCCGAACAGAAAACTCATGTCATTGGAGAAACCATGCAGGCAAAGATCACACCCGGAAAAAGCCCCTGGCCCCATTGGCACAGGTACAGACAAGCAAGCTCGAGGGGTGTCATGCAAATGACATGCAAATGTCCAGGCTGCCATCAAAGTGTGATCGCAAGACCCTGAAAACAGTGAATGTATGAATGC
The DNA here is from genome assembly GCF_903995435.1 of Acomys russatus. Classification (NCBI taxonomy): domain Eukaryota; kingdom Metazoa; phylum Chordata; class Mammalia; order Rodentia; family Muridae; genus Acomys; species Acomys russatus. The sequence continues at coordinate 21,448,722 of NC_067152.1, forward strand.
AAAGCTTCTACTTCCCTGATCTAGCTTGAGCAAGCCTGCCACCCGCACTCCCCCGCCCCCACCTTTCCCCCTGGTCCCAGAGGACATTCCCCACCCCCCATGTCCCTAGGTTCTCACCCATCATTGTTCAGGTCTGCCAGGGCAATGGCACTGCCAAAATAAGCGCCCACCTGCGTGCCCTTCAGCACCTGCTTCCTCCGCAGGTCTCCACCTGACTCTTGCCTCAGCAAGAAGACAGCGCCCGTGTGTTTGTGTCGTGGGGCACCCGTCACAACAGTGATGTCCGTGGGATGTAGGATGGCACTGCCTACCTGCACCGTGTACCCTGGGATGAGGGGGAGGTGTTCAATCAAAGCCCCAGTAAATTCGTCCCCATCTATACTGGGCCTATCCCTCTAGCTCACTGCCCTCAGTTACCTTATACTCCTCTATGCCAAATTGAGCCAAAAAAAAAAAAAAAAAAAAAAAAAGTGGGCCTCAGATCCAGGTGTAGCCTCCCTTGCACACTGGGTTTTGAGCTTCATGACACAACCAACTTTGCGTGTGAAAGTCTAAACCAGGGTCTCACGTGCAGGCAGTGCCCAATACGTGTGCTCTAATTCAGCTAAATGCCACTGGTCACATCTGTACCGTCCGTCTCACCCCACAGCATACCAGTGTGTTAGGGATCAAGTTGGCTTCCCTCCATCCTCCAATGGGCCACCAGCCCTGGACTTACCAATGTAGAGGTTTCCTTGGTCCTCTAAGCCCTTGTAGCTATATTCAGATAAATCCCAGTCTTTCCGTTGAATCATGTAGCTGTTTCCTGCAAAAAGATTGGGGGAAAGTAAGCAGAAAGAATTAGTCGTGCCCTTTTTCCTTTACCATAACCACCGCCAGATCATAAAAACATCAGTAGCTCTTTCTGTGTGTAAGCCCTGCTACTTATAAATCACTTCCTTCTTAGAACTTCTGTGATGGGGGACTGAAAGCATAGCTCAGTGGGCAAGAACGCTGGCTGCTGTTCTTCTAGAAGACCCAGGTTTGATTCCCAGTACTCCACATGGTGGTACACAATGGTCTATAACTCCAGTTCCAGGGGATCAGAAAGGCCTTGAGCTCCTGATCCTCAGGCCTCACTCAGCATCCGAACTGTGGGCATGCAGCACCCCACCTGTGGGCATGCAGCACCCCACCTGTGGGCATGCAGCACCCCACCTGTGGGCATGCAGCATCCCACCATCTGGGTTACAGGGTTATAGGTGGGTGTTTTGCCCCTGAGTATGTCTCTGCCCCACTTGCATGCAGTGGCTGCAGAGGCCAGAAGAGGGCATTAGGGGCCCCTGGAACTGGAGTTAAAGACAGTTGTTAGCCACCTTGTGGGTGCTGAGCCATTTCTCTAGCTCTTTAAAAAAGGATCACGGCCCTGCGAAATAGTCTGTTACCTTAAAAGGACAGGTCCTTGTGTGTATTTACCCCAAACACTGCTTTTAGCTTATGATGCATGAAAAGAGAAAATAGAAGGCAAGAACATTTAATTTGATCCTGTTTGTTTTTAAGAAGATGCCTATAAACTGGGAGTGGTGGTACACACCTTTAATCCCAGCATTTGGGAGGCAGAGGCAGGCGGATCGCTGTGAGTTCGAGGCCAGCCTAGTCTACAAAGTGAGTCCAGGACAGCCAAGGCTACACAGAGAAACCCTGTCTTGAAAAACCAAAAAAATAAACAAACAAAAGAAGATGCCTATAAATATTATAATAAGGGTCTGAAGAGATGGCTCAGCAGTTAAGAGCACTGGCTGCTCTTCCAGAAGACCCTGGTTTGATTCCCAGCACCCACATGGCAGATCACAACTGCCTGTAACTCCAGTCCTAGAGGATATGACACCTTCACATTGACAACATGCAGGCAAAACACCAACGTACCTAAATTTTTTTGAAAAGAATCATTTAAAAAATAACTAAAGGGGGCTGGAGAAATGGTTCAGTGGTTAAGGGCACCACCTGCTCTTCCAGAGGTCCTGAGTTCAATTCCCAGCAACCACATGGTGGCTCACAACCATCTATAATATTATCTGATGCCCTCTTCTACAGATAAAGCACTCATATACAATAAATAAATCTTAAAAACAACAAAAACCCTAAAGTAAGCGTGGAAGGAGTCTTAAGACACTGAACATTGGGAAATGGGGTGGGGGTGTTGGGGTAGAGGAGGAATTTGTTTTCTTCTTCTTAATTTGTGGTGCAAGGGTTGAACTTAGACCCTCATACAAGCTAAGTAAGTGCTCTACCACTGAACTATGTGCTCCCCACTCCCCCCCTTTTTAAAAATCTTGAAACAGGGTCTTACTAACTGATGCCAGACCTGAACTCAACGTCTATCCCAGGCAGGACTATGGAGTCTCCCTGCCTCAGCTTCCCAGTAGCTGGGATCAGAGGACAGTACCACTGGGACTGGCCATTTTTGCTCTTGAGTCTAACAAATCCTAAGCTAAGATTTTAGTGTTTGCACCCGAAGCATGTTTGTAAAAGTTCCCTGAGGTTCGGCTGAGGACAGACGGGCCACAATCCAGTCTAGGTTTCCTAATTTATTGTCGGCCTTCTCTAAGACGTGATTTTTTTAATTAATTAAAATAGGTATAAAACGCTCATGTCACCAGAGTTCTTAAGCGATGCAAGGTTTGTGCCTATAATTCCAGCACTCAGGAAATAGAGGCAGGATTGCTATGAGTTTGAATAGCCTAAGCTGTGTAATAAGTTCATAGTGAGACTCTGACACACACACACACACACACACACACACACACACACTTTTCAGATTGCTTAGGATAATGTGTGCAGGGAAATAGCTCCGTCAGTAAAGTATTTGGCATGCGCAAGAGGACCTGAATTCAGATTCCCAGCATCCACACAGCATCATGTGTCTATAAGCCAGGCACAGCATCACACAGCATCATGTGTCTATAAGCCCAGCAATTCCAGGGTGAAAACGACAATCCATGGAATCCACTGGCCAGCCACCCACGATACATCAGTGAACTCCAGGCTTCTCTACCCACATGCGCACATGTGTACACACGCAGGAGATTTTAAAATGACACATGTGAAGCCACTGGCACACAGCGAGTGCTTCGACACAGTAGAGACTGTAATGCTTACTGCTGTTGGCCTGGCGCCCTGTCTCTTCTGACCCTGCCCTGGATGGTACGAACTGGCTGTCCCTGTTGCCCTCCCTTCTCCCAGGCCCCCACCTTTCCAGTTGTAGGCACCAGGGGCACCGAAGTATACAGTGTTCTGGGTGAAGCCGCCGCTGGTGCCCAGCTGGCACATGCCGGTCTGCAAGTAGTCAGTGTTGCTGTTGCACATCTCATTGTGGTAGGTCTGCCAGTCATCACCAGGGTCCAGCTGGAGGTCGTTGCCACGCACATAGCACTTGCCCACCATGCGCCGCTGGTCCTCTAGCCCAGACCACAACACCTGGGTATAGCGATGGGCACAGACCTAGGGACCCACAAACACATACACACATGGCCTCAGCCAAGATCAGGGAACACATGGCAAGCTATATCACTTTGACCCTGGGCACCGCTTTGTGAGTCAAGGGCCGAAGTGAAACTCTGGCTTCTTTTTCTTTCTGTGAGTGTGCGGGAGCCTGTACCTCCTATTCATTATTTTGGAATCAAGGGTCAGGAGCAGATCTGGGGAAGCCAGAAGGCATGAATTTGAGAGCAGCTTAGAAACCTTGGTGGAAGGAATTGGAGGAGGAGGAGGAGGAGTTGGAGGGGATGTGGGTCTTATGCTTCTGGATCTAAAAGGAGCGATTAGAGAGACTCATTTCTCTTGTCCCCAGACAACCTTGTTGCTTAATGAAAGGGTCATTTAAGCCAGGTATGGTGGTGCACACCTGTAATCCCAGCACTCTGGGAGGCAGAGGCAGGCGGATCGCTGTGAGTTCGAGGCCAGCCTGGTCTACAAAGTGAGTCCAGGACGGCCAAGACTACACAGAGAAACCCTGTCTAAAAAAAAAAAAAAAAGTCATTTAAAATAATAAGAATAAGAATAATAACAGCATTAATAAAGGCAGGGTTTTTTTGTTTTGTTTTGTTTTTTGTTTTTTGTGGCAGTGTTTCTCTGTAGTCCTGGCTGTCCTGGAACTCACTATGTAGACCAGGCTGGCCTTGAACTCAGAGAACCACCTGCCTAAGCCTCTCTAGTGCTGGGACTAAAGGTATGCACAATCACCACCCCCTTACTATACACCAAGCAAAAGTCCACAGTCTTCTCATATAGTAACGTTTTAAAAAGTTGTATCTTATTTTTTGTGTATAGGTTTTTTGCCTGAACGTATATGTACCGTGTGCATGCTTGGTGCCTGCAGAGGCCAGAGGAGGGCATCAGATCCCCCTGGAACTTGAATGATACACTGTCTTGAGTTGCCATGTGGGTGCTGGGAATTGAACCCAGGCCCTCTGAAAGAGCAGCCAGCATTTGTAAACGCTGAGCCATCTCTCCAGCCCTGCATAATACACACTAATTGGTGAAATCAGTGGAAAAGTACAGTTACTTTAGCCTTGAGCACTGCCTAGCATTTCTAAGTCCCTGGGTTTAATCCCAAATACAGCCAAAAAAAAAAAAAAAAAAAAAAAAAATCAAACTAAAAATGTACAAAGTATTCTGAGCCGGCCATGGTGGCACCCACCTTGAATCCCAGCACTGGGAGGCCGAGGCAGGCAGTTCTCTTGAGTTTGAAGTCAGCCTGGTCTACAGAGTGAGTTCCAGGCCAGCCAGGGCTACATAGTGAGACGCTGTCTCAAGGAGGTGTTCTGAATTGGCCTCTGGGCTACACAATATCTAGAAACAGGCATTGCTCTTGCTAATTCACTTTTTCTGCCATGTCCCAGCTATAAAGCACAGCCAGCATTTCACATGATCATATCCTTAAGCTCTGCTACATGTCTGGTACTTGCAAGGGGGCTCTGGTAAACTGATGGCCAATCTGGAACTTATTGGTAGTGTTCAAAGGGCGGAAGTCACGGTAGTGATGGCTGTAGGAGTGGTGACCACTCAGAGGAGGCTCAAGGAACTTCCTGGAGTGGTATAAATATGCCATTCATGGGTATTGCTGACACAGGCTTATCATTGGTCAAAGCTCAGAGAAAGCCAATACCTACCCTTTTCGCTATATGTAAATTGTATATAAATCTAAGTACTATCAGTCGGGGTCTCTGAAATTGAGGGCTGATGCTGAAGAATTGTCATCAGCAGAAGGAGGTGACAACTGACAGCAGGGAGTGGCACTCAAATCAGTGCCAGGGTGAGCCAGGGTCACCAGGGCTGTGCCTCTTCCGGCAGCCAGCCTCCCAGGAAGGAGTGCCTGCCAGCGCCCAACAGCCCGGGGCGCTCTCTGCCCTTTCCCCCTCCCTCCAAGTTCTCTCTGCTCTTTCCCACAACTGGTAAGCATCCATGCAGGTCACACAGGACCCACGCCATGTGCAGCTTTGGGGGAGTGCCAGACAGCCCTCTCCCTGGAATGCAGGAAACATAGAGGCCACAGACATAAGGCCACAGAAATGGGCATTTGCAAAGACCCCAGCCATGCACAGAGGTTCCTCTGCTGCCCTCCCTGGCCCTGGGAAGATGATGTGATGCAAAGTGTTCACTTACCAGGACTCTACCTGCGGGGCCTTGGCTGGCCACAGTCACCCCAAGCCACATGTCTTCAATAATGTGATGGTCAGGGTCACCTGCAAGAATGGGAGCGATCATGAGCTAGGGTCCTGCGTCCCATATCCCAGTGTTCAAAGCCTCCTGAAGGCAGCTTTCCCTCCTCCCTACGTCCTGTCTGTCACTGCTCTGAGCTCACACTATATGACCTTCCTTTTTTTTCCCCCTGCCCCCTTTCCCAGATGGACAAGAAGGCAAACCAGCTTTGCTTTTTTGCTTGGTTTTGTTTTTGAGGCAAGGTCTCCATATACATCTCAGGCTATCCTGGAACTCACTATGTAGGCCAGGCTAGCCTTGACCTTGCTGTCCTCTCGCCTTAGTTTCAAGTGTTGGAATAGTGATCATGAGCCACCCACCATGCCTTACTAACAAGCTGGCCTTGCATCTCCCCTTTGGGCTCCCTCTGCCAGGCTCCTGACTAAGCTCTGTCCCTGTGCCACCCCCACCTCCATCCTGCCAGAGCTCTTCTCACTTTTCTCTGAGATGTCCATCCGCTCACAGTCATTTTTGGAGGCGCTGAGGGGGCACAGGTAGACAGCACCAGTCCGGTTGGTGTAGTCATCATCGATGGCGAGGTCCCGGGGAGCACCAGCCAGAAGCCTGGGAAAGGGAGGCGAGTAGGCCAGGCTGACTTGACAAGCCTCCCTCCAGCCAATGTGCACATCAACACTCACTGGGCATGGACTCCACGTTATAGGGGTGGGACGTGAACAAATCTCGACCCTATCCTGCGAGAGAGCCCACCACAGAGGAAGGCAGGCCAGAAAACACTCGGTAGGCATGGTAGGAGGAAAACATGGAGGTCTGCACACAAGGTGCCTTGGCCTGAGTTTAAGGACAATGGCCAGGGGTCACCCAATGCAGAAGGGGAGGAAGGGCACTCGAGACAAGGGTACAATGTGTGCAAGGGCCAGAGGAAGCATGAGCAAGCCAGTGATTCAGGCACCAGCCCTCTGCACAACCAGAATCCAGGAAGAGCATTGGGGGAGGCACGAGTCATGACAAAGGCCTTAAAGGAACCACAGAGGGACCCCAGGCAAGGAGGTGGCAAGATCTTTGTTTGGTCAGTTGGTTTTGGTTTTTTTTTTTTCCTCATTTCATTCTCTTTTGGAGACAAGGCCTCATGTAGCTGAGGCGAGGATACTCCCTAATCAGCCACAGGTGACCCTGGACTTCTGATCCTCCTGTTTCTACCTTTCTTTCTTTTTGTGGGGGCGGGGCATTCAAGACAGAGGAACCCTGGCTCATCTGGACTCTAGACCAGGCTGGCCTCGAACTCACAGCGATCTGCCTGCCTCTGCCTCTCAAGTGCTGGGATTACAGGTGTGAGCCACCGAGCCCCGGCTGCTTCCAGCTTTCAAATGTTGGATTTTCAGGTATGTACCATCACGCCCAGTTTTACGCAGTGCTAGGAATTTAACCCAGAGCTTTCAGAATGCTAGGTAAGTACATTTCCAGCCCCAGATCTGGGTTTTTGAAGGAATTCTTTGGCCACAGAAGTAAAGGCAGATATGAAGGAATGTCAGTTACGGGTTCAAGATCTGGGGGCAGCCGGGTGGTGGTGGTGCACACCTTTAATCCCAGCACTCTGGGAGGCAGAGGCAGGCAGATTGCTGTGAGGCCAGTTTCGTCTACAAAGCGAGTCAAGGATAGTCAAGGCTACACAGAGAAACCCTGTCTTGAAAAAAAAAAAAAGCTGGGGGCATCAGGGAAGGCAGAAGGGATCAGTGAGTTGTTGGAAGCCTGGATTTCTCCTCGGGGAAACTATCAAGCTCATAGCTCGAGGAGGCACAGATTTCTAAGTGAGCTGAGTGATGCCTCCATTTGCCCCACCCCCACCCCAGATAAGCACACTGGTATGGGGTGGGGCTGGATTCCAGTGTGGCCCAAGAACAGAGTTCCACTAAGAAGGAGTGGACAAGAGCTATTTGCCACCTTGTCACCAGAATCCACCTTTAGGGAGACTAAGATGTTCCCCACAAGGGGGCTAGGACCCGGCAGTCCTCATCCCACACCAAAGGGGTGACTTAAGCCAGAGCAGACAGGGGATCAGCCCTGAAATCCTATCTCAGACTGTCCCTGTAAAAGAAGATCTCCAACTACCACAGGATATGTGACTAGTATCTGGGGCAGTCCAGCTTCAGAACCAAGCTTTTCCTTGTATCTTCTCCCTGTAGCCTTTCAATATTCTGCTTGGAACATGCCCGCTGCCACCTTCCTGCCAACTCAGCCTCCTGGGTGGCAGCACTTCCCAGGTGCCCCTCTGTTTTAGCCCAACAACACCACCATGGTCCTGAGGCTCCCAGGCTCCAGGCCTCTAGCCAGTCTGTCTGGAAGTGCTGAGCAATGGCTGAGCCTACAGCCGTGCTTTGGACCCGGGAGCGAGGGCGGCAGGGTGTAGGCAGGGCAGGGCCCAGGCATGCTGGGGCTTGGGGTGCCTCCACCTACTAGGAGTCAGGAATGCATTGCCCGGAGGTACTAGGAAGTGGGTGGACCTTTGCGTGCACCTCACACCTGCATCTCCGACATCACCTTCAGTGCCTGCTGCTCCTCGGGGCAGGGGCAAAGCTTCCCCAAACATAGTGGTGTTTCTGAGGGGTAAGGGAATAGAAACAGCAGCCAGGCCATTAGCTAACTTCTGTTCAAGCCAGGAAGGGTCCCTGCCTAACCGCCCCGGGCTGACCACAGGCATACACCTACCCCCTTCACACACTGGACAAAGAGAAGAAAGCCAGTGCCTGTGGGATAGGATACCTCAGTCTGAGCTAGGGACCTGCTTCTAGGACTGGCACTGAGTGATTTCCTTGCCCTGTGAGTCTTGAGTGTCTCATCTCTGAAATGGGAATCTCAGCTGAGTGCCCTACTCCAGGATTTGGGGAAAACAAATGGGCTCCAGCAAAAGGGCCCTCTGATTTAAGAAGCCGTGGTGGATCCAGGCAGTGTTGGCACACGCCTTTAACCCCAGCATTAAGAGGTAGAGGCAGGCAGATCACTGTGAGTTCGAGGCCAGCCTGGTCTGCAAAGTGAGTCCAGGACAGCCAAGGCTACACAGAGAAACCCTGTCTCGAAAAACAAACAAACACAGCCGGGCGTGGTGGCGCACGCCTTTAACCCCAGCACTCAGGAGGCAGAGGCAGGTAGATCGCTGTGAGTTCGAGGCCAGCCTGGTCTACAAAGTGGGTCCAGGACAGCCACGGCTACACAGAGAAACCCTGTCTCGGAAGAAAACAAACAAACAAACAAACAAAAAGAAGCTACAGTTGGTGTGAGTACTTATGCTGTTTTTTTGTTTTGTTTTGTTTTTGTTGTACCAGCACTGTTCCCTAGCTTGACTCCAGACTCTCCCCAGGGACCCTGGAATTCCAATACTGCAGGTTAGGGAACCTGACACAGGCAGAAAAGACAGACTTCATTGTTTAGAAAGAATGAGGGGTGACTAGAAGTGGGACTTCCACATCCCGAGGGTGGCAGGCAGGCAGTCGCTGGGGGAGGGGAGGGAAAGGTTAGTGTCTGCTGGAGGTGGGGGTGGCCTACTACAATGGGCTTGAAGAGCTGTAGGCTTCAGTGGGTGAAAGGGGTCCCTGGAGAGCATACATTGTAATGGATGTACTTACTACTATGGCTGCCACTGTCCTGCCTAACTCTTCTCTCAGTGGGTATCTGAGGGGCAGGGTCCCCATGCCTCCCAAGCCTGTCTCTACCAGGAGGGACTGAGGGACCCTTCCGCTTAGTGGCCTGAGGCATGGAACAGGCAGAGCCAAGCACAAAAGATGGCTGGATTAGAATAAGACTCCCATGCAATCTTCGCATTCCTGCCCTTGTCTGGTGCCAGCCTTGTGCCCACTGGTGGGGACTGGGGAGGGGCCAATTCCCTAATCCCTAGGCTCCTCCCTCCTAAGAGATTCCACTGGGAGCTCCCCCACACCCCCTGGAGTATTTTTAGCTCCTACTCAGGGCCTGCTCTGAGGCCCTTTAAGGCCCTCTGGCTCCCAGCCCAGGATGCAGTGGTCTACAGCCAGAGGCTTGTACACAGATGGAGGATGGAGGCATTCTCGAGGGTTCCTTTTAACCACAGCCAGGTATATGTAAGGTCAGGGTTAGGAAGCCCAGGACTGGGACAGACCTCCCTGGTATGTAAAATTGAAATATAAAGTATTATGTAAACGGACAGCCGGTAGTGCTACTGGATCCAGAGTTTAAAAAAAAATTTTTTTTTTTTAAACTGACCTCCCCCAGACCACCACTGAGCCCACCACTCAGCCACAGTCAGAGAGGCAAAGCCAAGTAGGGGTGGCCTAGGTAGAGCTGTCAGGAGGTAGGACCTCCCTCTCCTGGAGTCAGGCTGGCCTGAGGGGAGCAGAGAGCACCTCAGGAAGCAGATGGATGCTCGAAAATGGAAGATCAAGAACTCTCAACAGCCGCCTCCTCACCGGTTCATTTGGCTCCAACTAGAAGGCCCCTCCTGGCCTCTGGGGAGCCCCTGAGCTCCAAGTGCAAGGAGTAGGGCTCTCACCCTGCCCAGCCCTCTGTACCTCCATCCCTCCCAAGCAGTTCAAAGCTAATAGACTAGCTGAACAGAAAATAGCATTTATCTGAGAAAGCTGGGGAATGGGACCCAAGAGAGTTCAGGGCACCAGGCTGGCTCACACCAAAGCGGAAGAGGCCCTCAGGATTCTGCAGGTGGGGTGATGCTCAGAGTATACAATTCAACTTCATTTCAGGGAGGTGTGCGGTGGCTCCTCTGGGGAGATTTTGGGGAGCCCCCCCAGGGCCTTCCTCGGGAGTGGGGTCTTGGTGGCTGTTCCCCTCCAATGCCAGGCGTGGGAGCAGGAGGCGGGGCGATATCTGCGCCAGTCTGAGTAGGAGGGAGGTCAGTTCTTAGACGCCAGCTCGATGCCCCGCTGCCTGATTTAGCCACCTCCCCAGAGGCACTCCTATGGCAGATGAAACTGCAGCCCTTGCCCATCCTCCTCTACCCCTCCTCACGCTGCCCACCCAGCCCCCTCTCCCCTGGTGACTCAGCCCTTGAAACCAGAGCAACAAGCTAGAGGGAGGAAGGAATGAGAAAGATGGAAGAATGGGGTCTTAGCAGGCCTTAGGTGAGAAAGAATAAAACCGATTTTCTCATTTCTCTTCTTTCCCTGGCTTTGCGGGAGGCGTTCCATTGTCTGGCCTCAGTCCCCATTACTGCAATGGACGTTTCCTTCCTCTCCTTTTTTTGTTATGCTTTGACCTCCACCACCACCCTTTCTTTGAGACAGGGTCGTACTGTGTAGCCTGGACTTTGAGCAAACTGCCTGTCCTCTCTTGAGTGCTGGCATGACAGGTGTGTGTCACCCACCAGATGCACTTCACTGCTTCTTTTCTCACCCGCCCCCACCCGCAAGACCAGCGCCCCCTCTACCTTGTGCCCATTTTTAAGCCTTTTGGCCTAGAACGGCTACTGGAGAGAGCCAGCAGAGAAAGATAAACCACACTCAGGCTTTGTGCCACAGCCACAGCTGCTGTGCCACTTCTATTGGCACGAGCCTTGAATGCTGCCAGGAACCTGCCCTGCCCAGGGAGCGCAGCAGGTAAGCCAGGCTCCTGCCTACCTCGGGCATGACCTCATTTCCAGGAGCCACTCCCTCCCAGGTTTCCCAGATACCCTCACTTCCAACGGTGGAAAGGAAGGGAGCCCAGAGGAACCCCCACACCCAGCCAATGAGGTCAGGCCAGAGAAGAATGGAAAACAGAACAGGTGCAGGGAGGGTCAGCAACCACCTCACAAATGAGCAGCTCTTCTCCCTCTAAGGGGGCCTTATGTAACATCAAAAAGCCCAGAGTGAGCCAGACACAGCTTGGGAGACAGAGGATCTCTGTGGATCTGAGTTCGAGGCCAGTCTGTTCTACAAAGTGAGTTCTAGGACAGCCAGGGCTGTCTAGAATAAATAGATAAATAAACAAATCAGACAATCTCAGATAGATAGATAGATAGATAGATAGATAGATAGATAGATAGATAGATCCAAAGTGGGTGGTCTGTCCCAGTTTTGTTTTGTTTTGCTTTTTGTTCTTTTGAGTTGGTTGGTTGTTTGCTTTCTAGACAGGATTTCCCTGTGTAGCCCTGGCTGTCCTGGAATCACTCTGTTGACCAGACTGACCTCAAACTCACAGAGATCCACCTGTCTACATCCCTGGAGTGCTGGGATTAAAGGCATGTGCCACCACCACCACCACCCACTGTCCCAGACTGTTACTATCAGATACTGAGTGCCTGGGTTGTGGGTGAGTTACCCCAGGATAGAGGTAAAAGTCCTAAGCAGCAGAGACTGTCTTGGGTTTTTAATACTCTGGGCCCAAAGTCTTTGAGAACAAAAAGCTATGCTCTCCCTGCCCGACCCCATGATCGTGTATATACTCTCAGGGTTCCCCCAAAGTAAAAACCATGAGCCACACGGCTCTTCCAAGGGGACTTGATTCTGACAGAATCTGAAGCTTCAGTTTGACAGGTTAGTTCCCTAGAACACTCGGGCAGCTGTTCACATCTGGCTACACAGCTGGCTGTAGTGGATTCCAGCTGCTTCTCCCAAAAGGGCCAGGAGAGCTGAGTTCAATAAGGTGAAGACAGCCAAGCCACAGAAGCAGCAGCTCCAGGCGAGGTGAGAACACCCATCTGGCCAGAGCTACCCGCCCTCAGAGGTCCATCAGCTTCAGGATTCTCTGCAGAGGAGAGGAAAGCAGCAGTCTATCCCTTGGGTAGGACCCATAGGTGAAAGAGGTCCATCTCCATCAACTGTCTCAGGCCCAGAGCCTTCTACTGCCCGCTGGAGAACTGGGCACACGCGCCAGGACCTTTCTAGACATACCATCTCATTTAAGTGCCACTAACACTAAGAAGGCGGGTTCTCCACGACCGAAGAAACCACGGCTCACGTGCTAGAGACCACATCAGAAGTCAAGTCAAGACAGCAGTAATGACACTCAGTTTCTTCTCCGTCCACAACGCCAAGGTGCGTCTCACAGGCCAGGGGAGGAGGAAGGAGCCTATAAATCCAGGCACAATCTCATCCTGGGGGAAACTGGCCCCTTGGGTGGGAAGTATTTTCCTCAGGGTCACAGAGCGGAGGGGGAGGGGTTGCAGAATCCCTTTTCCTGTGTTAGCTCGGGCCACGCACCTTCAACCCCAGAACACCTGAAAACCATGTTCTGGGCTAGGATAGGGGAGGCCCAAGGCACTGCTGTAGCAACTCTCTATTGTCACAGGGGCCTCAGCAAGGTAGAAGGTTAAATCTGCCCGACCAGGGTGGAAGGGTGTGGTGGCCCTATCTTCTTGCAGGGGCCAGGTAGGGTAAAAGCTAAGTCCAGGTGGGCAGTACACAGCCAGGGGCTGGGCCAGCAGGGCAGAGGCAGAGACTGAAGTAAGTTGGACTTTGAACATTCCAAACTCCCTCAAGTTTCTACAGGCCCCAGTCAGAGCAGGGAGAGGTTTCAACACTGACCGTGTCCTCTAAATTAGTAACCGTCAGAGGCCAGGTAGGAAGAACATGCCGGGCAGGCCACCCAGCTCAAAAAGGTAGAAGGGGGCCTGTGTGGTCATCACTGTCCCTCCCTGGGCAGCCCCCGGCCACCCTCTCTTCCCTCAGGTAGCCAGCCTCAGCACACAGAAGCCATGCAGAGAACCCTCAGACACCTGGGCGTGAGTGCACAGAGAGGGGCAGGTGGTGGGAATGTAATCTCCTCCCCTCTGCTCAGCTCTTCCCGCTTCTTGCAGCTGTTGCAAAGGAGAGCAGAAGAAAGAGAAAACATCCTTTCCCTCTTCAAACCAAAACAAACGCGCTCAGGGCTGCTGACTCAACATGAATCTGTGGAATGTAGGGAGCTGTGTGGTGGGAGTACCCCCTGCTGCTTCCGGGTGGGCTCTGGCCTCTGAGGCTTAAAACAGCGTCTCTTCTGTCTTCTTCTGTCCGAGCCTCTAGGGGTCAGAGGGAGCCTCTGGACAGCTCCAAACGCCCAGCCTCTCTTCATCACCTCACTCTGCAATGCCAAGCCCTTGAGAAGCGGTCCAGCCTGGTTCTGCAGAGGGCGTGGCTGCCGTGGCCACAGGCTAAATATGGGGGGGGGGTATGGAGGGGTTAAACATATATATTCTCGGGTTCTACCCAGGAGGAGGAGAAGAAGGATGTAATAGGTGTTTATTTTACAGAGTTCTCCCAGCCCGGAAGAGAAGCTAATGTTAGGATGCTGGGCAACAGAGACCCTACTTCTGCTCGCCCAAGAGGGCTGAGGCATGAAGCGGTAGCGTCTAGACAGGTTCTGGCCAAGTCAGCACTTGCCATGATTACTGGCCCTGTCCTCCACTTCCCGCCAAGCCCCACAATCGGAGGGCTGCCGGCTTATCCGCCCCCTTAATTCTGCCTCACAAGCAGCAGCAGCAGCAGGCCCAGGTCTCCGACCCACTTAGGTCAGGTATCTGCGCACAGACCCCCTTTCGCACCCCACCTCACCGCCGCAAGGCTGACTTACAGGTAGCGCTGCTGTCGCTCGGTCTGCCGATGGAGGGCGACCGAGTAGCCGAAGAGGCTACCGGGGTTCAGCGCCTCCTTCACTACTAGGAATCGAGTGTCCAGGTTGAAGGCGAAGGCGAGCCGGTCGCTAGCCGCCACCATCAAGGCCAGGACGCGGAGCATCCAGCCAGGGTCGCGAGGCCAGCGGCGGGGGCCGGGGCTCATGGCTGAGAGCACAGGCCGGGCGAAAAACACAAGAGGGCTCAGCACTGGAGGGTGATGAACAGTTCACCTGCTCCACGCGCCGCCAGAGGACACCAGAGCCCGCAAGCGCCGCAGCGCTGGGAGTCCCAGGCGATTTTTTGCTGTAGTCCGGGTCAGTTTCACGTCGGCTCCGGGTGGCGCTTCTCCAATCCTTTTTTCCAGATCCGTGGATCTACTCTCACGCTGGTTCGGTGGACGGTCACCGTTCCCAGGCCCCGGCACTCCACATCCTAGATGGTCTGGGCCGCGCCCCCTTGGCGGTGTTAGCTCTTTGGATTCCGGCTAGGTGGAGGATCTGGAAAGGCAAACCCTCGACCGCCCGGAGGGCAGGAGGGAGGGATCCTCCCTGGCGCGCGCCCCGCCTCCCCACCGCCCAGTCCCGCACCTCCCCACCTTGCGCGCCCAGTCCTGACTCCGCTTTCCTTCCGGGGAAAGAGAAAAGGTCCCTGCTCGGCCGCCGCCTCTTAAAGGGGCAGCGCCGCCCCTCCCTCTCCATCATTGCTACCCCGACTCCGCCTACTCTCTCAGACACCTGTCGGTAGCCCTTAAAGCCTGGATTTCCCCTCCCTGTGGCTTGCTTCGCCAAGGAAGCATTGCCTTCGGTGCAAGACGGATTGGACGGGCGGGGCCGGAGGTGGGATTTGCCTGACGCTTCGCTGATACTGCAACTGGAATGGCCGTTAAAGGAGCTGCCAGCACCGAGGTCCGGGCTGGACAGACCAGGCATTGGCTCTTCAGGGAACCGTAGTCTGTGCCTGGCTGCCTGGAGTGCAAATTTTGTAGCGCTGCGAGTCCCTAAGAGGTGACTGCGGGTCTCCAGACTTTCTTCTTCGTACTAAGCGCTCTCGATGTTATGCACGGAGTATTTCTCCTGCCCACCCACCTCCTTTTATCCTGATCCCAGCTGGAGCCAGCTCCTCTGCAAAGCCAGACAGATATTTAGCGGTGGTGATGACAACTCATCAGTAATTGTAATTAGCAAGGGGCAGCATTTGTCTCCAAGGGCAGTGAATAGGACCTCAACCCCGACAGTTGCGTACTAGGTGATGCCAGTGGAGACAGGCGGGCTAGGCTCAAAGATCTCATTACCCGGAAAGAATCAAACTGAAAGGGAACTCCAAGAGGTCATTATAGACTTTGTTTTGAATCTAACTCAGATTTCCCCTATTGCAGAACAAAGACTAATTTTCCCTGAGCGTCGTTTTCTATATGTTCTTTGGGAGTTTTGTTTGTTTGCTTGCTCTTTTGAGACAGGATTTCTCTGTGTATAGCCTTGGCTGTCCTGGAACTCCCTCTGTAGACCAGGCTGGCCTGAAACTCACAGAGATCCCCCTGTCTCTGCCTCCCAAGTGCTGGATTTAAAGGCATGTGTCTGGTGGGGCGTGGTGGTGCATGCCTTTACTCAATCCCAGCACTAGGGAGGCAGAGGCAAGCGGATCACTGTGAGTTCAAGGACAGCCTAGTCTACAAAATTAGTCCAGGACAGCCAAGGCTACACAGAGAAACCCTGTCTCAACAAACAAACAAGCACAAAAGGCATGCGTCACCACCACTAGGGTTCTATATGTTCTTATAAGAAAACACAATATGCCTCAGGAACTGTGTTAACTGGTTTACAAATACTGCTTTTTCAAGTCAATAACTTTTGGTCACATACATCATACATACAACATGGTCACAAACATGCATGCATACATACATACATACAACAAGGAAAAGGAAAAACAGAAAATAGATCCATCCAATGGGATTATGCTCTTGTGTGTGAGAAGCCAGAGCATTCTGGGCCTGAGTCTTTGTCTGTGCAGCATGACCTTAGAAGGGGCAGGGCTCATTTCCACATGGATGACCTTCTACCCAAAGGTACAGCCTTATGGGTAGAGGCAATACTGCCCTTTTGCTAATGACAGCTCCTAACATGGCTGCCCTGGAACTCCCTCAAACTCACAGAGATCCACTTGCCCCTGGTCATTGCTCCCACCATGTAATGCATGTAAATCCGGGTCTGTACACGTCATTCCATTTACATGTGGGAGTGGGGCTGTCCCTACAGTCAGACACAGCCCTGGTCAGCTCTTCCTGCAGAAAGAAAGTTTAAATTCCTTTGCAGGCTCCAAATGCCCCCTTATTGGTGCAGAAGCAGCCCAGATGAGTCTGGAGTTAAAAGGAAAGACATGAGAGCAGAGGTGAGCTGCTGGACGGCATGTTCCACAATTATTAAATCCTCATACCCCTCCTCAAGGTGTTATCTTGGCTTTAAGATGGGAAGTTAAGCAATTTGCCTAAGGCCACACAGCTAGAATTCTAATAGCATAGTATCTAATCCCAGAACCCTTCTTAGCCACCATGCTAACGGTTAACACTTAGGACAAGTCAGATTTTGGTGAGACTGAGAGTGATGGGGGCCTCTCCTTTGGGATTGTCCTCAGCCATTTTTTAACTATCTCCCTCCTCTTTGCCTGGCATAGTGAATTCTAACTGGATGCCCCACCTAAATGGTTAAAATGGTAACAGCTAAGCAATCTATCTTCCTTAAGCTTTGCAGATACCAGAAGATCCCATGACCTTTGTAACAGCGTTCCCTCGCCTTTGAGTATAAACTCATGGCTATTCGCCACTGTGCTGTTTAGCTCAGGAGAAAAAGCAGGTTTTAGGAACATACAGGAACTAGTCCCAGGAGATAGAGTGGACTGCAGTGTTCTGGCCAGAGGGGAAGAAAGAAAACGCCCCAGAGATGTAAGCCATAGGTGGCAAAGTCCACACTCAGCATATAGCATATGCAATGGGGCTGGAGAGATAGTTCTGTGGTTAAGCACACTGGCTACTCTTCCAGAGGTCCTGAGTTCAAATCCCAGCAACCACACGGTGGCTCACAAGCACATATGATGGGATGTGATGGCCTCTTCTGGCCTGCAGGTGTACATGCAGATAGAGCACTCCAGGACATTAAATAAATAAATAGATCCTTTATAAAGAACATGCAACAGTATGCATATGGAAGTCAGGACAGCCTCGTGGGATCAGCAGTTTTTCCCTTCCACTTTTACATGAGTGTTGAGGTCGAACTCAGGTTGTCAGGCTCCCATGGCAAGCGCTTTGCCTGCTGAAGCATCTTGCCTGCCTGGTATGACTTTTACTATGTAGCTCAGGCTAGCCTCACATCCTTAACCAGGTACAGTTAGGAGCGCAGCGTTTGAATCGGAGCCTGGGGAGTGGCCTCTGAAGCCTGGCTTCACAGCTTACAAGTCGCTTCAGAGGCAGACTCATTTCATCTTTCCAGGCTCCCTGTGAAAGTCAGGGTTGGCCTCCTTGTTTGCCTCAAGGCTTCAGGAGTGTACCTGGATGGCCAAAAGCATACATCTTAAGGGAAGTCAGAGCTGGGAATGGAAGTTACTGGCCACAGCTGTATCTTTAAGAGATGAACTCCAGGCAGATGTTGTTCAGACAGTCAGACATACCTAAACAAAAGCAGCTGTAATAACACTTTTCTCTGTGGCATTTGGGAGCAGATACTTGTCCCTGGCTGCCCTTAGAACAGTATTAGTCGGAGCTGTGCCTTCCAGGGCCCCTCAGTCTCTCTCATGGATCGACTTGTGGGCTAGAGCTACTGAAGACATCTGGGGTCAAGAAACAGGAAGCTGGATGGAAGTTGAGCTGTTGCATTGCCCTTTTGGATAGTTCCCTTGGTCCTTGGCCCTATTCCTGGAGGAATGTCAGCAGCCAGGGCCAGGAGGGCCAGGGTGGACACTTGGTATAGGCAGGAGTTCTACCCGAAATAGCTTTGGGTCATGTGGTGATGACAGATGGGCTCCGCGCCAGGCCTTATCTAGTAAACCATCCCAAACAGGAAGGACCATCATGTCCGATCTGGGGAGCAGGAGCAGGAAAGGGATGAGGGCTGGCGTTTCCAGTCTAAAGGAGTGTCCAAGAGGGAACGTGGGAGCAGGAGCTGGAGGACTGGTAGAAGACAGACCCAGCTGAGGAATGTGGGAAGTGTGAGACAGGCCTCTGGGGGATGGGGGGGGGATGGACTGGAGTGGAGGGAGACAGGGATTGCCTGAGTCTGGGCTGGAGATCTGGAGAGAGAACTCTCTGTTCCATGCTGCAGGGCTGAGACTCTTCGTTCCTGGGCAGTTTATCTCGAGGGCCTGCCTCATCTCGGCCTTCCAGTTGACTTTGCACCGTCAGCTCTCCCCCATGCAGAATGGACCAGCCTAGAGACACAGGATGCATGTGAAATGATAGGCCACAGCTCTGCTTTTGATGGACAGCCTTTAAGCTTCCCCCTGGTTCTCTCTCCTTATGGCTCACACACAGACAAGGCCACAAGAATGGATGGGGCCTCCTCTCATTGTCTAAGGGAAGAAGAGTCCCAGAGGCCCTCCCTGAGTGAACAGTCTCTCCCTCTCTCTCTCTCTCACACACACACACACACCACAGTGAAAATCCACATTATCCTCCTTCCTGGCTCTCAAGCTCTCAAGTTCTGAGAGATTGCCATTCTGTGAGCAATAAAACCCTCCGTGCTTTCTTGGTTCGTGAGTGGTGGCATCCATCTTGACCCTCGAACGAAGCCTTCAGTGAGGTTCCTCAGCCTTTGCAGGTGACTAAGACAAACGTGCAAGCTGTGTGTTCTAGGCAGAAGTCAGGAAGGCTTCCGGGAGAAGGAAGGGGAGGTCAAAGGAGAGACAGGCCTGGGAGACCTCAAAAGAAGAAATGCAGAAGTTGGCCTAACCTTGGGGTAAAGTTTTCCCAGCTGGAACAGTGACAATGTCAATATTCTCAGAAGGCGGCTTCCGTTGCTCTTGGAGTGCTTGCTGTGTTCGCACCACTGTGACTACACAGGCCCAGTCAGCTGCTGCAGGAATCACAGGGACACATTTTTATAATTTAAAAAATAAGATAATAAGATGCCAGGCAACATATATTAGATTATATGAGGCTTATTAAGTAAGCATGGAGAGAAAAGGAAAGGGGGGGGGAGAAGGAAAGGGAGAGGAGGGGGTACCCCAGAGAGAGAGAGAGAAAGAGAGAGAGAAGGGGGCGGGGAACAATTCAGGAGAAAGGCTCAGCCTCTTATAATCTTGGGTAGGGCCACGCCCCCATGGCAGGTGGGCAGACTGAAGCAGAATCCTAACACACATAGTGACCTGCTGCTTGAGCACTGGCTAACATGTCTTCTCACCCAGAGCAAAGTTACCTTTGCCCTCCAGGTCTTGGAGTCCCATGTAATAAGCAAAGTGGCTGGAGGCCTTGTTATTACTCTTCATTGTCCCCCCACTGCATCTCAAGGGCCCGCGGATGCGTAGAACTAAATCGACCAACTCTGCTACTGAACCTAAACTCAGGCTACTCTCTGATTCTGATTGAGGATACAAATTACTTGGGAGGAAGGGAGGGAGTGGGGGGGGGGGGAAGAGTGGCTGAGCCTGAATACGTTTATCAGATTTCCTTTTCCACTGACCCAGATTCAGCCTTCTCTACCTCAAGCCTCAAGGCAAAAATCTCTCTCTGTATTAGCTCAGACACGAGTCCCCCACCAGGACGACAAGGGTGAAGGTGTCTGCTAGGAAGCCACGGCTTCATCAGGCCCCCTGCTCTGTCTTTTGGTTTTGAGCCTAATGTTTAACAGCTGAGCCATCTCTCCAGGCTGCAGGGAGCATTCTGGGAGCTCAGTATTAAACAGGCTAAACTGACAGTATCTTGTGCTACAGGGTCGGTGTGTGTGAGGAAAGAGGAACTATTAGAAACAGTGTTTATTGCATGAGAAAGAATAAAGGAAAAGGAAGGAAGGAAGGAAAGAAAGAAAGAGTGAGCATGCTGTTGTGGCATGCAGTTGACATGGATAGCCATAGAGGGGCCAAAGGTAACGGTGGAGACTGTGGAAGGCACATGTAATGTGCACACCTGTATTCCCAGCGCTGGGAGGCAGGAAGATTGAGAACTTGAGGCTGGCCTGGTCTAAGTGGTAAGTTTCAGACCAGCCTGGCCTATGTGGGGGAAGACCCTGTCTCAAGATGAAGAAAGGTTCAGCTGCTGGCTGAACAGCAGCAGGGAAAATGAGGTAGGGAAAGCGAAGAGTATGTGAGTGAGAAAACGGACTTCAGGCACAGGTGGTGAGGGCACGGGCACAGGAGAGCCACCAAGCAAGGGGGCTCTGAGTATCAATGGGAAACAAGGGAAACTTCCCTGACAACTGATCACCTCTCATTCATTTATCCAGCCTCTTCCAGCGGGGTCTCCTGCTACTGCCTAAGGCATAGTTTGTATCCACACTGGCTTGGCCCCAAGGTCCCCTCCTTTCTTGTCCTGGTATGACTGCAATGAGCCATGCAATATTCTTTACCTAAAGTCAGGATGGCCCGTTGAGAAGGAGAAGCTGTGGGCCCGTAGGCAGAGATCCGCCTGCCTCTGCCTCCCAAGTGCTGGGATTAAAGGCGTGAGCCACTTCAACCCAACCATTGTGTCTCCTCGACAATTAGGTAAAAAGTTGTCCTTTGGGATTTTCATGTTCCGTGTATGTAGTATGTATGTATGTATGTATATGTGTATGTATGTATGGTGCATCTGTGCATACATGTGCCATGTGTATCCCAGTGATCACTCTGTGTGTGTGTGTGTGTTTGTGTGTGTATTTTGGGGGCTGGGGGTGGGAGCAAAGGGATAGCTAACTTTTCTTGGCTCTTACTGGCCAGATTCTATGCGCCAGATGAAAATCTGAGCAGGTGGGGACTAGATCACCCACTCCCACTCTTTTTTCACTAGGGGCCAGAGAATCCCTCTATAAACGGTCCTTAGGACACCTATCTGCAAACGGTCTCTTGCATGCCATTGTATATTCGCACCAGTTTGCCTGTGTGACTGCCCTTCTGAATATTTTATGTATATGTGGAAAGGGAACTGGTATTTATTGAGCATGTACTATGGCCTGGCTCTTTATGTGTGGTCCCTTCTAAGAGCCCTGTGACACAGAGGTGTCACCCAGTTTTTAGTTGAAAACACCAAGATGGCCAAGGCGCTGCAGTTGTGTGAGCATTCCCTGATATGACTGGAGCCACCCCTAGGGCTGTCTGACCCCACCAATGGGGTCCTTTTCCCCACAGTAAGTTCTTCAGGAACAGGGTATGTGAGATTTAAGGGCCTGTGTCTATCCTTGTGCCAGCGGCCGATCGGTCGAATAGGTGGAGAGTTAGCCCTAGAGAGTGGCTTGGTGACTATAGTGGTGGCATCTGGCTTGAACAAATAGAAACTTCTGGTCTGGGTAATCCATGTAACTAACGTGCCTGGTCTTATTCTATGAGAGGCCAAGGTCCTTGTGGCATACCAATCACTTAGTCTTCTTTGTGGGAATCTATGTGCCTTACTGTGTCGTTTTTTAAAGTGTCATCACAGGCTCTAGTGTGAGAGCTGGTCCCTAGCCTGTGTTGTCATTCTAGAAGGTGACGCAAACTTTAGGAGATAGACCTAGCTGGAGGAAATAGGTCAGTGAATGCGTCATCTTGGGGCTATATCCAGCCCTAGCCCCTTCCTGCCTTTCTGTTTCCTCTATGTGATGAGGTAAGCTCCCTGGCTCTGCCACATGTGCCCAAGGTGATGTCCAGCCTCCCAGCAGCAATGAAGCCAAGTGACCATGGGCTGAGACCCTTGAGACTGAATGGACAAACCCTTCTTCTTCTTCTTTTTTTTTTTTTTTTTCCTGTTTTTTTGAGACAGAGTTTCTCTATGCTGTCTTGGCACATGCCTTTAGTCCCAGCACTCCGGAGGCAGAGACAGGCAGATTGCTGTGAGTTCAAGGCCAGCCTGGTCTACAAAGTGAGTCTAGGACAGTCAGGGCTACACAGAGAAACCCTGTCTCGAAAAACAAAAAACAAACAAACAAAAAAACCAACAACCAAACAAACAAATGATTATATGCTCAGGCAGGGATAAAGATTACAAAACCATAGGACCTGGTAAGGCTCTCCTGTACACTCTACTTGGGAGAGGAGGAAGACTGAGCCACAAGCTAGCCTGCACTACATGGCAAGATCTTGTCTTAACAAAAACAAAACAAAACAAAAAAAGGCGGGGGCAGTGCTCTAGGTAGATTGTCAAGTGATGCCTAGTAAGCTTGTGGCCTGGAGTTCCATCTCTAGCGTGACAAAAACTCACTCTGGAACTCACTCTGACCTTAACTCAGAGATCTGCCTGCCTCTGCCTCCCAAGTGCTGGGATTAAAGGTGTGGACCACTTCAACCCAACCATTGTGTCTTCTTGACAATTAGGTAAAAAGTTGTCCTGTGGGATTTTCATTTTCCATGTATGTAATATGTATGTATGTATGTATATATGTATGTATGGTGTATCTGGGCATACACGTGCTCTGTGTATCCCAGTGATCAAACTCAGGTCATTAGCCTTGGAAGCGAGTGCCTTAACCTCCTGACCCATCTTAATGACCCCTCCACTGGGTCACTTTTGAGGCAGAGTCTCCCTATGCTGTCCTAGCTGTCCTTGAACCCATAATCCTCTTTGTCTCAGCCTCCCAAGTACTGAAGTGAGAGTCATGTGCCACCATGCCTGGCTTGCACTGGCTCATCCTATCTGAGATCCCATGGCAGTAAGTCCTGAACCAGCACCCTACCCCAAGCTCTGCCGGCCCCTTGCTTGTAGTTGCTGAATCTATGTCCTGGTGAAAACACAATGAAAAGCTGGAGATCCCAGCTGAGAACCTGGACCCTGCTCCTCCTGCTCCTCCGCACATTGGGACGATGACTGTGCTGCCCCACCCCCCCCCCATGCCCACCCCCACCGATCCTTATCTGCCCCCCCTACTTACTACACTTTCACTTGCACTCTCCAGAGTCCCTCCTGGATCCCCAGGAAACCCGTGCTCCCTCTTGCCTGCAGCTTCCTTGCTCTCCTTGCCTCTGCTCGCAGTTCCCAGCCCTCTTTGAGACCTTGTGTCTTTTTTCAAGGGCCACAGCTTAGAAGTCACTGCCCCTGAGTCACCTGCTTGCAGTGTTCTGGAGCAGGGACCTGCCCTTGGGCTGTCTTAGCCCTCTCCCACCACTCCCGGCCGGCTTCAGTCCCTTGGAAGGCTCATCTCACCCTTGAGCTGCAGCTTTCTCACAGACACAGCGTCCATCTGTCCTGTCGGTCTGCTCCAAGGCCCTGGCCATCACCTGTTGACCTGGCCCCTCCTCTCCTGGGCTCTCTCTCACTGCTTCCTCCCATCACCCGCTCCCTAGGAGGTCCCATCACCTTGCAGGTCATCCTCCCTATGGCCTCTGTGTTCTACACGCTGATGGCTCCTGCAGAGTTTCCCCCAGGCTCCAGTCTCCTCCTCAGGCGCTCTCTCCACAGCCTGCTCCTCCTGTGCCCCTTACTGACCGCCCCAGCCTGTCATTGTCTCTCACTCACTCCACTCCCAAAGGGATTTCACAAACAAGACAGGCCAGTCCATGCCACCATCCTTCACATATGGCCACTTTCCCTTTGCCTACCAGGCCACCTGGGAAAAAAATGTCCACTTGTTTGCTCTTCGAAATCTTTTGTGAGTTTCCACTCTCCATGACTCTGTCCCTCACATCCATGTGTGCACAAAACAGCACAGACACAGGCACTGGAAACTTCCACGCCTCTCACTGACTTTGAGCCCAGTTATTGAGTAGCAGGGACTGTGACCTCAAACAGCCTCTTTTCTTCCCATAGCCTCAATTTCCTTATCTATATATTGGGCACAAAGACTCTAAACCCATGGATTTATTGAAGCAGCAAAACTAAGGCCCAGTCATTAAGACCCTAGGGGCAGCTGTCCTATTTCCTGATTTCTCAGTCCTGTGACAACCCTAGACATTCAACAGGTCTTCACCTTCCTACATGTCTATCTGGCCTCTGTTAGCCACGAGCTCTTATAGCCCTCAACTCAGAAATACAGGAACTCAGCGGAATGGAGCAAGAGGCTCTGTCTCTTTAACATCCATGGCTCCTAGCCCCTCCCCCATGCCAAGATCCTGTTGGGACAAACGTTTTGGCTCAGTGGGTTGAAAAGGAAAGTCAGAGTTTTGAGGCATGAGTGGCTGTGCCCACTGACTCACTTCCTCCTCCAGCCCTATGCTGCATAACCTAGGGCCTGAGTAATACAGGTGGACACCTCCTCCACCTCCTCCTCGTGCCATCCTAGGGTCACCTGCAGGAAGGCAGTGGACATACTCCCCCACTGGACCTGAAGACCGGCTGCAAGCTGGTGCAGAGCTGGGGAGGCAGCTGTCCTAGGGCCAACTACACGGGAAACACACACTGCGTTCTCAGAAGCCTCAAGCTGGTGGGCAAGGCAGAGTGGCCCCACACAGGTTTGGAGCTGAAAGGCAGCACAGCTCACCCATCTCATACAGGCTTTTTGAGCTCATTGTTAGGACCCTCGGGGGACAGGTGGAAGTCTGGCCTTCTGAGGGTTTCTATTAAGATGCAGAGAGTCCCACCTGGCAAGGGTAGCCCCCCTCCTCTTCCCAGGCAGGGAGGAAGAGGATGTGATAGCAGTGCCAGAGATGAGGGCCCCCGGGCACAGATGAGTCAGACCACAGAGAAGGGGGTGAGAGGAAGGACCAGAGCCTGGGAAAGGGTGGAGACAGGGAAAGATTTAGTGGGGCCAGTGAGGGGGCGCAGGGGCTCCATGGGAACTGAGATGAAGGTTTTACTTTCTGGCTCTTGCCCACTCCCCACCCGGGGCCCACTCCCCTTAATGGAGGAGTCAGGGGAGACTTGGAGGGCATCAAGGCTACCCCCTCAATGGCAGAACAGCTCTAGGTTACATTCTTTTTTTTTTTTTTTTTAATATTTATTTATTATTATGTATACAGTGTTCTGGCTGTACCTATACCTCCAGGAGAGAAGAGGGTATCAGATCACATTATAGATGGTTGTGAGCCACTAGGTGGTTGCTGGGAATTGAACTCAGGTCCTCTGGAAGAGCAGTCAGTGCTCTTAACCTCTGAGCCATCTCTCCCACTCCTAGGTTACATTCTTGAGGTACAGTGCAGAGGCAAAGCACAAACTCCCCAACACCACCACGGTGAAAAGGGGTTGTGGAGGCGGATGGGGAGGAAGAGATGACGGGGCAGTAGGAGCAGGGGTACACAGTGGAAATCACAAGCGCAGATATCCCTGGGGACCCTGTTCAGGAAGTCCTAGGTGCTCTACCTAAGATTGAGGCTTCATCAGGCTGTACCCAAAGGGGATCCTAGCTGGTTATTCCAGGTAACAAGCTGACGACATCGAGGAGACCACCTGTGGGTGGATGGTGGTAAGAAAAGGCGAGGGAAGCTGGGGCGGTGGTAGCGCACTCCCGTAATCCCAGCACTTGGGAGGCAGAGGCGAGTGGATCTCTGTGAGTTCAAGGCCAGCCTGGTCTACAAAGTGAGTCCAGGATAGTATGGGTTACACAGAGAAACCCTGTCTTAAAAAACAAAAACAAAACAAAACAAAACAAAAAACCTCCCCCCCCCCCCAAAAAAAAAGAAAGAAAGAGAAAGAAAAAAAGAGAAAAGGTGAGGGGTCGTAGAGATGTGGAGAGACGTTTAGATGAGGATGTGTGGACAGGAGCTAGTACCTAATGGGATGAAGAGACAAAGGGTGAGTGAGGGCTGAGACACAGAAAAAAAAAAAAAAAAAAAAGATTGGGTGGTAATTTTGTGGGACCTAGAGAGAAATACCAAGTGGCAACCTGACCAAGGACCAGGACAGAGACAGGCAATCCAGCGTCCAAAAGAACCTATGGCAGTCTAGATCAGCACACCAGCAAAGAGCCCCCTCCCTATAGTGTTGACCCGGCTATGCAGGCCAGGCTCCCACAGGAAGTTCAGCCAACACAGTTGCCCCTGGGGCTGCCAGTTCCCACAGGCCTTTAAATGCTGCCCTGAGTCCCTCCTGATCCTGCGTAGCCCTCTAGGTGGCCTGGGTGCAGTCCCCATGCCCACTCTTTCTCTTTGTTCACACCTACTAGTGTGTAAAGATGGCAAAGGCCCTGGCCCACCCCCAGCAGGCGTGGGGAGACGACAACAGGGGGACGACTGAGCCCAGTGCACCTTAGACTCTAGCCCATCTGTAG